>NC_067482.1:25519677-25873844 GCF_947179515.1 Apodemus sylvaticus
GGATATTCAATCCTGTTCCATTGATCTGCCTGCCTGTCACTGTACCAATACCATGCAGTTTTTAACACTATTGCTCTGTAGTATTGCTTGAGGTCAGGGATACTGATTCCCCCAGACTTTCTTTTGTTGCTGAGAATAGTTTTAGTTATCCTGGGTTTTTTGTTGTTCCAGATGAATTTGATAATTGCTCTTTCTAACTCTGTGAAGAATTGAGTTGGAATTTTGATGGGTATTGCATTGAATCTGTATATTGCTTTTGGCAAAATGGCCATTTTAACTATATTGATCCTGCCAATCCATGAGCATGGGAGGTTTTCCCATTTTTTGAGGTCTTGCTCCAGTTCCTTCTTCAGGGTCTTGTAGTTCTTGTCATACAGATCTTTCACATGTTTGGTAAGAGTCACCCCAAGATACTTTATACTGTTTGTGGCTATTGTGAAGGGGGTCATTTCCCTAATTTCTTTCTCAGCCTGCTTATCCTTTGAATATAGGAAGGCCACTGATTTGCTTGAGTTGATTTTATAACCTGCCACCTTGCTGAAGTTGTTTATCAGCTGTAGGAGTTCTCTAGTGTAGTTTTTTGGGTCACTTAGGTAGACTATCATGTCATCTGCAAATAATGATAGTTTGATTTCTTCCTTTCCAATTTGTATCCCTTTGACCTGCATATCCCTATGTTGTCGAATTGCCTGAGATAGTACCTCAAGTACAATATTGAAAAGATAAGGAGAGAGGGGGCAGCCCTGTCTAGTCCCTGATTTTAGTGGGATTGCTTTAAGTTTCTCTCCATTTAGTTTGATGCTGTCTACTGGTTTGCTGTATATTGCTTTAACGATGTTTAGGTATGGGCCTTGAATTCTTGTTCTTTCCAAGACTTTAAGCATGAAAGGATGCTGAATTTTGTCAAATGCTTTTTCAGCATCCAATGAAATGACCATGTAGTTTTTTTCGTTGAGTTTGTTTATGTAGTGGATTGCATTGATGGATTTCCGTATATTGAACCAACCCTGCATCCCTGGGATAAAGCCTACTTGATCATGGTGGATGATCGTTTTGATGTGTTCTTGGATTTGGTTGGCAAGAATTTTATTGAGTATTTTTGCATCGATGTTCATAAGGGAGATTGGTCTGAAGTTTTCTTTCTTTGTTGGATCTTTCTGTGGTTTTGGTATCAACGTAATTGTGGCTTCGTAGAAGGAATTGGGTAGGGTACCTTCTGTTTCTATTTTGTGGAATAATTTGAAGAGTATTGGTGTTAGGTCTTCTTTGAAGATCTGATAGAATTCTGCACTGAAACCATCTGGTCCTGTGCTTTTTTTGGTTGGAAGATTTTCTACGACCCCTTCTATTTCTTTAGGCATTATGGGACTGTTTAGATGATCTATTTGGTCCTGATGTAATTTTGGTATTTGGTATCTGTCAAGGAAATTGTCTATTTCCTCCAGATTCTCCAGTTGTGTTGAGTATAGGCTTTTGTAGTAGGATCTGATGATTTTTTGGATTTCCTCAGTTTCTGATATAATATCTCCCTTTTCATTTCTAATTTTGTTAATTTGGATACTTTCTCTGTGCCCTTTGGTCAGTCTGGCTAAGGGTTTATCTATCTTGTTGATTTTCTCAAAGAACCAGCTCTTGGACTCGTTGATTCTTTGTATGGTTCTCTTTGTTTCCACTTGATTGATTTCAGCCCTGAGTTTGATGATTTCCTGTCTTCTACTCCTCCTGGGTGAAAGAGGTTCTTTTTGTTCCAGGGCTTTCAGGTGTGTCATTAACCTGCTAGTATATGCTCTATCCATTTTCTTTTTGGAGGCACTCAGGGCTATGAGTTTTCCTCTTAGCACTGCTTTCATTATGTCCCAAAGATTTGGGTATGTTGTGCCTTCATTTTCATTAAATTCTAAAAAGTCTCTGATTTCTTTCTTTATTTCTTCTTTGGCCAAGGTGTCATTGAGTAGAGTATTGTTCAGCCTCCATGTGTATGTGGGTTTTCTGTTGTTTTTGTTGCTATTGAAAACCACTCTTACACCATAGTGATCCGATAGGAGGCATGGGATTAGTTCGATCTTCTTGTGACCAATTATATGGTTGATTTTGGAGAAGGTACCATGTGGTGCTGAGAAAAAGGTATATTCTTTTGCTTTAGGGTGAAATGTTCTATAAATATCAGTCAAATCCAATTGGTCCAAAGCTTCAGTTAGTTTTACTGTGTCCCTGTTTAGTTTCTGTTTTCTTGATCGGTCCATTGAGGAGAGTGGAGTGTTGAAGTCCCCCACAATTATTGTGTTAGGTGCAATGTGTGCTTTGAGCTTTAGTAAAGTTTCTTTTACGAATGAGGTTGCCCTTGCATTTGGCGCATAGATATTCAGAATTGAAAGTTCTTCTTGGTGGATTTTTCCTTTGACCAGCAAGAAGTGTCCCTCAGTGTCTCTTTTGATGACTTTAGGTTGAAAGTCAATTTTATCTGATGTTAGAATGGCTACTCTAGCTCGTTTCCCGAGACCATTGGCTTGTAAAATTGTCTTCCAGCCTTTTACTCTAAGGTAGTGTTTGTCTTTGACCCTGAGGTGTGTTTCCTTTATGCAGCAAAATGTAGGGTCCTGTTTCCTTATCCAGTCTGTTAGTCTATGTCTTTTTATTGGGGAATTGAGTCCATTGATGTTAAGAGATATTAAGGAATAGAGATTATTACTTCCTATCATTTTTGATGTTATTTTTATATTTGAGTGATTATCTTCTTTTGGGTTCGATGAAGGAAGGTTACTATCTTACTTTTTCCAGGGTGCAGTTTCCCTCTTTGTATTGGAGTTTTCCTCCTATTCTTTGTAGAGCTGGGTTTGTGGAAAGATATTGTGTAAATTTGGTTTTGTCATGGAATATCTTGGTTTCTCCATCTATTGTGATTGAGAGTTTTGCTGGGTATAGTAGTCTTGGCTGACATTTGTGTTCTCTTAGAGTCTGCATGAGATCTGCCCAGGATCTTCTAGCTTTCATGGTCCCTGGTGAGAAGTCTGGTGTGATTCTGATAGGTCTTTCTTTATATGTTACTTGGCCTTTTTCTCTTACTGCCTTTAATATTCTTTCTTTGTTTAGTGCATTTGGGGTTTTAATTATTATGTGGCAAGAGGTATTTCTGCTCAGATCCAGTCTGTTTGGAGTTCTGTAGGCTTCTTGTATATTCATAGGTATCTCTCTCTTTAAGTTGGGAAAGTTTTCTTCCATAATTTTGTTAAAGATATTTGCTGGCCCTTTCAGTTGTAAATCTTCACTCTCATCTATACCTATAATCCTTAGGTTTGGTCTTCTCATTGTATCCTGGATTTCCTGGATGTTCTGGGATACAAGCTTTTTGCATTTTGCATTTTCTTTGACTGTTGAGTCAATGGTTTCTATGGTATCTTCAGCATCTGAGATTCTTTCTTCCATCTCTTTTATTCTTTTGTTTATATTTGCATCTATGGCCCCTGATTTCTTCTCAAGGTTTTCTATCTCCAAAGTTGTCTCCCTTTGTGATTTCTTAGTTGTATCTACTTCTGTTTTTAGATACAGGATGGTTTTGCTCAGTTCCATCATTTGTTTGTATGTGCTTTCTTGTAATTCTTTAAGAGATTTTTGTGTTTCCTCTTTCATGACTTCTGCCTCTTGACTCAAGTTCTCCTGCATTTCTTTAAGGTTTTTTTTTTTTTTTTTTTTTTTTTTTTTTTTTTTTTTTTTTGTGCTTCTTCTTTATTGGCTTCTATCTCTTGAGTCTTATTCTCCTGCATTTCTTTAAGTGATTTTTCTGTTTCCATTATATGGGTTTTCTAGCTTATTCATGTTCCCCTGTATTTCTTTAAGAGATTCATTTATGTCCTTTTTGTGTTCTTCTAGTAGCATCATGATCAGTGATTTTAAATCCAAATCTTGTTTCTCTGGTGTGTTGGCATAACCCGGACTTGCTGATGTTGGCGAGTTTGGTTCAGATGCTGCCATATTGCCTAGTTTTCTGTTAGTAGCGTTCCTGCATTTGCTCTTTGCCATCTTGTTCTCTGGAGTTAGTTGGTCTTGTCCCTGGCTGGTGTTTGGACCTCCTGAGGGGCTCTGGGGCTATTACTGCAACACTATATGGCTGGGTTTCCCCGGTAGCAGATTGCTGATGTGCTGTCCTCCTCTTTGGTGCCCTTGCAACTCTAGTGTGCTTTGCCCCAGATCGTGTCTGTTAACCAGATGGAGCCCGTTTGCACCTTCAGGGAGTGCTGATGGTGTATGCTGCCAGGACCTTTTCTGCGTGCTGATCACTCTTCTGGGCAGCCGATCTCTCAACCCAGTTGGTGAACACAAGGCTAGCCTGGCTGCTCAGGCCCTGGGTCCAGGTAAAAGCCTGGGAGGTCAAGGTCAGAGCAAAGTTCCTCTCGGGCTATTACTGTTAATTGAGTCTGTCAGGTGGCCAGGATGGTGGGCGTGTGCGCTGGTGCTCCCTGAAAGTGCCGGGAGAGTCTGCTGGGCTAACAACCTCCTGGGCGGGTTGACACATACACTGATGGCCCACCAAGCCACCCAGTTCTTGGGGTCAGTCCAGGGCCTGTTGGGGCCTAGACCCCCGCTTTGTTAGCCTCAGGCTATGCCTGTTATCCGGCTTTGACTGCTAGATCTCTCTGGCGTCCTGTAGGCAAAATAGTGGTGCTCGCGCCAGTGCGGGCAAAAAAAAAAGTCATCCTGGCTGGGTTGGCACCCTGATGGCCCCCCGAAGAGCCCAGGGCCTGGGTGCAGGCCAGTGCCCGTCAGGCTTAGACCCCCGCGATGTTGGCCTCAGGTTATGTTTGTGTACCTCAGTCTGTCCGATCTCTCTGGAGTCCGAAACCAAGATGGAGGTGAGTCTCTCCTGACTGGCGGGGGCAGAGTTCTGATGTGGCTTCTGTGCAGTGAAAGGCACCGTAAATCCACAGCTGCTTACAGTCTGGCTGCTCAGCGAAGGTCAGTGGTCGTGGGCGCAGGGCCTAACTGGACCCTGTGTCGCCTTGGTTCCACTGCTGATGGCCCTTCGGCTGGACCAGCCACTTCTGCACTGCTGCCAGTGCCGCCGCCACCGCAAAACCCTCTACCAGACTTTGAAAGAAGAGTTAACACTGATACTACTCTAATTATTCCAGAAAATAAAACAAAAATAATATTACACAATGTGTTTCATAGGGTCATAGTTTACACTGATACTCAAATCAAATAAAGATTTATGAAAGAAAATTACATACCAATTTCTCAAATGGACATAGATGTAAAACTACTCAATAAAATACTTGCAAACTTAATCCAAGGACACATCAAAAGTTCTTCTACCATGTCAGCTTCATCCTAGATGTTCAGGGATAATTTAATATACAAAAATCAGCATGTCAAATAAATAAGCAAACTCAAAATATAAAAATAATTATTCATCTTATCATATGCAAAAAAAGGCCTTTGACAAAAGACAACACCCCATAAATGCCCTGGAGAGATTGGGGCTATAAAGAACACACCTAAAAATAATAAAGACAGTTAACAGAAAGCCTAAAGCCTACATCAACTTAAGTGGAGAAAAACTCAGAGCAATTTCATTAAATCAGAAGTAGGCAAGATTGTTCATTCTTTCAACATCTATTTATTTTGTATTTTAAGTTTTAATTAGGGCAATGAGACAACTGAAGGGGATAAAGGCAATACATATTCTAAATTAATTCTAAATTAAATCAATAACAAAAGTATCATCATTTGCAGATGATATGATGATATACATATGTGGTCCTAAAAATTCCACGAGGGAACTCCTACAGCCTATAAATACTTTAACCAATGTGTCTGAACACAAGATTAACTAAAAATTAAAAATTAAAAAAAAATCAGTATCCCTCCTATATACAATAATGACAAATTGACTGAGAAAGAAATCAAGGAAACAATACCCTTCGCAATAGCCTAGAAAAGTATAAAATACATTGGGAAAACTCTGAGCAAGTGGGAGACTGGTATGTTAAGTCTTGGAAGGAAATAATAGTAGCATATTAAGAGTTATTGTCTCTCATGTTCAGGGTGACCTTGGTAAAAGTGGCCATCCTTCCAAAAGCAATCTATAGATTCAAAGGAATCACCAATAAAATTTCAACACAATTTTTTTTATTAGATATATTCTTTATTTACATTTCAAATGATTTCCCCATTCCTGGTTCTCCCCTCCCCAAAAGTCCCATAAGCCCTCTTCCCTCCCCCTGTTCCCCAGTCAACCCCCTCCTGCTTCCCTGTCCTGTATTCCCCTATACTGTTGCATCGAGCCTTTCCAGGACCATGGGCCTCTCCTTCCTTCTTCTTGGAAATCATTTGATATGTGAATTGTGTCTTGGGTATTCTGAGCTTTGGGGCTAATATCTACTTATTTCTTGACAGAATTTGAAAGGATGATACTCACCATTTTACAGATAAATATAACAACCCAGGACAGTTAAAAGAATATAAAATAATAAAAGAACTCCTGGATGTATCACAAATTCTATTTTCAAGTTGTACCAGAGTGATATCATAATAAAAAATTGAGTAGTTTTGCATAAAATAGATAACATTGATTCAATTGATGATCCAGACAAAAATCCATATATATGCCAGAAATACACAGTGGAAAAAAGACCGCATTTTCAAAATATTGTGTGGGTCAAACTGGATATTTGCATATAGAAGAAAAATGGGAAGAGGTTTAGATGCAGGGGTCACATTTCTGAGAATAGTATCCACACATCTCAATGGATATGGTGAAGTGAGCTGGTTCCTGAATAGAGCCTTTACCCCTACATTCTAGTCTCTGGTGTAGGAAGGTACTCTGAAGACTACTGAAAGAGAAATGTAGACACCAAGACAGCTACAATATCTTTAACCTACAATCTTTCCTTCCTTCAAAATGTCCTGGGACAATGGTGGCATTGAGAATCTGTGCAGAGAGTCTAAATTGGAGGTCTTCATCATGTTCCTCTCCTCAGAATCATGGAAGTGGAGAACAATTGTATCAGTCATAGTTGATGGAGGACACCAGGATAACATGGCCACTGAATCAACTAAGTATGACAGAGACTAAAGAGGCAAGAACAGGATCAGCAGGGTTCTGTTGCAGGTCCTGTGCCTATTGGTTGTGGCTGTTAGCTAGCTTGGTTTTGTTTTAATTGGTTTTTTTTGTTCTTGTTTTTGTTGTTTTCATTGTTTTTTGTTTTTGTTGTTGTTGTTTTAGATCTCCTAACTGTGGGTTCACATGTGTCTCTGCCTTTTCCCTACTGCGGGGACTCTTTTCCTCCTGTTTGGTTGCCCTGTCAGCCTCATCATGGGGGCTTTTGCCTTGTCTTATATTATCTTGTGTCCTGAAGTACCTTGTTTTGTCCTGTTTATCTGTTGTCCTTTGAGGCTTGTTTTTTTGTTTGTTTGGGGTTTTTTTTGTTTTTTGTTTTTTGTTTTTTTTTTGTTTGTTTGTTTGTTTTCTGAAGGGAACAAAGGAGGTAGTGGATCCTTTGTGCCTCCTAGTGGGGCAGAGGAGAATGGGATGAATCTAGGAGTGGGAAGGGGAAACTATTGCATGAGAGAAGATTTAGTGTCAACAAAGAAAAAAAATAGTAAGCAATGATACCATGAAGTGCTCCGATGGACAGCAAAGCTGGTTATGAAGCTTCTGCTAAAGAAATTATTTCAGGGATTTTTCACATTTCTTGTCCATGCAGAATGAAGAAAGAAATCAGTTTCAGACCCTTTCATTAAGTTTTGTGGTTCTTTCAGTGGATTTGCTTTAAAGTGATAGACTAGAAACAACTATATAACAAGTCATCAATGAAAGCCTAGATCTATTCAAGTTATGTGAAGGATGAAAATCAGAACGTTTGGAATCATCTAATGATCCCTACACATCTCTTTGAAACCAAGGAAGCAGTCTAATATTGGATATGTCTTCTTGAGAAACACATGGGAATTTTCATTTTTATCACTTATGAAAAGCAATTTCAACTATCTCAACCTCTTATATCATTTAAAATAAATTTGCACGGCAGTGGCAGCAGCAGCAGCAGCTCCTCCAGCAGAGAAGGCCACCACCAGTGGAATCAAGGCAACAGGATCCAGGCAGGCCCTGCACCCACTACCACTGGCCACAGTCAGCCAAGTTGTGAGCAGCAGCGGAGTTACAGTGCTTTCCACTGCACTGAAGCCACATCAAATCTCTGCCTCTCGCCAGCCAGTTATGAGAAGCTCTAGGCCATTTGGCTCCCAGACGCCAGTGAGATCTGACAGCCCCAGGTACCCTGTCATAGTCCAAGGCTGCTATCTCTTGGGTCTAAACCTGACAGGGGTTGGCCTGCACCCAGGCCCTAGACATCTCGGTAGGGATTTGTGTGTCAACCCGGCCAGGACATTGTTTACCCAGCGGAGTATCCAGGCAAATGCAGGGGGTGCACGCACCCCCGTCTTGACTACTAGACACCAGAGAGCTCTAACAGACAAAGCCGGTTAACAGACATAACCCGAGACTAACAGTGCAAGGGTCTAATCCCTATGGGCATTGGCCTGTATCCAGGCCCTGGGTAGCTCGGTGTGCTACTTGTGTGCCAACCCAGCCAGGAGGTTGTCTGCCCAGCAGACTGCCCAGAACTTGTAGGGGTGCACCTGGCACCATCTTACTTACCTGACAGAACCAGTTAGCAGAGCCAGAGGTGAACATTGCTCAGACCTAAACCTGTCAGGCCTTTGCCTGGACTCAGGGCCTGAGCAGCTAGGCTAGCCGTGTGTGCACAAACCCAGTTGGGGGATCAGCTGCCCAGCAGAGTGTTCAGCACTCAGAAAAGGTCCCCGAAGTATCCACCATCATCACTCCCTGAAGGAGCAAACAGGCATCACTTGGTTCACAGAGACATCTGGGGAAGGCACACTAGGGTTCCAAGGGCACCCAAGAGGAGGGCAGCACATCAGCAAGCTGAGACAAGTGAAACCCAGCCATCCAGTGTTGCGGAAATAGCCTTACAGTCTCACAGGAGGTTCAAACACCAGCCAGTGACAAGACCAACTAACATCAGAGATAACAAGATGGCAAAAGGCAAACGTAGGAATGCTACTAACAGAAATCTAGGCAATATGGAAGTGTCTGAACCCAACTCTCCAACATCAGCAAGTCCTGGATACCCCAACACACCAGGAAAAGAAGATTTGAATTTAAAATCACTGGTCATGATGCTGCTAGAGGAACACAAAAAGGACATAAATGAATCTCTTAAAGAAATACAGGGGAACATAAATAAGTTAGAAACCCATAAAATGGAAACACAAAAATCACTTAAATAAATTCAGCAGAATAAGGCTCAAGAGATAGAAACAAATAAAGAAATGCAAAATAAATAAATAAATAAATAAAAATAAAAATAAAACTTAAAGAAATGCCAGAAAAAGTGAGTCAAATGGCAGAAGTCATGAAAGAGGAAACACAACAATCTCTTAAAGAATTAAAGGAAAACACAAACAAACAAATGATGGAACTGAGCAAAACCATCCTGGATCTAAAAACAGAAGTAGAAACAACTAAGAAATCATGAAGTGAGACAACTTTGGAGATAGAAAACCTTGGAAAGAAATCAGGGGCCATAGATGCAAATATCAACAACAGAATACAAGAGATGGAAGAAAGAATCTCAGGTGCCGAAGATACCATAGAAACCATTGACTCAACAGTCAAAGAAAATAAAAATGCAAAAAGCTTGTAACCCAGAACATCCAGGAAATCCAGGACACAATGAGAAGACCAAACCTAAGGATTATAGGCATAGATGAGAGTGAATATTTACAACTTAAAGGGCCAGCAAATATCTTCAACAAAATTATAGATGAAAACTTCCCTAACCTAAAGAGAGAGATGCCCATGAATATACAAGAAGTCTACAGAACTCCAAACAGACAGAACCAGAGCAGAAATACCTCCCATTGTATAATAATCAAAACCCAAAATGTACTAAACAAAGAAAGAATATTGAAGGCAGTAAGAGTAAATGGCCAAGTAACATATAAAGGAAGACCTATCAGAATTACACCAGACTTCTCAACAGAGACTATGAAAGCTAGAAGATCCTGGGCGGAGCTCATATAGACTCTACGAGAACACAAATGGCAGCCAGGGGTAATATACCCTGCAAAACTATCAATCACCATAGATGAAGAAAACAAGATATTCCATGACAAAACCAAATTTACACAATATCTTTCCACAAACCCACCCCTACAAAGAATAACAGGAGGAAAACTCCAATACAAGGAGGGAAACTACACCCTGGAAAAAGCAAGATAGTAACCTTCTTTCATCAAGCCCAAAAGAAGATAACCACTCAAATATAAAAACAACATAAAAAATGGCAGGAAATAATAATCACTATTCCTTAATTTCTCTTAATATCAATGGACTCAATTCCCCAATAAAAAGACATAGACTAACAGACTGGATATGTAAACAGGACCCTACATTTTGCTGCATACAGGAAACACACCTCAGTGTCAAAGACAAAAACTACCTTAGAGTAAAAGGCTGGAAGACAATTTTACAAGCCAATGGTCTCAGGAAATGAGCCCCAGTCTCCATTCTAATATCAGATAAAATTGACTTTCAACCTAAAGTCATCAAAAGAGACATGGAAGGATATTTCTTGCTGGTCAAAAAAAAAAAATCCACCAAGAAGAACTCTCAATTGTGAATATCTATGCGCCAAATGCAAGGGCAGCATCATTCATTAAAGAAATTTTACTAAAGCTCAAAGCACACATTACACCTAACACAATAATTGTGGGTGACTTCAACACCCCACTCTCCTCAACGGACCAATCAGGAAAACAAAAACTAAACAGGGAGACAGTGAAACTAATTGAAGCTTTGGACCAATTGGATTTAACAGATATATATAGAACCTTTCATCCCAAAGGAAAAGAATATAGCTTTTCTCAGCATCTCATGGTACCTTCTCCAAAATCGATCATATAGTTGGTCACAAGACAGACCTCAACAAATATAAGAAGATCCAACTAATCCCATGCCTCCTATCAGATCACAATGGAGTAAAAGTGGTCTTCAATAACAACAAAAACAACAGAAAGCACACATACACATGAAAACTTAACAATCCTCTACTCAATGATGCCTTGGTCAAAGAAGAAATAAAGAAAGAAATCAAAGAATTTAGAATTTAATGAAAATGAAGACACAACATACCCAAATTTATGGGACACAATGAAAGCAGTGCTAAGAGAAAAACTCATAGCTTTGAGTGCCTCCTAAAAGATATTGGAGAGAGCATACACTAGAAGCTTAATGGCACAATTGAAAGCCCTGGAACAAAAAGAAGCTAATTCACCCATGAGGAGAAGAAGACAGGAAATCATCAAACTCAGGCCTGAAATCAAACAAGTAGAAACTAAGAGAACCATACAAAAAAAATCAATAAAACCAGGAGCTGGTTCTTTGAAAAAATCAACAAGATAGATAAACCCTTAGCCAGACTAAGCAAAGGGCACAGAGACAGTATCCAAATTAACAAAATTATAAATGAAAAGGGAGCTATAACAACAGAAACTGAAGAAATTCAAAAAATTATCAGATCATACTACAAAGGCCTATATTCAACACAACTGGAGAATCTGGAGGAAATGGACAATTTCTTAGACACCAAATACAAAAATGAAGTCAGGATCAAATAGATCATCTAAACAGACCCATAACCCCTAAAGTAATAGAAGGGGTTATAGAAAGCCTTCTAACCAAAAAAAAAAAAAAAAAAAAAAAAAAAAAAAAAAAAAAAACCCACATGACAAGATGAATTCTATCAGACCTTCAAAGAAGATTTAATTCCAATATTCTTCAAACTATTCCACCAAATAGAAACAGAAGGAACACTACCCAACTCGTTCTATGAAGCCACAATTACACTGATACCAAAACCACACAAAGATCCAACAAACAGAGAATTTCAGGCCAATATCCTTTATGATTATCAATGCAAAAATCCTCAATAAAATTCTTTCCCACTGAATCCAAGAACACATCAAAATGATCATCCACCATGATCAAGTAGGCTTTATCCCAGGGATGCAGAGATGGTTCAATATACGGAAATCCATCAATGCCATCCACTACATAAACAAACTCGAAGAAAAAAAATCACATGATCATTTCATTAGATGCTGAAAAAGCATTTGAGAAAATTCAGCATCCTTTCATGCTAAAAGTCTTGGAAAGAATAGGAATTCAAGGCCCATACCTAAATATAGTAAAAGCAATATACAGCAAACCAGTAGCCAACATCAAACTAAGTGGATAGAAACTTGAAGCAATCCCACTAAAATCAGGGACTAGACAAGGCTGACCCCTCTCTCCATATCTTTTCAATATAGTTCTTGAAGTCCTAGCTAGAGTAATTAGACAACATAAAGAAGTCAAAGGGATACAAATTGGAAAGGAAGTTGTCAAACTATCACTATTTGCAGATGATATGATACCTAAGTGACTCAAAAAACTCTACCAGAGAACTCCTTCAGCTGATAAACAACGTCAGTAAAGTGGCAGGTTACAAAATCAACTCAAGCAAATCAGTAGCCTTTCTATACTCAAAGGATAAGCAGACTGAGAAAGAAATTAGGGAAATGACCCCCTTCACAATAGCCACAAACAGCATAAAGTATGGTGACTTTAACAAAACAAGTGAAAGACCTATACCACAAAAACTTCAGATCTCTGAAGAAGGAAATGAAAGAAGTCCTCAGAAAATGGAAAAATCTTCCATGCTCATGGATTGGCAGGATTAATATAGTTAAAATGGCCATCTTGCCAAAAGCAATCTACAGATTCAACACAATCCCCATCAAAAATCCCAGCTCAGTTCTTCATAGAGTTAGAAAGAGCAATTCTCAAATTCATCTGAAGTAACAAAAACCCAGGATAGTTAAAACTATTTCATCAGTAAAAGAACTTCTGGAGGAATAAGTATCCCTGACCTCAAAGATTACTACAGAGCAATAGTGATAAAACTGCATGGCTATTGGTACAATGTCAGGCAAATGGATCAATGGAATAGGATTGAAGACCCAGAAATGAACCCACTCACCTATTGTCACTTGATTTTCAAAAAAGGAGCTGAAAACATCCAGTGGAAAAAAGATATCCTTTTCAACAAATGGTGCTGGTTCAATTGGAGGTTAGGATGTAGAAGAATGCAAATTGATCCATTCTTATCTCCTTGTACTAAATTCAACTCCAAGTGGATCAAGGACCTCCACATAAAACCTGACACACTGAAACTAATAGAAAAGAAACTGGGAAAGACCATTGAGGACATGGGCACAGGGGAAAAGTTTCTGAACAGAACACCAAAAAGTTTCTGTAAGGCAAAGTGCAATGTCAAAAGGACAAAACGTCAACCAACAGATTGGGAAAGGATCTTCATCAACCCTAAATCTGACAGAGGGCTAATATCTAATATGTACAAAGAACTCAAGAAGATAGACACCAGAGAAACAAATAACCCTATTAAAAAGTGGGGTATGGAGCTAAACAAAGAATTTTCCCATGAAGAACGTTGGATGGCTGAGAAGCACCTTAAGAAATGTTCAACATCATTAGTTATTAGGGAAATGCAAATCAAAACAGCCCTGAGATTTCACCTCATACCAGTCAGAATGGCTAAGGTCAAAAACTCAGGAGATAGCAGGTGTTGGCGAGGATGTGGAGAAAGAGGAACATTCCTCTACTGCTGGTGGGGTTGCAAGATGGTAAAACCACTTTGTAAATCAGTCTGGTGGTTCCTCAGAAATCTGGGCATGGCACTTCCGGAGGACCCTGCTATAACACTCCTGGGCATATACCCAGAGGATTCCTGTGCCTGCAATAAAGACACATGCTCCACTATGTTCATAGCAGCCCTGTTTGTAATAGTCAGAAGTTGGAAAGAACCCAGGTGTTCCTCAAGGGAGGAATGGATACAAAAATGTGGTATATTTACACAATGGACTACTATTCAGCCATCAGAAACAATGAATTCATGAAATTCTTAGACAAATGGATGGATCTGGAGAATATCATACTAAGTGAGGCAACCCAGTCTCAAAAGATCAATCATTGTATGCACTCACTGATAAGTGGATATTAGCCAAGAAATGTGGAATACCCAAGACATAATCCACATGTAAATTGATGTACAAGAGGAACTTAGGAGTGGTCCCTGGTTCTGGAAAGACTCACTGCAGCAGTATAGGGGAATACCAGAACAGGGAAGTGGGAAGGGTTTGATGGGGGAATAGGGGGAGGGAAAAGAGCTTATGGGACTTTCAGGGAGTGGGGAGCCAGAAAAGGGGAAATCATTTGAAATGTAAATAAAGAATATATCAAATAAATAAAAAATAAATTTGCTATGTATATGATGGAGAAGTAAGAACAATAATTATTCAGATTGAATTATATGATAGCAAGATTTCAGCTTTCTTTTCAATAGATTCTTAGGAAATTCCTGTTACTGTAATTCAGAGTCTACAGGTCAGGATGTAATAATGAAGGACAAATCTCCCAGGATTCTCTATCATAGGGAAAGTATTACATTTCATGTTTAGATAAAGACCAAAGACACCACTGAAATCTCTCTAGTCCTCCTTATCGACTTATTTATTATAATTGAATTATCTATTTATTATATTTATTATTTATTATAATATTTTTATTTATTTATTATACTTGAATTATCATTTCTACAATATTTTATAATTTTCTATTTCATGAAAACTTGGCTATTTAATGGAATAGAGTAAAAGCTTCTCTTCTCTTTTTGGCCTCAAATGCCATAGAAGATATTCCTTCATCCCTATCATCCACTAGAGAGTCCCTTCATGCTTGACTAGAGTCTGATGGAATAACAAAGATCAAATGAGCCCAGTACCTCTCATGTATTCTGAAGATCTTGCTG
The DNA here is from genome assembly GCF_947179515.1 of Apodemus sylvaticus. Taxonomy (NCBI): domain Eukaryota; kingdom Metazoa; phylum Chordata; class Mammalia; order Rodentia; family Muridae; genus Apodemus; species Apodemus sylvaticus. Next base: position 25,534,629 of record NC_067482.1, read on the forward strand.
ATGCAAGCCTATTTCATGCTTAAATATTAAGACTCAGGATACCCCTGTTGTTTTTCCTACCACTAAGTTTTCTCTATAATTCTCTTAATAAAGAGTACTAAATACTAAGAGACAGATACCCTAGCACAAAAAAAGCACAAACAAATAATCGTAAAACAGTATTATGACTGACTGATCCCAGAATTCCCACTCTATTATAGATCAATTCCTTCTATTTCTAAGTTTGTTGTACTTCAAATAAGTATGCTATAAGAAAATTCTCCAATAAACTCTATATATGATTATCACTTATGGTACTTGGAGAATTCAACTACTGACAATAGTGAGCTGCCATGTGAGTTCTGGGAATCAAATTTTGGGAGAATTAAACTGGAAGAGCAACCAGTGCTCCTTTTTTAAAATTTATTGATATATTTATTTACATTTCAAATGATTTCCCCTTTTCTGGACCCCCACTCCCCGAAAGTCCCATCAGTCCCCTTCCCTCCCCCTGTTTTCCCACCCAACCCTTCCCACTTCCCTGTTCTGATTTTGCTCTATACTGCTTCACTGAGTCTTTCCAGAACAAGGGGCCACTCCTCCGTTCTTCTTGTACCTCATTTGATGTGTGGATTATGTTTTGGGTATTCCAGTGCTCTTAACCCCAGAATTACTTCTCTATCTCCCTTCCTATGTTTTGATTAAAAACATGGTATTTGTTTAATGAGTTTTTGTCCATCCTGGAAACTTTGTCTCAAGAGGCTGTGCTCAGAGCAGGGTGACAGCAGATCTCTCTAGGTACCTGTCTGAAAGTCTGTAAGAGTAAGGAAATTATCAGCCAAAGGTATTCACCCACAATTTTAATGACATATTTAAGATTTTATATATTCTGTTCAGATACTAAAGACAGTTTCTGATAGAAGAGGGACAATTAAAATGTCATTGAAATGTGAGTAACCCTTATTAATGTCTCAATTTTTAGCTTTTTTCTGTTAATAGCTAATTACCAATACTATGTATATTGGATCATACTCATTCTACATCTATTATTTGTAGGGAGGGAAGCAGATAGAGCTGAAGGTGGTTTGGACTTCATATGAAAGGACTTTAGGTGTCTTTCCATTCAGAATCTGTCTGCTGGGGGGCAACTGAAAATGCTCAACTAAATTGTTCATCAATATGTTGGTTCCAGAACTGTTTTTTTATTTGACATGACTGTCATGGTTTGAATATGTTTGGCCCAGGGAGTGGCACTATTTGAAGGTGTGACTTTGTTGGAGTAAGCATGTCACTGTGGGCAAAGACTTTTATTCCATAGTCCTAGCTATCTGGAAGCCAGTATTCTGCTAGCAGCCTTCAGATGAAGATGTAGAACTCGAAGCTCCCCCTGTACCATGCCTGCCTGGATGCTGCCATGTTCCTGCCTTGATGATAATGGATAATGATAAACCTCTGAACCTGTAACCCAGCCCCAATTAAATGTTATCATCATAAAAAAATAAAATAAATAAATGTTGAGGTGGACATTGTATTCATAGTGTACTTTAGTGAACATTTAGTGTTGCTATTTTGTATTATTAAAAAGTCACTAAAAACTATAGTAATGAATATCATTAACTTTTAAATGATGTTTATTTCCTTTAACTTGAAATCATATTAATTCCCTTTCTTCTCCTTCCTCTAATTCATCCTTTATGTTCTTCTTACTCTTTCAATTAAATGGATTTTCTTTTTTTAATTAATTTTTGTTGTATACATTTGTGTGTGTGTGTGCATGTGTGTTTACATGTTGCTAAATAAAATTGGTCAGTTTGTGTAGTGTTAATTATATGTATGCTTTCAGGGTGAATTATTTAGAATTGGATAACAAACTGATAACCTTTTTCACGAGGATGGCCATTTTCTTGCTTTCAACCTTCCTTTCTTTCCTGTCATTCTTCATGAAGGGCTGAGGTCTCATGGCTTTCCACCACCCACTTGGGCATATCTCTGTTGTCCTTGTTTAGCTCATTTTTAAGGCAGATATTTAATATATATATATATATTTAAATTTTAAATAAAATGTAATCTGTGGATTGGAGAAAAGAGGCATTCAGTTAATTAAATGGTATCTTAACTATTTAGATTGCCAACGAGCCTACAAGCAGCTTACAGTGCCCCAGGATTGCGGGGTTTTGAGAGTTGTCACTCATGTTGACTGTAGGACTTCTGATGATGCAGCTATACTTGCATTATCTCTAATCCTTGTAAATAGCGCCAGCAGAAATACCAAAAAATCTTTAGATCCCAGTTTGGACACTAGTGCAATCATTACTTGGGCCTGACATAAGTTCTCTTTCTATGGTGAATGTGTGTGTATGTGTGTGTGTGTGTGTGTGTGGGCATGTGTGTGTGTGTGTGTAAAAGTCTGTTACAAAATACTATCAGACTATTGATATATGTTAACTGTTTAGATAATCAATTTTATTATAATTTATAATTCCCCACATTTAGCACTTTTTACCTTAAATATTGAATTTTGGAATAATGAGTTGAGACTGAGTTCTAAATGTTCCATCTAGGGAGAGTAATTAGGACACTGAAAAAAGACAACCTGATGGTTCTAAGTTTAGCCTGCTAAAGCAATGATTTTACTGGGTCTATTACAAGCATGAATGATTTAAATTAGCTGAATATCCAAACACCCCACCTCAAATAGCTGTTATCTCATGGAAAATGCATCTCTTCATCTCCTTGTGTAAATTTTAGGCAGTTTCATGAAGAAATTCTTTCTTCCTAAGAAATTTCTCCTGCCCTACAACCTTTTGGGGAGGAGCCTTTTACATCTTGTGTTAGGATTCTGTCTAATAGTTACCTGGCAACAGCCAGGTATGCCCCTCCCCACCATTACCTGGTAGCAGCCAGGTAGGTCTGGCCCACTATAAAAGGGGATGCTTGCCCCTCCTCTCTCTCTCTTGCCATTCTTACCTCTTACTCTCTTAGCTTCTCTCTTGCCTTCTTGGACTCTTCCCTTCTCCCTTCCCTCACCCTCTCTCCACATGGTCATGGCCACCCTCTACTTCTCTACTCTCTCCCTCTTTCTGCCTTTCTCTGCCTCTACTGCCCCTTAACTCCCCTCCCCATGCCCTGAATAAACTCTATTCTATATTATACTGTCATGTGTCTGATCGCTCAGACAGAAGGGATGCCTCAGCATGGGCCCACTGAGGCACTCCCTTCCTCCACACAACCTTAGAACATATTCTTAAGCTTATTTCTCTTTTTATGATCACAACACCTGGGAAATTTATAATAGTCTTGTACTCCCTGTGCCTGTAAGCTTCCTTCTCCTCATGAGTTTAATGAGCCCCCTCATCTTTCAAAAGAAGAACGATTCAATTTCAATAATTACATTCCAATAATTGCATTCTTTTATAAGATATGAAGCCAAATTACTAAGGAATGCTTTTTAATCTGGAAAATCTTCTTTAAATATTTATTTCTTATTTCCAGAGCCTTGGTCTTACTCCAGGTTGATAGCCTGTCTTAAATAATGTATGGCTTCCTTCATGGTTCACTCAGATGTCTGAAGTTATTATGCATGCCCCGCCTCTTCTCTGAGCTGTATCTCCAATATCTTTTACATATCAGCGATCTCCTCAATAAGCTGTTGTTCTCTCTCTGCCCACAAAATGGAGGAGTTCCTAAAATAAGTGTGGCCCAGACTTTTGCAAGACTATGATGACTACTCCTCAATACTTTAGTGTATTACTGAGATGAACTTCTTTTTAGATTGCTTTCCTTCACTACTTCCAACTACAAACACTGCATTCTTCTCTCTTACTTAATAGTTGAAAGATCAAAGTACAACTCCATTACTCTTTATGCATTTCTGTCCTCTTTATGAGCATAGCATGTTTTATTTATTATTTAATGCCTGAAAACTATTACCTACTCTGTGGAAATTTTAGGTTATTTTATGTAGAAGGACAATTTAATGTTTCTTTTTTTTTCTTTTACTCTTTTTTTATTCGATATATTTTTTATTTACATTTCAAATGATTTCCCCTTTTCTAGCCCCCCACTCCCCGAAAGTCCCGTAAGCCCCCTTCTCTTCCCCTATCCTCCCACCCACCCCTTCCCACTTCCCTGTCCTGGTTTTGCCGAATACTGCTTCACTGAGTCTTAATGTTTCTTAATATTCATGTCTTTTATATCCATTAAGTAAAAAATAATCTATTATAATTTTTAAAATAATTTTTGAGAACTTCATGCATGAGGGATTTGTCAATCCCACCCCTAAAATCTCTTTTATAAAATTCTCTAAAGTTACTATGTTTCTTACTAAATCCATGATCTCTTATAAAAGATATAAATATATTGATTTTACCAAACTGGAATGCATATATTACTATCGTATTTTCATTTTGTTTGTATATGGTTTCAATTCCACAATTTTAATTATTTTCTCTCATCTCATCCAAATGTGGTTTTATTTAAATACATCATCTTTTACTTTTTAAATTTGTTTTTTCATTATCATTTCATCCATGTATGCAATGAATCTTATTTCACCTCCAATCCTTTTCTCCTATTGCCCTTCCATAATCAACATGTTTTCCTTTCAGTCTCATGTCCTCTCATTTTTTTTAAATAACTAAATGAGAAGAACTCTTCCAATAGGGACAGATATGTGGAATTTCCCACTGGGACATAGCCAACCATTCAGTGGCTATCCTTGAAGAAAAATGACTATCCCCAATCAGCTATCAAAGATTTGCTCTTTAGCTATATAGTGAGAAGCTGTAGACAGAGCAGTGTTTGTAGTTGGAGATAAAACAGGAAAACATTCTAAAAGGAAATTCTGTTCAATGAGACACTGAAGTAATGAGAGGATTGTTCATTATAGGCCAGGGACAGTCGGGGCCACACTTATTCGAGGTACTCTTCTATTTTGCGTACAAAGAACAACAGCATATTGAACAGGTTGCTAATATCCAAAAGATAGTGGAGTTACAGCCCAGAAGAAAAGGTAGGAGATGCATAACAACTTCAGTTCCTGTCTCTGTGTTAGGATTTTGAACAGATACAGTCTTGTATAGGTCTTGGTTAGGTAACCATAACTGCTGGGTAAAGCAGTCATGTCGTGACTGGAGGACAACTTTTCATAGCTTCACTTCTCATCCTCCAAATTTTACATTTTTCCTGTTGCTTCTATCCGTCATGCAGTATAGAAATGGTCATAGAGCTTCACGTATGTGGTTGAGCACTCACAATTCCCTGTTATTAGGAATGACTTTGAACTCTTTGAGTCTGCATTAACCACTATCCAGTGCAATAAGAAGCTTCTCTGATGACAGATTAAGGGTACACAGATCTACAGACAAAAGAATTTATATTTAGGAAAACAACATCAACATGCTCCTCTCTCCCTTGCACCTGCCATGTCCTTATCCATGTTTTTGCTTCCATGTTTACAGTATATTCCCCCAGGTCAAATCAAGAGAGATTTTGACTATACCAGTTTTGCCATCATGACACCAATATCATGACATCTTCTTGTCGAGATGTTATGTTTAATAGCAGAAAAAGTCCAGTGATGGGTTATTGCACAGCTTAATGTTCTAATAAAATAAGAAGGTTGAAAGCAGATGTGTAAACTAATTCATGTGGTGTCCCAAAATGCAAAATACACAGTATAATATAAAAGAGTATGGGGCTTGGTTGTCAAGAAAATGATCCATGATCCTGAATGTATCACCAAAATGATTACATAAGAAAAAGTGAAACTTTAGCTGATAATTAAAATGAAAGAAGAAACCAGATGCAGAACAACTGATAAATATGACTCTAGGATTAGGGGAGAATAAAGATAAATCAATATAAGGAAGAGACAAAGACTAAGGGTTATATTGTCACTAAAGTTAATAGTATTGGACTATCTTCAAGGAATAACTAAGTGCACAATTCCAACACGTGTAAATAATTCTCTTAAATAAAGCTCTACGATCTGCATGTATGAGACCATCAATAGTCGATACTGAATATTAATTAAAAATCAATGAGTCATAATCTGGTTACAACATTTTTACCCCAGGCTTATTCAGTGGATTTGGCTGACTACATATATATCCCTTTTTTTTTTCTAATAAACCACGTATATCACTTCTGCCGTCCCATACCCAGGTGATGAGAATTTTATCTCAATTCTTTCTGATAGAGGACCATTCTTTGGTCAAGAGTGTAGAAGCCACAGCATTGTCCTGCTAGTAGCTCCTAAGCAGGTCTCTTGGTTGAAATATTTGCACTCTATCCTTTTATTTATTCGATATAATTTTATTTACATTTCAAATGATTTCCCCTTTCCTGGCTCCCCACTCCCCAAAAGTCTCATAAGTCCTCTTCCTTCCTCCATAAGCCCTACTGTTTTCCCACCTAACCTTCCCACTCCCCTCTTCTGGTATTGCCCTACACTGCTGCACTGAGCCTTTCCAGAACCAGGGGTCACTCATCCATTCTTCTTGGACATCATTTGATGTGTGGTTTATGTCTTGGGTATTCCAAGTTTCTAGGCTAATATGCGCTTATCAGTGAGTGCATACCATGATTGATCTTTTGAGACTGCCTTACCTCACTTAGTATGATGTTCTCCAGCTCCATCCATTTTTCTAAGAATTTCATGAATGTATTGATTCTAATGGCTGAATAGTACTCCAGTGTGTATATATACCACATTTTTTTGTATCTATTCCTCCATTGAGGGACATCTGGGTTCTTTCCAGCTTCTGGCTGTTATAAATAGGGCTGCTATGAAAATAGTGGAACATGTATCCTTAATACATACTGGGGAATCCTCTGGGTATATGCCCAAGAGTGGTATAGCAGGGTCCTCTGGAAGTGACATGCCCAATTTTCTGAGGAATCTCCAGACTCATTTCCAGAGTGGTTGTACCAACTTGCAACACCACCAGCAATCAAGGAGTGTTCATCTTTCTCTACATCCTTGCCAACACCTGCTGTCTCCTGAGATTTTAATTTTAGCCATTCTGACTGGTGTGGGGTAAAATCCTTAATCCCATGGCTATTCCTTTCTAAATAAAAATGGTCCAAATATTTACTTTCTAATAGAGACAATAAATATCTTAAGTGCCACATATATTTAGTCAAAAGCATGGACTTTCTTGTTTTGATTTTATGAATCACATTTGAAACTTAACATTTTCTTTTAGATTATATGTTATGTAAAAGCATGTTTCTTCTTTTAATATAAAAATAAACTTTATACCAGATTTCCAAAGGATAAAAATATAGGATAGGTATATTCTTCATATCACAAAACATATTAAGATCAGAGCTGATGGAAATTTAACTAATTAATGATAATAAAATAAGGCTATAATTTCTTGATACAAATCCATAAGCATTCTAGCTCTACATAAGGCAAATAAGAAAATTAAGAAATGCAATTTTTAAGCAATGTATATACAGTATTTCTTAGAGTAATAAGAAAGTTAATAAAAGTGAAGTAGATTAACTTATAAGAAAATTACTCTAAGATCAACCACAGAAAGTGCTGAAAACACAGAGTAAGTCTAAATAGTTAAGAAAGACCTTTTAAGCTTGGTAAAGGTCTGCTAAGAATCTGAGTTCAAAAGTCTTAATCCCAGTTAAACTTCCAACTCACTGCATAACCTTTAATGGATCATTCAGTACAATTCAGCACATCCATAGGCATAAGGCAATAAATCTACACTATATTCCATGCTTGCCCATCTGTAAAATAATTTTTCTTCATACTACAAAATAATTCATTGATATTATAGTTTTTCAATGACTTTGTATTATGGGAAATGCAAATTTTAATTGCAAATGAGAAATTGTGTTATTTTGTAAAAACACATTAAAAATGGAAGTCATGTGCCTATGCTTTGTCTTACATAATATAATTTTTACTACTTTCAGGGATCCACAAATAACAATGGTTCTTGTTAATTTCATGGCACAATCATTGTACCACATTCAATGTGTTTACTGCTTTTAATATTTAATTTGTGATAGTTTCATGCTTATACTCACCCAGACTTCTCCCATATTCACCCTCTCTGCTCCTCAAATAGTTGTGGGATTGCATACCATTTGCCTAGCGCATTGAAGTTCTGTCTGGCTTTTGCTTGCTTACATTTTGCTCATGCTACCACAATTTCTGTGAATTCATGTGAAAAACTGTTTTAGTATGTCTAAAAAATATCATCTCCTTGACACAGTATTTCAAATTTAAGTATTAAAATCTTTCCATCATCTCTTCCAGATATATCCTTGAGCCTAGAGATGTAGGGGTGTGATATACATCTCCCATTTGGTTGGAGGATTGTTCAATCTCTTATTCTTTGAAACTTAAACAGTTGATCATCTTTGAATTATCCTATCAACTATTGGAAGAATTATCACTAATGGAAGTTGAGTGATGAACTATTCTATATGTGTAGCAATAAGCTTTATGAAATAACCATATTATAAAACCAAGTAGAAGCTTCCATATGTGTGTTGTGTCATCTCTCTCTCTCTCTCTCTCTCTCTCTTTCTCTCTCTCTCTCTCTCCCCATCCATCCACCACTCACCACCCCACCCACCTATCTATCTATGTATCTATGTATCTATGTATCTATGTATCTACTATATATCTATGTATCTATGTATCTATGTATGTATGTATCTATGTATCTATCTATCTATCTATTATGTATCTTATCTGTCTTTATGTCATACTTCTGAAGTCTCACAAATCAGAGTGATTTATAAAATATCAAGAAAGACAACGCATAACATTGAAAATTGAAAACTTTCATAGCTTTTTTTGCTTCAACTATTTTATTAGAAACTACACAAATCAAATAATTTCTCTGGTGAATTCCTTTCATGAACTCTCCTTCTCATTGTCAATCCTTACCTGTCAGGGGATAAAATGGAAATATAAGTATGTATACTTTTTTTCAGCCTTTGGATTAAGCCCCATCACTCTGGTCTAGAGAATTCATCCAGCATTTTTTCATTCTAGCACATAGTGTTCTACTTTCCAGAAGGGACAGGAGGGGTACACATGTGCAAAAGTAAATATCTATTTTAAAGCAAGAGGCAGCGGCTAGTTTGAGAACCTGCAAATATGGAAAAAGAAGTGTAAAGGGGGCTAGTTATGAGGTTCCATGTGGTAGCTAAGAGTACTTCCTTTGGTTTAGAGGATCTAGGTTCACTTTCAGCATCCACATGGCTGCACATAACCCCTTGTGAATTCAAGTCAAGAAAACCCAGTATCCTCTTCTGACATCCACACGACACTCGAATGGTATGCATATATGAATGCAAACCAAACATTCCCATATGCAAAAAAATACATCTTTAAAATATCGCCCTTTTCCATTTCTTTTTATTTGTTATTTATTTATATTTCAGATGTTATCTCCCTTCTCAGTTTCGCCTCCACAAGCCCCCTATCCTCCTTCTCCCTCCTTGCCTTTATGAAGGTACTCTCTTACACACCCACCCACTCCTGCCTTAGCTGCCTAACATTCCCCTACCCTGGGACATTAAGCCTCCACAAGACCAAGGGACTCCTCTCTCAGTGATGCCAGATAAGGCAATCCTCTGCTACATATCCAGCTAGAGCCATGAGTACCCCCTATGTGCTCTTTGGTGGGTGGTTTAGTCCTTGGGAGCTTTGGGGGTCTGGTTGGTTGATATTGATGTTTTTTCTATGGGGTTGCAAACCCCTTCAGCTCCTATAGTCCTTGAACTAACTTCCCCCCTGGGGTCTCTGTGCTCAGTACAATGTTTGGCTACCTTTCCCAAATAGCCCATTGCAGTATCTATCATTTTAATACCCCAAAAAGTTTATGATATTGTCATCATTTTCATTTTAAAACTTTGATAGAATTAGATGTTTAGTAGCACGGTTTCTTCATTATAGCACAAAGAATGCTTAACCTGAAAAATGGTGTAAGTCAATAAATACAACAAGCAAAAAAAAAAATAGCCAAACATATAACAGCAACAACAAAAATTAATCAGTGACTACTATGTCTTTGAATGAAAGTCTCAAAAATTGGAACATATGCTAAATCTGTCAGCACATTGTGAGGAAGAGATACACATTGAAGTTACTGCAGGATTAGTGAGCAGGGTGTGCATTCTCTGAAGGCATAGGTGATCTCTAAGAGTTAAACATCTGTATTGGAGAAAATCTGGATAATGTTGAAATCTTTATAAATGTTTATTCAAATAATTATTCTTCAAATATGCTATTATATTTGGTCCTACAAAAGTCTATAAACATATTCAGAGGACAATAGGATTTTAAGCATTAAGCAGCATGAGGTTTATTAAGAAAAGACATGCCACAGAAGCTAATAGCTTCTTTTGATTCATTGTTAATTACAAAATTAGAGCATGCTGTGAATAGGGTCTATCTGCAATATGTGGACTCTTCAATTCTTTCAACTGTTTCAAAGCACACTTTTATTGTAGTTTTAGAACATTAATAGTGTGTAATATGTTTAAGGCTAGATATTGTAATATTGTAATTAACTTACTCTATTGAGTAGAGGTCAAGACAAAGTTTAAATAATCTGCAGTAATACTGTGCATCAATATTGATAGGACAGTAAATAATACTTTCTAAAGTCCATTTAGGAATTCTTACTAATTAAGTCACTACATATCTACATTACTGATTAACCTAAATTACTTTAATGACAATGATATCTTTAAATTAAGAAAGCATTTTAAATTAAATGGATAGAGTTTATTTCTGAATAGAAACAGGGAATTTATGTGTATATATGCAAATATATGTATATTTCATGTGTTTATATAGTGGAAATTAAAGATTAAATGAGAATGAAGCTATAACTATCAGATATTAGTACTTTTTTTTTTACAAATAATATGTTATAGTGGAAATTTTTAAGTGTAAAGCAAACTAAGAAAAATAGACTGATTTTACAATGAATGAATGTAGATTCTGTGGGACTTGGTAAAGTGGTTTGTACTATTCTTAATGTCATTGCAATATACTTAACAATATTGTTTATTTCAGAAGTACATTTTTAGCAGTATAATAAAACTGAAAAGTTACTTAAAATGTACTCAAAATAAAATATGGAAAATTACAAAATCATTGATTAGATAATATATAAATAATAAACTTATTAAAATTAATGTCATATTTAGAATCCTCCAGAGTTTTCAAAATACATTTCTTAACAGCTTCATTACTGAGTATAACCCATATCTCTAAGCTAATTTCCTAACACTCTTCATATAAGGGTTCTTACCCCATTATAACTTGTGAAAATTTATTTCAAACACATCACATATTTTATTTCCATATTGTATTTTGGTCTTCATTTGTATGTTTTAATTTTCATGCACTTGATTTTGTACCATTTCAATAAGTTGTCTCCTAACACATTTCTTCCTTCTTACCATCTCTTACCATTAATTTCTGCTGTGCTTTCATTGCCTGTCTTGTTCTACATTCCTATTAGCACACAGAAGTAGCTCGTGAGTTTTGTATGACCATGTGAATAAGCTTCAGTTTTCCAGCCATAGAGTCAATGTCACAAGAGGTGTTTTCACTCATTCCATTTATTTACATTTTCTCATAAAAATAATTAGCCTCTACTGTTTGCAAACCTTTCCATCTCAGATGCAACAAATTCAGAAACAACTAGTGAAAAATTAATAATAAGAATAATACAGTTATGAGCGATATGATAATAGCAGAAATTGAATTTTAGATTCAGCTGTCTAAATAGCCAGGCTAATAAACGTGATTTGGAAAGTTTAACTAGTGGCCTGCTTCATATGATTTTTTTTTCATTTTTTATTGGTTATTTTATTTATTTACTCTTCAAATGTTATCCCTCTTCCCAGATTCCCCTCCATAAGCCAACTCTCCACTTCTCCTCCCCCTGCCTCAATGAAGGGTGCTTCCCCACCTGCCTACCCACTCCTGACTCAGAAGCCAAGCATTGCCCGACCCTGGGTCATCAAGCTTCCACAGGACCAAGGGATGCCTGCTAAGGCAATCTTCGGCTACTTATGTAGCTGGAGCCATGGGTCCCTCCATGTGTATTCTTTGGTTGACATTTTAGTCCCTGGGAGCTTTGGCAGGAGGTCTGGTTAGTTGTTATTGTTGTTCTTCCTATGAGGTTGCAAACCCCTTCAGATCCTACATTCATTGCCCTAACTTCTCCATTGGGGTCCCCCACACTCAGTTCGATGTTTGACTGCATACATCCATATCAGATTCTTAAACAGAAATATTTGTGTGTGTGTGTGTATACACACACTATTATAAAAAATTACTGTGAAATAATGTTTTCTAGATATAATAGAGCCATTGCACTTATGTACTTTGTCTTAGTCAAGGATTCTATTCCTGCACAAACATTATGACCAAGAAGCAAGTTGGGGAGGAAAGGGTTTATTCAGCTTATGCTTCTGCATTGCTGTTCATCACAAAAGGAAGTCACAACTAGAACTCAAGCAGGTTAGGAAGCAGGAGCTGATGCAGAGGCCATGGAGGGATGTTCCTTACTGGCTTGCTTCCCCTGGCTTGCTCAGCCTGCTCTCGTATAGAACCCAGGAATACCAGCCCAGGGATGGTACCTCCCACTAGGGATCATCCCCCCTTGATCACTAATTGAGAAAATGCCCCACAGTTGGATCTCATGGAGGCACTTCCTCAACTGAAGCTCCTTTCTCTGTGGTAACTCCAGCCTGTGTCAAGTTGACACACAAAACCAGACAGTACATACTTATAGAAGCTGTGGTTGCCAACAACAAGACCTTTGCGAGAGTAAATTCAACCAATTCTCCAAGATGGAGAGAGAAGGACTTAGAAGGAAAGTCTTAGAAGGAAACCGAGGAATCTTTAGGATATTTATGGCCTCTGAGAAATGGTCAGTCGGGATTTTTTTCAGTTGTGTGGTCGTGCTAGGCTGCCCAATTTCAGTGTATGTTACCGTTAACGACACTGAAAACACAAACAGGAATAGGCTTGTTATGAAAGGAGTAATTAAAACATGACATTTTCAAGAAGAAGAAAGGATGAGGGAGTGTGGGAGTAGAGGAATGATCTAAATAAATTATTGCCAGGTACAAAGCTGTCAAATAAATTACACTTTTGAAAATAATCACAAATATAACATGACAGAACTGAGAAAATGGTTAAAATGGAGGACCAGAGCTTCTATCAGTTAAAAGCCACAAAAAAAATTTGAAAACATCCTTTATTGCACTTAACAATTAATCATGTATTAGTAACTTTATCATAAAACTATCTACTAAGCAGTAGAACAATGAAAGAGAATATAATCAACCAAAAACTGTAATGGATTTGAGATACAAGTTGTTATGTATGTTATGTGTGTATGTTATGTTAAGTTGATAATATGACTCTAAAATCAGAAAAAAATTCAAAATGTAAACACATTAAATACATTTTTAATTCATGAAAAATATCACTCATTAATCAAAAAAGAGAGAGAGAAAAAGAAATAGAACCATACCAAGGCAATCAGAAACACAGTGAGGAACTCCAGTGTCATTGAGATTAGCCCTAACATAGTCAGATGTAGGAAAGAAGGCGAGTCATTGATGCCTATATGCCTCTCACATGAAATTAGTTTTTCCTTATATGGGAGAGAAGCACAAATTAGCTCCCAATTCAATTCAGAATGCAGAAGAAATGCAGTCTTGTTTTAATGTTGATTCATGTAACATCTAAGTGACTGGGAAAAGAAAACAACCGTCATAACCACATTAAAGGAAGGTATCTGAGCTGGGAAAAACTATCAGGTGGAAACTTGAGCTACTTAGAAAGCCCAAGTGAACAACCAGAAAATGTGAGCAAACAAAATAACCTCTAACAATTCCTTCAAAGCATGCTTTTCATTTTCAATACAAAGGGATTGTGAAAATGTACAGGAATGATGTTCCTAAAAGCATGAAAAAAAAAAAAAACAGGAAAACAAAATCACCTTTTCTATGTGTACTTGTATAAGATGGTGTGTTTGCATGTGGAGTTTTATACCATTTGACAGAAAGCTATATGCTTAAAATGTGTTACTCTGTATTCTATAGAATAAATTAAAGTCTTCTAAAAGTTAAAATTGTGTAAAAGAGAAAATATTGTGAAAATACTAAAAAGTATGTGAAACCATTTTTTTTTTCAGAGTGGAGATTTTTGTCAACTGCTTGCAATAAGAAAACAAGTGAATGCATAGAAACATAACAGTGGCCCTGTGTCAAAGGGAAGCTGGTAGGTTTATTTCTTTGTCAAAGCAGAAGCAGGACCCCAACGACAGGGCCAACTTGCTTCCATTCAGCTGGGAGTCCAGAGACCACACTTAGCAAAGTTTAGGACGGCAGCTGAGGGAAGGTGGAGATAGCCAAAGGCTAGGCCAGAGAGAAGGTGGGCCTGAGTCCATGGTCCAACCCTCCTAGGTGGCATCACCATGGGGGCACCATGGGCTGGGGATTATGCAGATAGGACATCACCATGGCAGAGATTTGAGAGCCTGAGACAGAAAAGAGCTGTCATCTCTGGAGAGCACGCGTGGGACCCCCATCCCCTTACTCAGGATCCACACATGAAGCTACTCATCATATGCTTAGTGCCCTCAGAGCTCTGAGAATTGGCAAAGATGATGAAGGAGCTTTAGACAGCAATCCAAGGGCACCACTTGAGCTTAACCATGAGGCCATACACGCTGCAGATCATGCAGAAAAGATACATGTAGTCTGGAGTCGGGTCGTCCAAAGCCGGGAAGCACTCACTCGGAAGAGGCTTATACCTCAGCACGTTGTTGGGTCTCCGTGGGTCGGACATACTGTTGGTGGACATAGCAACTGAAGACAACGCCATCCTTCCTTCACGACTAGAACAGCAGCTTCCGGCGTGAGGTGAAATGATTTTTATTATGAAAGTGTTTCTAATTGAAAATAAAGATATGTCAAGGCTATTTCATATGAAATAATACCTCAGTTCTTCATCATTAAAATTTAACAATTAGAAAGATACATACCTAACAACAAAACATAAATTAAAATAGCTGAGTACAACAATACAAAAGTTTATCTTACTGATTTATTATTATGCATGTTAACATCATTGCTTCTCGGGCTCTTGGCTAAGATCATATGTAGTGCATTAGGAAGACAGAGAGAAATCATGAAATTATAGAAGATCTAGACTGTTTCTTCCTGGTGCCTCCACTACATGAAAGCCCAACCAATGTGTTTACTTCAAGAACAATTCAGCCATTGCAGACAACACAGTTTATTTGTTAATTCCAGTAAATGTCTCAATATATTTTAAATGTCTTTTGTAATTTTAAATATTTTGTGCTTAGTGGAATCAAGCTATAAAGCACAAATTAATTAAAAAGTCAAGATATTTAAATGATATTTGGGCAAAAATTTAGAAGAAAAATGGAAAATGATTTTCTACTGAGTATAAAGAAAACATAACCTAACCAAATTTCTGTAACTTATTAAATAATGATCAAAAAGAAGCTATAGCTAAAATAATTAATTTCTGGGAGGAAAAATTATGTGTCAGCTATCAATGTAGGTCTGGTAAATGGTAAATATCAAATTTGTTTAGGTTGTTATTAGACATCTAATGCTTTATTAGACATCTAATGCTTTCTAATGTCAAGGCAGATAATAAAGATTATGAATGAATCAGAATGCTTTTGTAATCTTTAAACATACAGCTCCTTTGAACAGATGTGTTGAAGCTAGTATAATTTTTCATTAAAAATGAAGACATAAAGCTGGACAGGAACTTGCTTTAATTTCAACTATATCCATTGTAGAAAAGATTATCAATGGAAATGATTCAACTGCTATGATTAAAGATAAGGCAGAAAGAATATGACTAAAATCTAAATAGAATATGCAGATAGTGTGAATTTAAATGGGTTATGCTTTGATAATGGGGCAAATAGTGAACTACATTTTAGCATAGAGTCAATGACATTACCAAATAACAAACAAAGATCCAATATTACCCAGAGAAGAAAGGAATCATCAAGGTTTATAAGAAGTACTAGTGATTACACACATTCCTGGTAGGCATATAGGGGGAAAGAAAGGCCTCAGATAGAAAGTAGAGATGGCCATTAAAGAAACCTCTTTCTGCAGCACATGGAAACAAATACAAAGATCTACAGCCAGACAATATGAAGAGAGTGAAAGACTTTGAAATATTATCTCAAAAAAGGGTTATCTAAATCAAACCCATCCCACTTGGAACACAGGCGATCCTGAGGGGCATATACCTGGAGGCAGAGGGTGGGAGGAAGGGTCGGGATTCTTTGGGGAGGGGAGAAATTGGGAAAGGTTTTACCATTGGCAATGTAAATGAAGACAATATTCAATTAAAATAGAAAAACAAGAATGCAGAAAAATGTAATAATCAAAAGGGATGGAGAACAGCAGGAAAACAAATTCCTCTTGATCAACTGTTCAAAGATACAAGCTCACAGAGACTGGAGTAGCATGCACAGGCCTTGCACAAGTCTGCAACAGATGCTCTGCATTTCGCTTCTAGTTCAGTCTCTATGGGACTCCTAAGTGTGTGATCGAGGTGATCTCCGATTCTTGTGCCTTCTATTAGGCTCTTTTCCTTCTATTGGTTTTTCATATCCAACTTCAATGTGTTAGTTGTTGTTCTATCTTATTATATTATTCTTTGTTTTATACTTTGTAATATTAAGTGAAACGTGTAGGAATGAGAGAGAGATAGAGACAGAAAGACAGAGAGAGGGAGACATAGAGAAAATAAAGATGTAATAGCAAAGTCCTTTTTCCACATCCTACTGTTCTGTAATCAAAATTAAGCCCTGACAGTTTCAGACTAAGGTCTGCTAAAAACTTATTTCCATCACTAGTGTCAGGTAATTACAAGTTCAAAGCCAGACCAGAACATGGGATTCCAAAGTTGTGGACCTACAAGATTCTCCTTTTTTTGTTTAAATGGATCAACCCTAAGTTAGGGAGGACCCTATTCTAGGCACCAAAACACTTAGAACTTCAACACCTCAAAAGAGACTCCTGCTGCCCAGGCGTCCTCTGGAGAGGTAATTCTAGGTGATCTTGCAGTCTTGAGGTTCCTTGCCTTCACTAAGAGTTTCCTCATCTGCCGTTTATACCCAGTGTGTCTTCAGTTTTCTCTGCTGCTACTTATATTCAATTTTTCTGCCTTGTAATTCCTTAAATATCATCCCAACAACCAGACAGTAAGAAAAATAGAACAATGTTGCTATCATTGACAAGGGAAGCTTTATTACAAGAACCAGCTCACAACAGATTACAGGTTTTGAAGAGTGATGGTTAATAATATCTTATAGACTGGTTATGGGTCCTGCCTCTGGAAAAGAAGTTATTAAAATGGAGGGAGACAGGTGTTTACAGTAAGTTTTCTGAGATTTTCACGGAAAACATTACTGTAGAATAATGTTTCAAGTAAAAGGTAATTGTAAATATATATAGGAAGTGAGTAAGCACAAAGGATGTAAGACTAATTTATAATTCTCATCGTTTCAATTGAATCAATTTCTTCCTTCAATATTTTAATACTTAGTCACATGAAAATAAAAAATTGTCATGTCATATTTTAAAATGTGTTTATACTTTAAGGTATAGCATTCTCATATATATGCATTTTAAACAACAAAGCAATACCACCTTTAGGGAAAAGAACCCAGCCAGTTCACTCCCCTTTCTTCAGTTTGCTTCTTGTAGCCATGTGTATTTGTCTCCTTCTCTTTAATGAGCATTAAATTAGGTACAAATGAAATAAGAAATTTTAGAAAAAAAAATCTTCAAGTGAATGAGGAAAATGTCACGACTCATCTGTCTCTGGCACACAGCTTCAACTTGTCAAAAGTAAGACTGGCATGCATAGTAGTAACTGTTTCTGCTAAAGCATTGATCTGAATGCCAATGGTGGATTTTTGACTGCAGATGTTAAAAGTAAACCATTTCTAACAGATGCATAATCTGATTAAATATGCAATGCAACGATATTGTCAGAACCTATTAATCACTCTTTCAAGACACATTAGTGTAGGATTTACTGACAGCTGTGAGGATTAGATCGTCTGTGCAGTACAGGTATTGTCACTCAATCAGAGCACCCAATAATTCTTAAAGGGAAAATTTCTACAATAGGCAAGTGTATGGTGGTTTAAAACATTGAATTTTTCTGATCATTAAAGAAAATAAGTATACTTTGTGTTTTGCTCTACTAATGTGTATCCATTTACACTTAGTTTCTAGTTACACCTAGATGTCAGGAATGCTTTGTGTCACACTGGGTCTAGTTCAAAAATGCAAATATGGAACTGAACCTCTAGCATGCATATATTAGAAAAGAGTCCCATGACTGATGATTGTTTAATACATGTTTACAGATGACAGTAGCTAAGCCTTGTTTTCCACTGAGAATACTAACAAGTATTGATTTCCAAGTCATTGATACATACAAGTACTACACTTTAAGTTGAAAGAGTAGCACTTTAACTTTGTCACCACCAGACATCTTCCATTCTGTCCTTGGTTCACCCTTACTGTTTGAGATTCTTACAATATTAATGATCGTCAGGAAAACTACACTAAGCAACTGTTTGCCAATATGTGATCCAAATGTTCTCACACTGAATTATTCTGAGTTCCAGAAATTTTACACCAGAGATGCAAATAGATGAGCCAATTATAATTAAAATTCATTTCTTTTCCAATTCTCACATACTCATTTAAAAATAGAGTATATTATAAATGACCATTTTTTTAAAAAAGACTGAGCTACTCAGATGACAGGAGATAAAAAAAATGTTGAAAGCATCTAAACTAATTAGAAATGTAATTACGTTCTCATACTTCACATGTATATTTCCTTTGACCAGTTGGTAATTTAAAAGAATAAAAATAGAAGACCAAACATCCTGATTGTCAACTTTAGTATACGTGGAATGAACTATTGTCCATAATCGGAGGGTTCACCTGTAATCCAGATCTTGGGTCTGGAAGACACAAGTTTCTGACCTGGGTCTTGGCATAGAGATCTTGAGGCACAGTGTCCATGAAAAACTTAAGTCCAGGCAAGGTATTAAACTCCTTTAATCCCAGGAGACTGAAACAAGGAGATCTCTGAGTTCAAGGTTAGCCTGGGACAAAACAAGTCCCAGATCCATGCATGGTGACACACACCTTTCATCTTGGACACACTTTCTCCTGGAGACCTACATTAGGATTTTGGAAGAAGGAAGATTCATTCTTTTTCACCTGCTTGCATTTACTTGCTAGCACATCTGTTAGAACCTAGTTCTACAGAAGACCAGATAAAACAACTAATCTTTTGAGAACGGGAAACTACTAGATTCTTGGACTTCCCATTCCCATCTGGCCATTGTTGGGTTAGTTGGACTATAGACTGTAAGTCATCATAATGAATTTCCTCAATATAGAAACATTCTATAAGTTCTGTGACTCTAGAGAACCCTGAATAAGCACATCCCATCCAAATCACTTAAAGAGAGTAGTTCTCCCATTCCATTGTCTACTATTTGTGTATTCTATATGGCAGTTTCCTAAACCACAGCTTGATTATTTTGGTGATCAAAAAGGTTTTTTAGAAGAAACATTGCAGCCTGATAATGACACTCTTCCTCCCAGATTACATATCACAACAACAATCATCAGATGACGAACAGTAATAATAGTTTTAAAGAACTTCAGCCAGTAGAAGAAGAAACTTCAGATTCATACTCTTAAGGATTGTTATGGAAAAGTGTGTGTGTGTGTGTGTGTGTGTCCACGTGAGCACATACACACACATGCACTTACTGTAACACTTATTATTAAAAATGAAGTTATCATTTTGCCTATGGGTTTTTCTTTATATCTGGATTTTTTTCTATGACAAACTATCTAACCTGCCTAAAAAAGCAGTTTAATAATTATTGTATATTAATTATCTTCTCTGTGGTCTGCTCTTTATCAATGAGGAAGCAGTGGATATTTCAAAGACAGTCTTGTCATTTATTTGTTTTTCTTGAATATATGAATAAATATTGTAGTGGGGGATTTACCAAAGTAGCTTATCACCCACGAGCCCTGGTAATTCAACAATGTCATGTATATGCTGCAGAGGCATAATACAAAATTCATCAAGCAGCCCTGAGAGATCCCCACACCTCTTTGCATCTGTATCCCTGATGGGGAAGAATCCACTTTATGGTAGTACCTCACCTCAGTTGACATGCTGTAATTGACTTCATTGACCCAACCACCTAGAGCCATGCTTCGTAGTTGATTCCAGATTCTGACCAGTTGACAACAATGACTGACAATCACAGTTGACGAGATCATTTCTACAACAACTTCTTGGTTTATTGGAATCTAAACTTTAGTTATGTTTGTCTTCAATTATACATGTTCATCTAGCCACAGTAAGAAGTCATGAGTCTTTTAATTCCAATTTATATCTAAACATAACAAGTTTTAGAAATTTGTTAAGGTCTTTTTAAGAGGATAATATCTTCATATAGTGGCAGAGGAATCCATCAAATTAAATTTGGTATTTATTACAGATTAGGTGAATTTATTAAGCAATGTTTCCAGTACATTCCTCAATTTTCTACTGTTTTTTTTAGATTTTTGTTTTCTAATATTTTAACATGAAATTACACAAATATTATTAATATTAAATTATTTTATTAAATATTCAAATACTATATTATGAGGTTAAATGATCATATTTGGGATTCTGTAAAAATCTTATTTTCACATATACATTTAATCTTTATTAAGTTCAGAAAAGGTATATAATAATTCCCACAATATAATAGAAGAGAGTAAGTACTTAAATATATATAGGTACAATTACTGAAATAACATACAATTTACTTCAAGTGGAACTCAGGCCAATAAGCTTGTTGATTTTAATTTAGTGCTAAAGGACTTTAAAATATTGAATAGCAATGCTAGGGGTATTTTTTTCTTTATTCTGTGCAGATGTAGTATAACAAAGAAAATATCTCTCCAGATTTCAGAAATGGGAAAAATATCATAGCATATAAAAATAATTGTTCCTTTTACCAAAACAAAGTATGCACATATTTTATAATGTCAAATAACGCTCTAAGGCTAAAGTAAAACTCTTTTACTATTAAGTTCCTCACTGGCACTTCATGTTCTCTAAAAACTTTTACTGCTAGTTGATCTTATTTTTAAATCTGTATTTAGGTACATATTTCAAGTACTAATTAAAATTCTTGTCCTGTTTAGTTTTTTCATTCTGTTTATTAAGTCCTGTAATAAAAGCTGGATTAAAATGTTACAGTTGTCACATGCCAAAGCATATTCCCACAGGTTAGCTCGCTATCCCGTAGAATGGAGCTCCTAGCCGCCCAGTTTCTTTCCTTGTTACGGCTTTTCATATACACCATGGAGGCCCCTACGAGGCATTGTGTATTAATTATATAGGAATATAGGAGCATGACTCACATTCTTGTCGCTCTACACTTATCAACTGCTGCCAGATGTCACAGCTGCTGTCAGCTACCACGTCATTGGTAGAGTTCTACCAATCTCTAGGAAATTATTTGATCACTTTTTTACAGTCTTTAAAATGATCACACTTTAGAGTAAAATTTACTCGTCTGTGCATGGGGAAGCCACAAGTCAATCAAGGGTATCCTTTGTCATGAATCACCTTGAATTTTGATCTAGAGTCTAACTCTGCAAAAGCAGAAAGAGGAGAATGGTTCTACATACCGTGTTGGAGGCAAGACAAGGACACATGATATCTGTCTTTAAAAAAATATGTCTATTATTATTATCAGTATTATTATCATCTGTAGTTTTAGTCATTAATAATTTTCCCTTAAATACATGGATGCTTATCTACTCGTATATTTGTAAAAGGACACAGAGAAGAAACTATTAATATTCTGATCAATGAACACAGCATTAAACTGTGCTGATTAAATATCACTAAATCAGATCTTCATTTGACTGCCATGGTTTATATTTATTGTGTATGAAGCATGGGTAAGTACAGCTTAACTTAGGTTTCCAGGCTTCACTCTCAACTATGACTTGTGGGGATACTGGTTTTCTTCCTCAGTTTATAGATAGGTTCTCATTCTGTAAGCCAAGCTGTCCTGTAACTCACTGGCTTGCTCAGGTTTCTCTCCATCATAAATGATCCTCCTGACTCGGCCCTATAAATACTGAGAAATAGGCTGTGATCCACTATACCTAGAACTGACTATGATTATTTATGAAACTGATACAGTTGTTAAAGTTCTATGATCAAATCAGTTATGAACCTTACAAAACAGTACAACAGTCTCTAGCAAATGGAGGCTTGTAATCTCTATTTGATAATAGGATTTTATTAGTAGAATCCTTCCACTACTAAATGCATAGGGTGCTTTGGAAACCATCAATCATATTTTTATATCATCCACTGTTTTTTTTTTGAGCCAAATGCTGGGTAATTGTCTAACTTTGAATGTTTGTCAACTATGTTTAAATCTCTCAGTCTCACTGACATTAACTAAATATGAACCACAACTTGTTTTTTAAACAATTTTCACATAAACATAGAGAGTAACTGAGATGAAAATCTTGTGCTTCTTCCTTGATTAAAATTCTAAGACTGATACCTATCATTCAGTATTTAAAATTTAAAACCTCTTAAGCTATGAGTC
This sequence comes from Apodemus sylvaticus, assembly GCF_947179515.1. Taxonomy (NCBI): domain Eukaryota; kingdom Metazoa; phylum Chordata; class Mammalia; order Rodentia; family Muridae; genus Apodemus; species Apodemus sylvaticus. Next base: position 25,557,374 of record NC_067482.1, read on the forward strand.
AGTCCCATTAACATCCATGTTACATATCTATACTGCTTAACTCTACATATTATAGTTCTGTTTACCATCAACTACACTGTTTTATTTCCAATGTATTCTTTTCATTTTATGTTCCTTATTCTACTTAAATACTGTTCAGAGAACCAATCTTCTGCCTAATATCTTCACATTCTTCAGCTCTAGGCATCAAAGTAATTTACTTAGAAGGATTTCCATCACTTGCCATACACATTTTCACTCTCATTTCTATATTATATGTAGTATTTTCTTCCTGGCTGTGTAGATTTGCATTTGTTGACATAAAACTTGTCTCAACTAAAAAAAGTGTTTGTGTAGCTATGACATATTTAGTTGTCTTATCAACAGGTTGGTAAAAAAATGTATGGTAAATCCTTAGATAAAGTAAAGTTGCATCATTAATAAAAATAATCGATATATGGGGAAATTAAATAAGATAGAAAGTGTTAGCTAATGATAGAATCTAATTTTTCTAGAATATTAAATACTTTCTCTTATGTAAATGGATATTTAGAAACTCAAATGATAGATGTTAAAAAACATTCCATGTCACTCAGTTTACCTAAAAAAGTGTAAATTATTTTGATATTTTTTAAACATCTGGAAACAATTTGTGAACATATTTTAAAGGACCATAGAGTTATAACCAAAATACATAGAAAGAAGTATAGTATAAAATCACAACTGAATACCTAATCAACTTTTCATGTTGTTATAATTCCTAACAAAATAAAAATGAAGAAAATTCTTACTTTTATGCTAATTCCCATGAGAGAAAATTTCTGTTTATGGCATAGGCAGAGAAACCCCCTCACAGTTTCAATGTCAAGGAAAAGTAAGATTCTACCACCATTTGTCTTTGGGAACCAATATGTTTGCTTTATTAAGTGAGAAGTTACTAACAAGAGCATAGATGATTACAATATAGCCAAAGTGGAATGGTTTCACCCAGCACAGATGGTAGATCCCCATAGTTGTGAGATGGAGGTCCCTTCCCTTGGTCCTCTCCAGCTACATCCTCTAGCTCCTCCCTAAGATTTCGAAGTCATAATATTATTTTTTCTTGTAAATATCAATGTGTGGTTATGGTAGAAACTTGCAAAAAATATCTGCATATATTCCAAATGTCAGATTGCTAGTTGTTCCATATTTAACTTATTTCTTTGTATAAAACATTTAATCTCAAACGTAAAACAAAGTCGTTTCATTAACTTTTTCTTTTCTTTTATTGGATATTTTATTTATATTTCAAATGTTAGCCCCTTTCCAGGTTTCCCCTCCAGAAGCCCCCTGTCACATTCCCCTCATCCTGCTTCTATGAGAGTGTTCCCCCACCCACCCATCCACTCCTGACACCCTGCCCTGCCATTCTCCTACACTGGGCCATCATTCTTAATTTTTATACTTTAAGTTAATGATAATTTAAGAGAATTTATTCTTTGAGACATTAAGCAATTGTATATTGAAACAGCAACATGCTGATCGGCCTACATTTTGCTTGTGACCTGATGAGAACAAAGAAGATTTGAAAAGTAGTGGCACACAACATATACATAGTAAAGATAAAATAGTTGCTATTTAACTCTTGACAAAGAGATATTGAAATCTATCATTATATCCCAGCACACACCTCTGGACTAAGCTTCCTACCCCCATGAGAGGCCAGGCCAGGGTCCTGAAACCCAGATAAGAATACCTCCATCTCAGCCTAACTCCGATCATCCCTCTACTCCTCACCTTTATCCCACAGCTTCGGTTGGAAACCCAACTAAAGCCAAGCCTGGGCCCTGAAAACTAGGTATGCCACTCCGTCTACTCCTGCAATTAACCAGCATTACCCAACCATGCCTTCTTTCCTTATGACCATATTCTGGAGCACACCAATAGAGGAAGTCTCATGCTGTACCAGAGGCCAGGACAGCATCCTCAGCCCCATGTGAGATCACCTTTCCACTGTTCCAGTGCCTGCTCAAATAACCACCACCTCATCTCCTCTCTTTATCAGCATATCTAGGTCCATACCTTCTGTGGAAGCCTTCTTGAACAACAGAGATAATGTATGTCAGCTCCCTGAAAACCTAGGAGATGCCTTCTGTTTCACCAGAAGCCAGGCCATTATCTTGAATAGCAGAGGCCCAATGGCTTCAACTTGTGCAGCAAATACCTACTAGGCCTGGAGCTATCAAAGCTATCAGAAGTCTAACTCCTGGATCCCAAGATTTAAATATAGGCCACTCTAGCCACAAGACCAGAGGAAACAGAAACCAAGGAAGGATACATCTATCCAAAAAAAGACAAGTCTAGAAATCAGTACCTAAACCTATAATCACTCCAAATACAGATGCTTAAATGACAATGTAAGAACTCAACAATAACCAGACAATATGTCACCACCAGAGACCACCACCACACTAGAGCAATTCCTGATCATTCAAATATAGCTGAAACACAAATATATTCAAATATAGCTGAAAACTGTGAAACCAACTTTATGAAACTGATAGAGTCCCTTACAGAAGAAATAAATGAATGCCTTCTAGGCATTTTAGAAAATATCACCAAAAACCTGGAGTAATTAGTATCTCTAAAAGAATGTAAAGAAAAAACTAACAACTGAAGGAAAGATTCAAATTGTTCAGGGCATGAAAAATGAAAGTAGATACAATAACGAAAACACAAACTGAGGGAGTTCTGGAAATTGAAAATCTAGATAAGTGAACTACATCATCATAAACTACAGATAAAATTATGACCAACGGTTAATACAAGTGATGTAAGAGGGCATCTCAGTCACTGAAGAAATCATAGAAGAAATAAATACATTAGTCAGAGGAAATGTTAAATTAAAAAAAAAAAATCCTAATACAACTCTGACCCATAAGTGCTCCTGTCTGAAAGAATTACAGAGATGGAAATGGAGAGGAACCTGAGAAAAAGAAGATCCAGGAACAGGCCCAAAGTGGGATCCAGCTCAAGGAAAGGTAACCAGGCCTGACACTATTACTGAGGCTATGGAGCACTCATAAAAAGGGATCTACATGACCACACTCTGGAAGAACCGACAAATAGCTGAAAGAGTCAGATGCAGATATTTGCACCCAACTAATGGACAGAAGCTGCTGACCCCTGTGGTTGAATTAGGGAAAGTCTAGAAGAAGCTAAAGAGGAGGACAACCCTGTAGAAGAACCAACAGTCTCAATTAACCTGGATCCCCAAGATCTCTCAATCACTGGACCACTAAACAGGCAGCATACACCAGCTGATATGAAATCCCCAACATATACAGCAGAGGACTGTTCATTAAGAGATGATGCACCTAACCTTCAAAAGACTGAAGACCCTAGGGAGTTTAGAGGTCATGTGAGGTAGAGGATGGGAACATACATGTGGAGACAGGGGGTTAGGGAGGAGGTATGGGATGTGGAAAAGTTAGAGGGTGGATGTGGAGAATACAATAAGGAATGTAAAACAATAAATTAATTAATTTATAAAATTTAAAAAATCCAAAAATAAATAAATAAAATCCTGACACAAATGATTTATGAAATCTGGGACACTGTGAAAAACCAAACCTAAGAATAATAGGAATAGAAGAAGAAGGAAAAGATTCTCAACTCACAATCACGTAAAATATATTTAACACATTCAGAAGAAAAGTTCCCAAGCTATAAAAGGACATACCTATAAACATACAAGAAACTTATAGCTCACTAAAAAAAATGAACCAAGAAGAAACTTCTTTTGCACTATAATAATCAAAACATTAAATATCTAGAACAAAGAAAGAATATTAAAAACTGTAAAAGAAAGTTAAGTAACATATAAAGACTGACCTACAAAAATTACACTCATTTTCTTCAGTGTAGACTCTAAAACCCAGAAGGGCATGGACAAATATGATGTGTGGCCTGTGGTTGAATCTGAGGGTTTGGAAGGTGTCTACCTTCTGATGGTGCTGATGGAGACAACTTACACTAGCAACTTAAAAACTCATATGGAATGTCTAGAATGAAATGAAACACATGTACCCAAGAGGACTAGATGGCTTGAAATAAACTCAGGATGATATCAAAACAATAAAAAGAAAACAACATAAAGATTCAATGAAACAAAGAGTTAATTCTTTGAGAAAACCAAAAAGATAGCCAAACAATTAGGCAAACTAACTAAAAGGCAGAGAGACAATATGCAAGTTAACAAAAAAGAAATAAAAAAGGGGTACTTAGCAACAAACACTGGGCAAATCCAGTGAATCTTTAAGTCTTACTTCAAATGCCTGTACTCCACAAAATTGGAAAATCAAAAAGAAATGAACAGTTTTCTCAATAGATACCTTTTACCATGTTAAGTCAAAATCAGGTAAACCATTTAAATAGTTTTTTAACCCCCAAGGTTATAGTAGCAGTCTTAAAAATAATCTCTCAACAACAAAAAAAATGCCCATGGCCAGGTGGTTTAGTGCAGAATTCTACCACCCTTTCAATGAAGACATAACACTAGTAGTCCTCAATTTATCCCATAAATAAATAAATAGATTCAGAGGTTTTATATTGTTAGAAGTCATTTTATTGATGCTTTGTCATTGTTTTCCACTCTTCCTGGAATTAATATGTTTTTTTTTTTCTATTTTTGATTAACATTTTCTTCCACAATTAACCTCTGGAAAATCAGAGACAATTTTTTAGGTTACTTTGATGGTAGCACTGTACTTTTAGACTTTCAGCAAATATTCACTGATAAAATTATGATACATAAGAAAGGAACATAAAATGTAATGGTACAAATGAATAAATCATTATTTGTCACCAGGAATTATAATTCAGTGTTTAGTTAGGATACCCCTATTGATTTCATTTGAATTTCAAATATTTCTATATCTTATTTTCATGAAATTGTAGGTGATCTTGGGCATCCTGTATCCGATTATACCTCAATCATTTAACCAATAGTGTATCAGAAGACAAACAAAAACAAAAACTCATGAGTTACACTTGCATCATTTTTGTTGTTAGTTTATGCTAAGAGTAGAGATTAGGTGGAGTCCATACCAACACAGAAGAAAATATGAATGTCTTCTAGCAGTGGTTAAAATCATGACACATGGGCTATATTTATATATTAATTAGTCCTTAACACCTGTCACCAGCCTCAGTAGAAATATGACTTCACATATAAACAAAGCTTTTCTTTCTACACAGTGACCTCAGTGTCACATAAAACAATGGTCTAAGTTGATGCAAGAAATAACAGTAAAAAGTAAATTGTAAAGTTTGTTCAAGAAATCACCGAGCCTTGAAGGTAGAGGAACCAAAAATAAAATTCTTCTTTAAAATTTAATCAAGATAAAATTCACAGACCACACGAAGCTCAAGAAGGAAGACTAAAATGTGGATGCATCAGTCCTTAGAAGGAGGAACAAAATACTCAAGGGAGGAAATATGGAGACAACGTGTGGAGCAGAGACTGAAAGAAAGGCCAATCAAGATCCCCATCTGGGGATCCATCCCATATGCAGTCCTCAAACCCAGAAACTATTATAGATGCCAAAATGTGCTTGCTGACTGGAGCCTGATATAGCTGTCTCCTGAGAGGCTCTGCCAGAGCCTGATATATACAGAGATTGATGCTCTCAGCCAACCATTGGACTGAGCACTGGGACCCCAAATGCGGAGTTAGAGAAAGGACTTAAGGATTTGAAGGCATTTCCAACTAATTAGGGAAAACAACAATATCAACTAACCAGCCTCCCAAAGCTCCCAAGGACTAAACCACCAACCAAGGAGTATACATGGAAAGACCCATTGCTCCAGTTGCATAGGTTGCAGAGGTAGGTCTTGTAGCATCAATAGGAGACCCTTGGTCCTTTGAAGGCTTGATGTTGCAGTGTAGAGGAATGCCAGGGTGGGGAGGTGGGAGTGGATGGATGGGTGGGGGTAGCACCCTTATAAAAGTGAAGGAGGGGAGATAGGATAGGAGGTTCAGGAGGGGAAACAGGGAAATGTGGATGACATTTGAAATGTAAATAAAGAAAATATACAATAAAAGAAAAAATTAATAATCTGTGTGTCTGCCTACATGTCTATCTGTATATGACATGCCTTTCTGGTCCCTTAGGAGTATAAAAGGGGGCAGGAAATGCCCCAAGAATGTCCTTGTGAGCCTCCACCTGGATTCTTGGAATCAAATACAAGGCCATGAAAAATGGTTAGTGCTTGTAACTGCTAAGCTATCTCTCCAGCCCCTTAGATCTTTGTAACAGCTGTAGATTTGGCAAATATTAGTCAAACCATTAATTGTATATTTATCCTTGATATATTAAACTTAGCTTGTTGATATACCTCTTCATTTATTTGTGAACTAAAGAGTCATCCCTATGCATCTTTGAGTTTTTATGACTCAATCACATAAAGGGCATAAGCAACTTTTTGTTGATTAAATGAAAAAAGAATAGATTCCTTTTAAATGAAGAGAGATATAGCTATATTTACTTTTGTTCTAGGGATATTTGAAACATAATAGTTCTTTCAGATAAGGTAAAAGCTTAGAATAAATAGGGCACGTAAATTGACTGTATGCTATTATAAGATGTATTCCTTTAGCATATGCCCCAGAGAGTAGCACCTCAGCAAAGAACTTAGGTATATAATTTTAGTAGACCTATGAATAAAGGATTTTTTTTAAAAAGTGAGAACAAGGACATGATCCTTGAAAAAGATATATTACCAAGCTGTCTTTCTTCCAGTGAGGTGATTGATGTATCATGCCCCCAAGAAACGATATACATTGTGTCTTACAAATAACTCCCAGGAATATGGAAAATGGAAAGAATTTATTCACTGGTTCCTAACTCACCCAAGCTTCAGGGATTATTATTCCAATCCCAAGTCAGATTTTTCGTTTTTTATGGGACTGCACATCTGTGGGCATAGCACCTGCAGCATATGTCCTAGTCTGGCAACAAGAGGTCCCAAAGATAAGGAGTGAATGATAGATCAGTTATGGTGTCTTCAATTTTGGAGCTAAAACCAGATCAATATAAGATGGTCATTATTAAACATAATACTTTGATGTCATGTAATTAAAAATGAGTAAATGATAAAATTAATTTTTGATAAAGTAGATTTCACTCAAATTATTAGTTTAATACTTTAAAAAGTTTCATTACTCATCCATGTTTTGCATTAAACTATAATGAGCACCATGCTAACATACCTATTTAGAGTATATTAAGGACTTTTAAATATTATCAAAAATATTAAATGTGTTTTGAATAGTGGCAGAATATCACTTATAATCTCTCACAGTCAATATTGAGCTATAGTTGAAGAAATAACTCATAATTTCTATGAAGGATGAATGTACATCATTGGAGTTTTTAAAACTCACAAAAGCAAAATTAAGATGCTGAATGAACTGAAGATATGAGAAAAATAAAGATGAATTTGAAGGAATTATTAGAAATTTGTTCATAAGCATCAGTGAATGTGTTAGCCTTACTATAGCAGGTAGTATAACAAAATGTCAAAAGAAGAAAAGCAAATAATAGTTCATTCCTTTTTAATAAACATTATTTAATAATTATGCTCATTAATTTTCATTAAGAGCAATATATAAGGCAAAACACTAGATGCATATGTTGTCCCTTGAATCCTGCTTAGAAAGGACTTGTTGTGTTGAGTAAGTTTTTAAACTGATTTGTGGTTAGCTCCTAAACAATTTTGATAATGTATCTCAGTAACATGGAGAAGAGTGAAATCATTTTGTATGAATGAAAGATAAAGAAAACTATGCTATATGTGTGTGTTTGTGTGAGTGTGAAATTTGAGACTTTAAATGTTTTCTTTGCAGGAAGCCAATGATAAATAAATTTCTTAAACAGACTCAAAACAGAAAGCACAGAATCTATCTAAGTCATTCATCTGATGAGTCTGAGGAGGAAAACAGGGCAGAAATCTAGCCAACATATTACAGCAATGAAATAGGAGGAACTTGGCATGTATATATTTTCAGAGTTTTTTCCACTTTGTTCAATATGAGTTACAAAATATCAATAACTGTTTATATTCTGAGATGCTCATATTAGCTTTAGCTGCCCACTTTATTTTCCTTATTAAATATCTTGGCAAGGTAGTAATAACAATACAAGCAGTATATCTGCATGTAGGTCTTTTCTTTTCATGCTTTGTATGATCATATCGAAGATCTTTTTTATGTGAAATGCACGTGGTGCTATCAATTCAATTTCAATATGTGGATCCTATCATGTGGCAACCTCATACTATTTTAGGATGGTTTCACTTGACAGATGATCACTGTTAGGGAATGCTTTTGTTGTTGTTGTTTCTCTCTTTCTCTCTCACTCTGACAGTATCTATGATTTAAATTTCTTATATGTTTTATTTAACATCATCAAGATTTTTAACTAAACATGGAAACATGTATAATGCAGTGATGGCCCATCTCTTTGAGAAATGAGCTCAGTGTGGCAAAATGACTATATATATATTGACACCATTCCATGTGAATGTAAATATATTTTTATTGCTGTCATTTGAAAAGGACTAGTTTCATTTTATAAGATCGATTTCAGTTGTCTAAATTTGTTTGCTGTTAATGACAATTTATGTTGTAACAGAATGTGAAGCAATCACCTAATTTGAAGTTATAAATGTGACATTGTGTATTCACAAGATTTATGTGTTCTTCACCACTTAAGTTTCTTCATTCAAAGATAGTTCTTCTGTTGCAAATAAAAGTGCACATTTTGTATTTCTAATTTATTGATATTAATTTAAATAAAAATCAGCTCTATGAAATTATAAACCTGCTTCATTTGCATAAAATATAACACATTATACCTGATTCCCCTTATAACTGATGAACTATTAACCATATCCAAATCATTTCTTACTACAGCATTTTTCTTCTAACTTTTCAATTATTATAAAAAGAATTCTTTCTATAGTCTGTTCTTTGTTCTCCTAGTAGATAAGCATGGGTATTACCAGTGGTTCAGTATTTTGAGTTTGAACACACAAAAGATTGTCAGTTCAAAGGACTTTCAACTAATGACAGAGTGATTCCTCTGTCTGAAAGCTGAACTGCTATTGCATTAGAGAGGCCTTAAGAACAAACAGACTTGTTATTTTAAAGGAATGGGCACTCAGGAGATGGCACAGTGGGCAAAACGCTTACTACATACCATAGAACTTCATATCCTTGTAACTTCTATAAATGTCAAGTATGGATGTGCCTGCATACAATCTCCATGGGGGAAGGACTCTAAATAGACAAATCCAAAGGCTATCACTGGCCAGCCATTCAGTTCTAAACAGAAAACATTAAGACAGCTTGTCTCATTTAATAATAATAATAAAATAATAATAACAATAACAACAACAATACAGACCACAGAGAAAAAAATCTTGAGTTCAACCCCTGAGCCCTACATGTAGACATGTACACATGTAGATGAGCACAATGCGGGACACTAATGCACATATCAGCAAACACATGCAATGTATACAATAACACATCCAGGTCTCTTATATAAACTTTGAATGTTTACAAATGTAGAAGGATGATGAGATATCATTAAAGGAAATTACTAAGACCTCCTATTGGTGGTCTAGGGTATTTGAGAGATAATTTGTGAATGCATTTAAGATCCCTATCTCTTAAGTCATATATTTGTTTGGGACATTTTTTTCTCTTATGGTTTCTCTGAAAAAGTAAAATAGCCATTGAACAGTCATGTTTTAGAACTACCTCTATAATATCTGAAGTATTATGAGTATTAACAAAAGTTGTAATACAGCTTTAAAAACACAGATATTTCTGTCTGAGCTAAACATTGGAATTACTTTTTCTAAATTCTTAAGTCAACCACCAGGGATTTTTTTAAATGATAATATACAAGTCAGTCTTCAGAAATCTTTGCAACAATTGCTGTGGTCTCTATATGAAACAAGATAAGCTAAAAATGTAAACATAAATGTATCTAAGTTTTTTGTTAAATTAAGCTACATTTAAAATATAGAGTATAACAGTTTTGACATCTTCACATACTATTTACAATAATGTGTAAGCACCTTCATTTTGAATCAAAATTAATTTGTTTGATTATAAATGTATTTTACTTCAGTTGTTTATGCTATTAAAATTATTGTGAGTGCTAATTGCTACCCATTTAAAATAATTGAATCAATATACTTTAATATATTGAAAATAAATACTACTTGCCTATTTACCTATAGATTTTAGATTTAGAAGCTTTGACATTTTGATATAAGAAACAAAATCAATAAGCACATAGAACTCTAAGTGTAAAATTCAAATGTTAACATTTACTGGACAAAAATAACCACACAGGAAAGAGTATTTTGCCTTCCATATGAAAATTTAAAAGTCAACAAAACATAAATTTTATAAAATTATGATCATTAGGCTATGGCTTCCAATATTATAGCAACAAGTAAAACACATGCATCTTTTATCTCACAACTGTCCACACCAAATCTAAGTTTGTAGCTAGTAACACAATAGGATGCCTTTCATCAAGGTTAATGATATTTATGAGATGAGAAGACAAAGACTAGGGTCTGAAGTAGGGACAGGGATGGAGAAGTAAAGAGAATATGGACAGAGGAGCTTCAAAGGATGACTTCCGTGTCCTTTGATGGATTCAGAAATGTACCTGATTTACACAAGCAATTTCTCCAGTTTTAGGTACCACATGTGAGTTAAGTACGGTGATTGAATAGAAAAACTCCAGAAATTAACACAATTTTATATTAAATACATTTTATATTATACATGATTTTATTGTGCTTCCTTTATTAATTAAATGTTAATGTGATCCTCCTTCTTTGTTTTGCTTATATTATGAAAGGGAATTATAGACAGCAGGTGTTGGCAAGGATGTGGAAAAAGAGGAAAACTCCTCCACTGCTGGTGGGGTTGCAAGATGGTACAACCACTCTGGAAATCAGTCTGGCCGTTCCTCAGAAAACTGGGCAAGCCACTTCCAGAGGATGCTGCTAGACCATTCCTGGGCATATACCCAGAGGATTCCGCAGCATGTAGTAAGGACACATGCTCCACTATGTTCATAGCAGCCCTATTTATAAAATCCAGAAGCTGGAAAGAACCCAGATGTCCCTCAACTGAGGAATGGATACAAAAATGTGGTATATCTACACAATGGAGTACTATTCAGCCATTAGAAACAATGAATTCATGAAATTCTTAGACAAATGGATGGAGCTGGAGAACATCATCCTAAGTGAGGTAACCCAGTCTCAAAAGATCAATCATGGTATGCACTCACTAATAAGTGGATATTAACCTAGAAAACTGGAATACCCAAAACATAATCCACACATCAAATAAGGTACAAGAAGAATGGAGGAGTGGCCCCTGGTTCTGGAAAGACTCAGTGTAGCAGTATAGGGCAAAACCAGAACAGGGAAGTGGGAAGGGGTGGATGGGGGAACAGGGGGAGGGAAGAGTGCTTATGTGACTTTTGGGGAGTAGGGAGCTAGGAAAGGGGAAATCATTTGAAATGTAAATAAAAAATATATCTAATAAAAAAAGGGAAAAAAACTTATATTTCTCCTTTCCCTTTTTTGTCCTCTGAACTTTTTCATATACAACTCAAAACTCTTCTTTAAATTCATGGCCTCTTTTTTTCACCAATTCTTATTGCATATGTGTATATGCATATGTACATATTATTGTATGTGTATTCAAGGACGATTGTTAGGCAGTGAAGAAGCAGTTTTGTGTGTTGTGTCTTGAAGAAGGCCACCTCTTCACCTCTCCCACTCCCTGCTTCACTCAGGTGTCTATCATTTTTTGTATAGGGTTTTGGCCCCAGAGTTATTTTTTTCTCTGAAGTTCGGTATGTTAACTGATGTCCTTCCTGTTCAGCTCATGTTTGAGCTGTCATTTTGTGAGACATTACAGAGGGATGAAAGGTGTGCCATTCCCGCAGAGTTAGGCAGACCCAGGTCTTTGGATGTAATCCCTTGCTAAAGAAACCATGCTGCTGGATTAAATTTTCTTAATAACTTGCTTCTTTGGTCAATTCGAGGCAAGTTGGAGTCATTTGGGGAAAGAGAAACATCAATAGAGAAAATTGACAGACCAGATTGGCCTTTGAGTTAATTCTCATGGTGGGAGGGCCCAGTTTATTGTGGGTAGTACCAGCAATGGGCTGATGTTCCTGGGTGCTATGACAAATCAGGCTATGCAAGACAGTAGGAAGAAAACCTCCATAACATCTACATAAGCTCCTGCCCCCAGGTTCCTGTCTTGAGTTTCTGCCATTATTTCTCCCTGGATTGTGGATTCTAAGTTGTAACCTGCAATAAACCCTTTCCTTTCCCCTCTCCTGCATAAAACCACAGAAATATCTATGCATACAGATAAATTAATAAATCATTGAGGTACAAAGGGTTTTGTGAGTTTGTAAGCAATTTCTGCTCTTCCAGAGGTCCCGAGTTCAAGTCCCAGCAATCACCTGGTGGCTTACAACCATCTGTATTCAGAATCTTATGCCTTCTTCTGGCGTGTCTGAGATAGCTACAGTGTACTCATATAAATAAAATAAATTAATAAATCTTTAAAAATACCAGTAACCTATGATAATCCCTAGGAGTATTTTGATATAGAGATTGGAACCATACCCAAACTTTTGAAGTCGGTTATCTTTTGTGTATAAAATTGGTTCTTATTGCATTCACTATAAAGAGGCATTTATTATAAATAGTCTAAGTAAAGTTACACCAAGATACAAGGAAGTCTGATTAAAAATACTGATTCAGCTAACCTAATTACAATAGTAATTAAAGAAAAGGAATATAAAATTTATATCTATGCAATATAATGCACAGAAAACAGTATACATGTTTGAACCAGATAAAACTGAGTTCCCAGAGCAAAAAAAAATATCTGAAATATGTAAGAATATAAAAATTAATAAGTTTTCAGCTATTTTGTGTCTCTCAGACAATAGCAGATCTAGACCCTATTTCTAGCACAAGCTGAAAACATGAAAAGAGAACTAGAATTCAGATCTGTGCTTGAAGATTTCAACAGCTATCTCTCAGAAAATGCTTGAACATAGAAAGCCATCAAAGATAGGTGACCTGTACAATTAATTTATTGGAAATAATTGGCATCTACCAAGTACTTTCATCCAACAACACCTGAACATGTGTTTTTCCTTAAAGCATCAATGAGACACATCTAATGTGTTACATTCCTGAAGTAACAGAATTGTAAGAACGGAAAACATTAGTGGCTTTCCCTGAGGCAGTGAATGGGTCATAAATAGGCTCTATAAAAGTTTCTGTGCTGATGAAAATCATATGTGTCTAACGTTTGCCACGGCCAGTCTCCAAAACTAGTGCTGTGCTTTAGTTCTTCAAGTTCTTACCTTTGAGAGAAAATGGATAATGATGGGAAGAAATCTCTGTAAATTTCTTACAACTGTGGTAAATCGACAATTTAAGGACTATTTTAGTTACATTGATTATTTGACATTTTCTTTAATTTAGGGTTATTGTTTGTACTAAAATTTACACGTCTCACTTACTGGGCTTGAATAAATAATAAAAAGCATGAATGAATTTGATAAAGAAGGTTTTTAAGTACATTTGAATCTGGAATGTCTTATAGAAATAGAAGTAGAAGTTTAAAGGAACTGATGTAGTTGCTTCAACTTCTGTGGATTGTGGGATGTTAAAGACAGACTACCCTTGAAATAACTTTGAGTCTGGACCATCTCTAATGAAGCATGCTTATAGAAAGAACTGCAGAATCTACTTAAAACTGCTTTTATTCTTACTTTTGAAATTACTGTCAGTTTCATAGCTTAGCTAAGAACAAGCATCTAAGAATGAATCATTATTCATCTTCAAAGTTGGATAATTTGGACAAAATCAGAGAAAAATGTCTTAAATTTCAACTTTAGAAATACATTCTTCCAAGTATAATGCTGAAAAATATGCAAGCTATCTTTTTAAGGAGGGTTGATTTGCACCTAAAAGCTTTTGACAGCTTATGCTGATCATAATATGTGTACCGTGTTTAGTGTAATTGTCTTAGGAACATTTGCCTTTCTCTTTATTTGAACAGCATGGGCAGGCTGCAGCTTTGAGCACACTCTAAAGCTGCATTTACATGAAAAGCAGTGAGCTCTGAATTTGAAAATGAGGTGCACAGCTACACACAATGTCTAGAAACTTGGGTTTAGGCAGTACTTGCAAGGCAGTCTTTCACAGCACTAGCATGTGGCTATCTATTAATTTTTAGTACATCATGCATGTGTCTAAATTACAATAAGATTGCCTTCAATTTTGCTTGCAAGTCAAGCATCATATCAAGTATTTCATAGAGTAAAATACACATGCCTTGGGACCCTTGTTTCTTCTTTATCTTCTTCATCTCATTCTGTAATCTACCTTCCTTTTATGTACTTGTTAGTTAAATCATCTACAGATTAATTCAACACACATGCACACACATACACACACAGAGATACACACATACAAATAGTGATTTCTGTGCTCAAACTCCAATTCCAGAGCATATTTTCTCCTAAGTGACATGGATTTTGTGCCAAATCCTGGATAATTGACAGACTTTTTTGCATGTGCATAGTAACTAGCTTGGTGCCTTTCCATCCTGCAAGGAAGAACTTCCAACATGTCTTAAAGCTCAGCCAAGAAGCCTTAGCACATTTGTGAAGGAGGAAGTTGTATTCATCGTTGTCCTGAAATGATCTTAGGTGAATGAAGTCCTAATGGCCCAGAGTAAAGCCACTGAAGACAAAGACAGAATGAAATAGTCATTGCTCTTTCCTTTATGGTGGGCAAGTGGTAGGTCCTAAGTGCATTGCTTAAAAACAAATCTTAAACAACTGAACATTCAGCAAGGAACAACAGAAGCCTGATGCTTGCAGAAGCTACTTAGTAGGTTGGCAGCTTATTCTCTCTCCTTATAAGAAAACTAAATTAACCATTTTGAACCTGCTTCAGTTAAAATTAAAACAAATACATGGATATAGAAATAACGTATTTTGCCAGCCTTTCCTAAATGATCCAGTCTCAGCCATTTAGTATTTTATATTATATATTGATTATTCATGTGATAAAATTCTTTGGTTTTTATTCTCAAATTGCATTCCACAAAAAAAGTTTGAAAAAAGTCATGATCCTTACAATTAAAATATAAACACTTTGAACTTAATAATTTAGTGTATATTTTATATATTTGCATAACGTATACATATATTATTATTTACCTTAAATTATTTAAATTGTTTTACCTATAATCTGAATAATTATTCATTCTTCTAAATGTACAAGCAGGAATTTTCATTCACTATCAACAGGACATTCTTTGTCATTAATATCATGGTAATTATCTACCAAAGCATTCAATTAGTATTTAGCACCCATTTTATTCCCCAAAATGTAATTCATTCAAGTGCATCAAAAATATGTATAAACTCTATGTTAAATTTTTAAAATCTCACAAATCATAATTGCATAAAATAGTAACTAATGGACTAGAAGGAGGGGAGAGAAGAAAGGGTAATGTACAGGGAATTCTGGATGGTTATGTGCAAATGTTTCCCTTACTGTGTCAAAAGTTAAGCTGAATGAGTGAAAATTCAAACATTGGCATTGTTCTTACAAAGCTTACCATACAATAGAATGAAGTTCTTTGCAGACAAGCAAAAGAGTTACGATATCATATGATTTGAACATATGTCATAGAATGGTAGCTCAGGAAAAGAGGATAATTTTGGTTAAGGGGACCATATTGAATGCCTTTATATTTGTTTTAAATTCTGAACTATGAAAAAAATGGTGTTGAAGTCGTAGTCATTCATTACAGCCAACAGGAATGTGTAAGTGTTTTAGTTTGACTGGGAATTTACATATTTTACCAGCTGATGAGCTACATGTTGTTAAGGAAGTACTGGGAAAACAAAGATTCAGACATTCACTTGGGTCATTGTGAAGAATATTTACGTGCCTGGCAGAGATGAAAGGTGTGACTGGAATGACTCTACTCCATTTAGCTCTCATCCTGGGATAAGCAAATTTATTTCGCAACTCACTTATTTCACAACAATAACAGGGAAAAGCAAATAAGCATGTTGTTCAAAGCTCTGTCACATAGGCCCGACATTCTATGGTGCTCAAGTTGATAAACTCAGGAAAATGTGATAATTCAAGTGTGGCAGCGATCCTCGTACAGGGATCTTCACGAAGATACCTCGTACGAAGAGCTCTTCACTAAGGGACGATGATGACAAAACTGTTAGCTGCTGAATCCTAATTTGTACAACTAAGATGTTAAACTGTTCTTTAAGTCAAACTCAGGGAAATGAAAATATGAGAACTGTTTCTAATTAGAATTTCATTACTATGTCTACATTTTGAACTTTTCATCTAAGACATAAATCTTACCTTAATTTTTTATAAAATATGGGTACTTACAATGTTAAAATGTTTAATTAGAGGAAGAGGAGTTTATAAATCATATCTAAATATAGTTTGGAATTATCCACATGTAGACTATTTATTTATACATTAATTTAATTTTAAAAAGGCAAATTGATGGATACTGAAAATGAGTATAAGAAAGCAAGTGAAATACAGTATTCAATTTTTTCTTCTTGTACTCAAGTCTTTTCAGAATGACTTTTTAGAAGTGGGCAAATATAAAAATAACAGATAATACATAAAGATAAAAATGACATATCATTTTACTAATAGAAACTATAAAAATCAGTTGAATGTTAAATTTATGTTAGTGTCTCTGCTCATACTGTTGGTTCTAATTTATGCTTCTCCTCTCTTGCTACTCCTGTAGATGAATTTCAAATCAGGATTTAATTGATGATTTCTTTGTTGCTAAAACATAACAAAGGTATTTCTCAATATATCTTGAAGCTTTTACTCCACTATGAAGGCCTTCAAGAGTAGAGGATAATGTCATGTTTGTCTATACAAGGTGAGGCATTTTATTAGTGCCACACTAATTTCCCCACGTAAAATATCTCACATGAGTTACATAGTAGGTTGCAAAGTATGACTTGCTCCTTAGATATGTATCTATTTCACAATGTATTTTTTTAGTTAAGTTTCTTTTTTTTTTATTCGATATAATTTATTTACATTTCAAATGATTTCCCTTTTCTAGCCCCCCCACTCCCCGAAAGTCCCGTAAGCCCCTTTCTCTTCCCCTGTTCTCCCACCCATCCCTTCCCACTTTCCCGTTCTGGTTTTGCCGAATACTGTTTCACTGAGTCTTTCCAGAACCAGGGGCCACTCCTCCTTTCTCCTTGTACCTCATTTGATGTGTGGATTATGTTTTGGGTATTCCAGTTTTCTAGGTTAATAACCACTTATTAGTGAGTGCATACCATGATTCACCTTTTGAGTCTGGGTTACCTCACTTAGTATGATATTCTCTAGCTCCATCCATTTGCCTAAGAATTTCATGAATTCATTGTTTCTAATGGCTGAATAGTACTCCATTGTGTAGATATACCACATTTTTTGCATCCACTCTTCTGTTGAGGGATACCTGGGTTCTTTCCAGCATCTGGCAATTATAAATAGGGCTGCTATGAACATAGTAGAACATGTATCCTTATTACATGGTGGGGAGTCTTCTGGGTATATGCCCAGGAGTGGTATAGCAGGATCTTCTGGAAGTGAGGTGCCCAGTTTTCGGAGGAACCACCAGACTGATTTCCAGAGTGGTTGTACCAATTTGCAAACCCACCAGCAGTGGAGGAGTGTTCCTCTTTCTCCACACCCTCTCCAACACCTGCTGTCTCCTGAATTCTTAATTTTAGCCATTCTGACTGGTGTAAGATGAAATCTTAGGGTTGTTTTGATTTGCATTTCCCTAATGACTAAAGAAGTTGAGCATTTTTTAAGATGCTTCTCCGCCATCCAAAGTTCTTCAGGTGAGAATTCTTTGTTTAACTCTGTACCCCATTTTTTTTTAAATTTTTTTTATTTGATATAATTTATTTACATTTCAAATGATTTCCCCTTTTCTAGCCCCCCACTTCCCGAAAGTCCCGTAAGCCCCCTTCTCTTCCCCTGTCCTCCCACCCACCCCTTCCCACTTCCCCGTTCTGGTTTTGTCGAATACTGCTTCAATGAGTCTTTCCAGAACCAGGGGCCACTCCTCCTTTCTTCTTGTATCTCATTTGATGTGTGGATTATGTTTTGGGTATTCCAGTTTTCTAGGTTAATATCCACTTATTAGTGAGTGCATACCATGATTCACCTTTTGAGTCTGGGTTACCTCACTTAGTATGATGTTCTCTAGCTCCATCCATTTGCCTAAGAATTTCATGAATTCATTGTTTCTAATGGCTGAATAGTACTCCATTGTGTAGATATACCACATTTTTTGCATCCACTCATCTGTTGAGGGATACCTGGGTTCTTTCCAGCATCTGGCAATTATAAATAGGGCTGCTATGAACATAGTAGAGATGTATCCTTATTACATGGTGGGGAGTCCTCTGGGTATATGCCCAGGAGTGGTATAGCAGGATCTTATGGAAGTGAGGTGCCCAGTTTTCGGAGGAACCACCAGACTGCTTTCCAGAGTGGTTGTACCAATTTGCAACCCCACCAGCAGTGGAGGAGTGTTCCTCTTTCTCCACACCCTTTCCAACACCTGCTGTCTCCTAAATTTTTAATCTTAGCCATTCTGACTGGTGTAAGATGAAATCTTAGGGTTGTTTTGATTTGCATTTCCCTAATGACTAATGAAGTTGAGCATTTTTTAAGATGCTTCTCCGCCATCCAAAGTTCTTCAGGTGAAAATTCTTTGTTTAACTCTGTACCCCATTTTTTAATAGGGTTGTTCGGTTTTCTGGAGTCTAATTTCTTGAGTTCTTTATATATATTGGATATTAGCCTTGAATTCCTGTTCTCTCCAAGACTTTAAGCATGAAAGGATGCTGAATTTTGTCAAATGCTTTTTCAGCATCCAATGAAATGACCATGTGGTTTTGTTCTTTGAGTTTGTTTATGTAGTGGATTGTATTGATGGATTTCCGTATATTGCACCAACCCTGCATTCCCGGGATAAAGCCTACTTGATCATGGTGGATGATCATTTTGATGTGTTCTTGGATTCGGTTGGCAAGAATTTTATTGAGTATTTTTGCATCGATGTTCATAAGGGAAATTGGTCTGAAGTTCTCTTTCTTTGTTGGATCTTTTTGTGGCTTTGGTATCAGCGTAATTGTGGCTTCGTAGAAGGAATTGGGTAGTGTTCCTTCTGTTTCTATTTTGTGGAATAGTTTGAAGAGTATTGGTGCTAACTCTTCTTTGAAGGTCTGGTAGAATAATGCACTGAAGCCATCTGGTCCTGTGCTTTTTTTGGTTGGAAGACTTTCTATGACTCCTTCTATTTCTTTAGGCATTATGGGACTGTTTAGATGGTCTAGTTGGTCCTGATTTAATTTTGGTATTTGGTATCTGTCAAGGAAATTGTCCATTTCCTCCAGATTCTCCAGTTGTGTTGAGTACAGGCTCTTGTAGTAGGATCTGATGATTTTTTGGATTTCCTCAGTTTCCGTTGTTATATCTCCCTTTTCATTTCTAAGTTTGTCAACTTGGATACTTTCTCTGTGCCCTTTGGTCAGTCTGGCTAAGGGTTTATCTATCTTGTTGATTTTCTCAAAGAACCATCTCCTGGTTTTGTTGATTTTTTGTATGGTTCTCTTTGTTTCTACTTGATTGATTTCGGCCCTGAGTTTGATGATTTCCTGCCTTCTACTCCTCCTGGGCGAAATAGCTTCTTTTTGTTCTAGGGCTTTCAGGTGTGTCATTAAGCTGGTAATGTATGCTCTCTCCATTTTCTTTTTGGAGGCACTCAGGGCTATGAGTTTTCTTCTTAGCACTGCTTTCATTGTTTCCCATAGATTTGGGTATGTTGTGTTTTTATTTTCATTGTGTTCTAAAAAGTCTTTAATTTCTTTCTTTATTTCTTCCTTGACCAAGGTATCATTGAGTAGAGTATTGTTCAGTTTCCACGTGTATGTGGGTTTTCTGTTGTTTCTGTTGCTATTAAAGACCACTTTTACTCCATAGTGATCAGTTAGGAGGCATGGGATTAGTTCTATCTTCTTATATTTGTTGAGGTCTGTCTTGTGACCAATTATATGGTCGATTTTGGAGAAGGTACCATGAGGTGCTGAGAAAAAGGTATATTCTTTTGTTTTAGGATAGAATGTTCTATATATATCTGTTAAATCTAATTGGTCCAAAGCTTCAATTAGTTTCATTGTGTCCCTGTTTAGTTTCTGTTTTCCTGATCGGTCCATTGAGGAAAGTGCAGTGTTGAAGTCACCCACAATTATTGTGTTAGGTGCAATGTGTGCTTTTAGTTTTAATAAAGTTTCTTTTACGAAAGAGGGTGCCCTTGCATTTGGGGCATAGATGTTCAGGATTGACAGTTCTTCTTTTTGTATTTTTCCTTTGACCAGCAAGAAGTGTCCCTCAGGGTCTCTTTTGATGACTTTGGGTTGAAAGTCAATTTTATCTGATATTAAAATGGCTACTCCAGCTTGTTTCCTGAGACCATTTGCCTGTAAAATTGTCTTCCAGCCTTTTACTCTAAGGTAGTGTTTGTCTTTGACCCTGAGGTGTGTTTCCTGTAAGCAGCAAAATGTAGGGTCCTGTTTACGTATCCATTCAGTTAGTCTGTGTCTTTTTATTGGGGCATTAAGTCCATTGATGTTAAGAGATATTAAGGAATAGTGATTGTTACTTCCTATCATTTTTGACGTTATTTTTTAAATTTGAATGCTTAACTTCTTTTGGGTTTGATGAAAGGTTACTATCTTGCTTTTTCCAGGGTGAAGTTTCCCTCCTTGTATTGGTGTTGTCCTCCTATTATCCTTTTTAGGGCTGGGTTTGTGGATAGATATTGGGTAAACTTGGTTTTGTCATGAAATATCTTAGTTTCTCCATCTATGGTGATTGAGAGTTTTGCTGGATATAGTAGTTTTGGTTGGCATTTGTGTTCTCTTAAAGTCTGCATGAGATCTGCCCAGGACCTTCTAGCCTTCATAGTCTCAGGTGAAAATTCTGCTGTGATTCTGATAGGTCTTCCTTTATATGTTACTTGGCCTTTTTCTCTTACTGCCTTTAGTATTCTTTCTTTGTTTAGAACATTTGGTGTTTTGATTATTATGTGACAGGAAGTATTTCTGTTCTGGTCCAGTCTGTTTGGAGTTCTGTAGGCTTCTTGTATATTCATGGGCATCTCTCTCTTTAGGTTAGGGAAGTTTTCTTCCATAATTTTATTGAAGATATTTGCTGGCCCTTTTAGTTGTAAATCTTCACTCTCATCTATGCCTATAATCCTTAGGTTTGGTCTTCTCATTGTGTCCTGGATTTCCTGGATATTTTGGGTTACATGCTTTTTGCATTTTGCATTTTCTTTAACTGTTGAGTCCATGGTTTCTATGGAATCTTCAGCATCTGAGATTCTTTCTTCTATCTCTTGTATTCTGTTGTTGATATTTGCATCTCTGTCCCCTGATTTCTTCCCAAGGCTTTCTATCTCCAATGTTGTCTCCTTTTGAGTTTTCTTAGTTGTTTCTACTTCTGATTTTAGATCCTGGATGGTTTTGCTTAGCTCCTTCACTTGCTTGTTTGTGCTTTCCTGTAATTCTTTAAGAGATTTTTGTGTTTCCTCTTTCATGACCTCAGCCTGTTGACTAAAGGTCTCCTGTATTTCTTTAAGAGATTTTTGTGTTTTGTCTTTCATGACCTCAGCCTGTTGACCAAAGTTCTCCTGTATTTCTTTAAGTGTTTTTTGCATTTCCTCCTTGTTTGCTTTTGTGTTCTCCTGGATTTCTTTCAATGATTTTTGTGTTTCCCTTGCAAGGGCTTCTAACTTTTCATCCATTTTCTCCTGAATTTCTTTAAGTATGTCCTTCATGTGTTCCTGTACCAGCATCATGACCAGTTATTTTAAATCCAAATCTTGTTTTACTGGTGTGATGGGGTATCCAGGACATGTTGGTAGAGGAGAATTGGGTTCAGATGTTGCCATATTGCCTTGATTTCTGTTAGTGACGTTCCTGCGTTTGCCTTTTGCCATCTAGTTCTCACTGGTGTTAGTTTGTCTTGTCAGTGCTGGACTCACCAGTGCAAGCTGCCCCTTCCCAGTTGGCCTCTGGTACACAGCTTACCTCCTGCACTGCTTGTAGACAGGGTGCTGCTGCCCAGGCTGTTCAGATCCCAAAGCAGGCACCCGAAGGCTCCCGCTGGGGCCCGCTGGATTCACTGGAGCACACTGACTTCTCCCAGCTGGCCGCCCGGAAACCCAGCTAGCCTCTTGCAGGACTTGGAGATGTGGTGCTGCTGCCCAGGCTGATCTGGATCCGGAAGCAGAGAGAGTAGAGCTGAGGGCTTCAGCCTGAGGCCTTGCCCCAGATTGTGTCTGTGGACCAGATGGAGCCGGTGTGCACCCCCAGGAAGTGCCGACGGTGTATGCTGCTGTGACCTCCCCTGTGTTCTGCTCACTCTGCTGGGCAGCCGATCCGCCAACCGGGCTGGCACACACAAGGTTAGCCTGGCCGCCCAGTCCCTGAGTCCAGGCAAAAGCCTGGGAGGCCAAGGTCCGAGCAAAGTTCCCCTAGGCCTATGACTGTTAATTGGGTCTGCCAGGTGACCCGGATGGCGGGCATGCGCGCCCGCTCTCCCTGAAAGCGCCTGGAGAGTCTGCTGTGCTAACAACCTCCTGGGCGGGTTGTCTCACAGATGGCCCACCAAGCCGCCCAGTTCTTGGGGTCAGTCCTGTGCCTTTTGGGGCCTAGACCCCTGCTTTGTTAGCCTCAGGCTATGCCTGTTACAGATCTGCCCGCCGCCAGAGCTCTCTGTCATCCTGCAGGCAAAATGGCAGCGTGCGCGCAGGCCTGGGCAAAAAACCTCCTGGCTGGGTTGGCACCCCGATGGCCCCACGACAAGCCCAGGGCCTGGGTGCAGGCCAACGCCTGCCTGGCTCAGACCACCGCGGTGTTGGCCTTGGATTATGTTTGTGTACCTCAGTCTGTCCGATCCCTGGGGTCTGAAACCAAGATGGATGCACCTCTCCTGACTGGTGGGAGGCCGAGTTCTGAAGTGGCTTCCGTGCAGGAAAGGCGCCGCACAACTGCAGCTGCTTGCCGCCCGGCTGGTCAGCGAGGTCAGTGGTCGTGGGCACAGGGCCTAACTGGACCCTGTGTCGCCTTGGTTCCACTGCTGATGGCCCTTCAGCTGGACCAGCCACTGCTGCACTGCTGCCGCCGCCACCACTGCCACAGCCGGAAGTCCCTCCACAATGTATTTTTTATCCACACGAAATGATCTACAACTCAGTTCACACAGTAAGTTATAAATTGTGATTCACCTTCTGGATATTCATCTTTTCTTTCATTTCTTCCTTCTTTCCTTCCTTCCTTCCTTCCTTCCTTCCTCTATCCCTTCCTCTCTCCATCACCTCTCCCTTTCTTTCTTTCTTCCTTTCTTCCTTCCTTTCTTTCTTTCTTTTCTTTTCTTTCTTTCTTTTCTTTCTTTCTCTCTCTCTTTCTTTCTTTCTTTTCTTTCTTTCTCTCTTTCTTTCTTTCCCTCTTTCTTTCTTTCTTTCTTTCTTTCTTTCTTTCTTTCTCTTTCTTTCTTTCTTTCTTTCTTCTTTTCTTCCTTACTCTTTCTCATTCTTTCTTTTTCTTTCTTCTTTCTTTCTCTTTCTTTCTTTCTTCTCTCCTTTCTTACTCTTTCTTTCTTCCTTCCTTCCTTCCTTACTCTTTCTTTCTTTTTTTCCTCTATCCTGTTAAAAATTTAATATCTTCTAAATATATACCATTACAATCAAATTTTTCTCCATGAAGGACTTAAAATTGTACTGGTTTCACAAATTTTCAAATAAACTTAGTTTCTTTTTTTAAAAAAAATATCTTTAATAATGTTTTACAGTCTAGTAATTATCCACCTCCAAGTCGGCCCTCCCACACTTACTAATTACATTTCTCTTCCCCCAATCTCCAAGAGGATGTCCCCATGCTGACCCCACCTCAATCCAACCCATTCCCTGCCATCCTACCCCACGATACCTTCCAACTCCCTAGGGCCTCCAGTCTTTCAAGATTAGGCATATCTCTCTCACTGAGGCCAGGTCAGGGAGTCCTCATGTTGTACATGTGTTGGGGGCCTCCAACCAGCTAGTGTATGCTGCCTGGTTGGTGGCTCAGTGTCTGAGAGATCTCAAAGGTCCAGGCCAGTTGAGACTGCTGGTCTTCCTGTGAGGTCACCCTTCTCAACTTCTTCCAGCCTTTCCCTAATTCAAGCACAGGGGTGCCTGACTTCAGTCCATTGGTTGTGTATAAGTATCTGCATCTAGGTCAGCTGTTTGTTGGGCCACTTAGAGGGCAGCCATGCTAGTCTCCTGTCTCTAAGCATACCATAGCATCAATAATAGTGTCAGGCCTTGGAGCCTCCCCTTGAGATGAATCCCAAGTTGGGATGGTCAGTGTACTGCCTTTCCCTCAGTCTCTTTTCCATTTTTGTCCTTGCAGTTGTTTTAGATAGGAACAATTACAGGTCAGTGTTTCTTACTGTGAAATGGCACCACCATCCTTCTACTTGATGCCCTGAGTTTATACTGGAGGTGAACTCTATATAAGTTCCCTCTCCCCAGTGTAGGGCATTCCATCTAAGGTCCCTCCCTTTGAGTCCTGAGAGTATCTCACCTGCCAGGTCTCTAGTACATTCTAGCGGGTACCTCCACCTCTCACCTCCCAAGGTTGCTTATTCCCATTCACTCTGCTGGGCCATGGGGTTTTACTCCTGTTCCTATCCCCAGCACCTCATTATGCTCTCCTTTCCCCCTCCTCTTACCCTCTCCCACCCAGGACCCTTTCTCCCTCTTTCCTCTATAATTGCTTCTTTGAGAAGGATAACTCCCAAGTGGGAATGAAGCATCCTCAAGTGGGCCCTTCAGCTTGCTAACCTTCTTGAGTTCTGTAGATTATATCCTGGATATTTTGTACATTATTTTTAGCTAATATCCATTTAGCAGTGAGTACAAATACAAAGCAGGGGAAAATCATCAGGGCTATATGGAATGTATAACAATTTAAAATGTCACGAATACAGATTTTATATTTATTCCATCTACTTTTACCAGATTGCAAGAGATACTAATAATTTACCCATTGTTTATTTGAAATGATTGTAAGTTTCTAATCTTTCTGATTATAAGCAAAATTCTGATTTTCCTCTTTCATTGCTCATTTTGGCTTCTATAATAATCAAGTTCTAATTTTCTTGTCACTTAAAAAAATGCACCTCCCAGAATTTTGCTCAATAATCAAAAGTTTTGTTTCTTATGAAAATGAAAGTCTTAAAGTCAATGATCTAAAATATTATATGCCTTAAAATATCTAAATTTTGGAAAATATTTTTTCTACAAATCCAATTAGGATCTGCCTTTGTTTTCTGTTTTCTCCTTGGCCAGGCCCTCACACTGTGCTCTGCTTGAAACACTCTGTTCTGCCCTGTTCTCTTGGACTTTTAACAATTACTTCCTGAATTATTTTAGAAAATTTCCGTTAAGCTCATCTCTAGCACCAAAGTCTTGTGACTGTGTTTCTTTTCAAATAATTTCTTACTTATGCCTCTTAACCTTTATACCGTAAATGACAAAGCAGGAGTCACCTTTGTTTAATTTTGATTCCCTCAAATTTGATAGAGTGTGAACAAAATTAGGTCTTTTATATTTTCATAAGAAAATGATAAAGTCCCCCCAAATTCACCCAGCCAGCTCATGCAAATCTTATGTGTATTTTCAGATAAATAGTGACTCTTTCCCTGGGAGAAATTGTTTCTATAAAATGGCTTCATTTTATTGGCTAGAGTGTATATATATATATATATATATATATATATATATATATATATATATATATGTAAGTATGTATGATACTACAACCTGATCACATTTCATGAAATTCCTATCACATTTACCTATTTTACACAGAAAATTGATAGGAGCTTACCATTAACAGTAATGTTCATTGATTATTGATGACAGGTTAGGCTCTTTGATTATTATATCAAGACAAATTATAAAGACATTTATCTTTATATTAACCTAGCTGATCACACATTATCTGCATTTATATTTGCTCCAATTTGAGTGATAAAAATGAAAGACTATCTTGGATATTTTATTGGCACACTTTACATTACAGTACCTTAAAGCCTCCTTTTAAATTGTAGTAAATTACTTAATTGTAAATAAGTTATGAATGTTTCATGATTTTAAGTGGCCTTGCTAGTGTCTCTGTGCAGTTTTCCATAGTCCAGTTGTTCCGCTCTTCTCTGAAGAATGCTATTTCTCTCACTCTCTGTATTACTTAACTCCCTGTACTTCTTTGTACAGGAAACTTTCATGGTCGCTCCCCTATCTGTTTTAGCAAGGCTTTGGTGCTGTCCTTGTTCAGATCATGGTTGGGAGATCATATTGGAGAGACTCTGTGTGTGTACCTTCTGATATTACTAGGTGATAATATCTCGCAGCAATCTCCCTGATCCTCTGGCTCTCACACTCATTCTATGCCCTCTTCCATAGTGTCTCCTAAGCCTAGGTGTAGAAGTTGTTTTGTGAATGCCACCTTTGGGACTGTGTTCCACAAGCCTGTATTTTGATTGTTTGTGATTGTCTGCAATGATCACTGTCTGTTGCAATAAGTTTTCTTGTGGAGGTGAATGGACTACACTTATTCCAAAAGAGGAAATATTTTGAATGCAGTTAGGGATAATTCTGGATTACTAAAGTACTAGTTGTAGTCACTTTGGAAGCATGCCTTTGCCCTGCAGTGAGTTAAACCCTTCAGTTATTTCTCAGTAAGTGGATCCTCACTAGGGGTTCAAAGGTAGGTAAGATTACTATGATGGCTATAAGTCCTGTTGCCCCCAAACTAATGTCAAAATCCCTTTTAACTCTGTCCCAGATGAGCATCCCTTCCTACTTTGTTCTGAGGGTGAACACCAGAGATGGCTAAGTGGGCCCAAAATTCAGTTCCCAGCAGTCAAGGTCAGTTCCCAGCAGGCATGTCAGGCAGCTCAGAAACACTGTATTTCCAGCTCTAAAGGATGTGCCTATCTCTTTGGCCTCCTCAGACACTGGCATATACATGATACCCACACAACAAACAACCAGAGAGAGGTAAATAAAGTTTTTAAAGGTAAGTCTTGAAAAAAGTGAAAACATCTTCCAAATACAATATCACATACAAGCAACAGATAACTAATATGATATCTGTGTACTATATGCAAAATCTGTAACACACACACACAAGCACACACATCTATAAAATCAATTTCTGTCTTTGTTAATTTATATGGTTCTATGAATTTGACAACTTTGATGATCCATTACTATGTTTTGTCAATTATAATTGGAAGATAATCATACGAACTTATTGATTTAGCACATAAACTGCGAATACTTCCTTTTAAAATTAATCAATTTTTTGAGTTTATAATATGGTTACATTGTAATGTACTTCTTATCTGGGTGAATGTTCCTTTATGTACCTACTTGTAAATAAGTTTAATCTTTATCACTGAAAATATTTAAACTCCAGGATCAGGGTCCTCTTCTTCCTTCTTCTTGGGAACTATTTGATATGTGAATCGTGTCTTGGGTATTCAGAGCTTCTGGGCTAATATCCATTTCTCAGTGACTGAATTCTATGTGTGTTCTTTTTGAATGAGTTACCTCACTTAGTATGATATTTTCCAGTTCCAACCATTTGCCTAAGAATTTCATGAATTCTTTGTTTTTAATTGCTGAGTAGTATTCCATTGTGTAAATATATCACATTTCCTCTATCCATTCCTCCACTGAGGGACATCTAAGTTCTTTCCAGCTTCTGGCTATTATACATAAGGCTGCTATGAACACAGTGGAGCATGTGTCCTTATTGCATGCTGGGGAATCCTCTGGGTATATGCCCAGGAGTGGTATAGCTGGGCCCTCCGGAAGTGTCATGCCCAGTTTTTAGAGGAACTGCCAGAATGATTTCTAGAGTGGTTGTACCAGCTTGCAACCCCACAGCAGTGGAGGAGTGTGGCGCAGTGGAGGAGACTTGATGCAGCATTGTAGGGAATTACCAGGACAGAGAAGTGGGAGGGGTTGATTGGGGAACGGGAGGAGGAAAGAGGGCTTATAGGACTTTTGGGGAGTGGGGAATCCTAAAAGGGGAACTCATTTGGAATGCAAACAAACATTATAGGAAATAAAAAAAGACAATATTTAAACTCTCTGAATTTGATATAGTGATGTGAACCATGCCTTAGAAATAGTGTTTTAATCAATGATATAAGTTTTCAATATAATAAAATATTGATTAAATTTATTGTCAAATAGCATGTGGTCATCTTCACAGATTAGCATGAACTTTAAGTGTTTAGTATACATAGTAAGTTTGACAATAAAGAGTAAAACTAATACCCTGATTCCACTATTTACACCATTTTACATATTAAAAATCATCTTTGAATTAAAATATAGTATTTCTAAATTATGACTTAAATATTTTAATTTAGTATGAATTAACTTAGATCCTACTACAAAAGCCTATACTCAGCACAACTGTAAAATCTGGATGAAATGGACAATTTCCTAAACAGATACCAAATACCAAAGTTAAGTCATGATCAGATAAACCACCTAAATGGTCTCATAACCCCTAAAAAAATAGAAGTAGCCATTGAAAGTCTCCCAAACAAAAAAAGCAAAGGACCAGATGGTTTTAGTACAGAATTCTATCACACCTTCAAAGAAGACCTAACACCAATACACTTCAAACTATTCCACAAAATAGAAACAGAAAGAACACTACCCAACACATTCTATAAAGCCACAATTACACTGATACGAAAACCATACAAAGATCCAACAAAGAAAGAGAATTCCAGACCAATTCCCTTATGAATATTGATGCAAAAATACTCAATAAAATTCTTGCCAGCCGAATCCAAGAAAACATCAAAATAATCATTCATGAAGATCAAGTAAGCTTCATCCCTGGGATGCATGGATGGTTCAATATTAGTTTCTATATAATAATGCACAGATATGTATATATGTATATATATATATATATATATATGTATATATATATTTGTGTATATATATATATCTTTTGTGTGTGTATATATTTCTTTTTGTGTAATATATATATATATATATATATATATATATATATATATATAATGAGAGAGAGTGAAAGAGAGTCTCTAAACCTTTCTCAGAATGATATTACTATGAAAATGAACTTAACAGCAAAAGTTGAAAATATAAAAATATAACTCAACATTTATTTTTGATTACTGGTTAATCAATTGTATTGATTCTTTCAAGATAGCTCAATCAGAGTCATCTCTACTTTTCTTATGAACTGACACTGACAGAATAAAAACATGGGTCCCCAAAATTTAACATATCTTCATTTACCTATGTAATATAAGTTCAATAAATTCAGAGTCCAAGCTGAATCTGCTTAATAATAGTCTGACTCTTATATTTATCAATATGAACATATGAAATCAATACATATTCAATAAATATTAAATTCTGAGATTTATTCTCTTCCTAGGCTGGTAATTCAGTGCCAAATAATTTGCAACTTCTATTGAGCTCCATGATCTCCAGTAAACGAAGTATGTTTTATGGTACCCTGTACTGATTAGCTTTGTGATGTTGCATTAAATTATGCGTTAAATTCATTTTGATCTACAGTATTTGACAACTGATATTCACATTCCTGACAGACATTTTTACTACAAGATTAATTGGAAACTACAATGATAAAAACGTCTGGGACTTCTTTCTAAACTGTGCAGTCTCTATTAACACTCATATTGTGTTACCTTCTGAGGGAACCATGAATCACTCAGTCTCGAGAAATTTGAATGAGGAGATTGCTGTAAGACATTATGTAGAAATTCTAAGTCTGATTATTCTAAAGTAGATTGTATAAAACCAAATAAAATCTCTTTAAATGGTGTTTAAAAAAACAAAGAGAAGAAATATCAAATGATTCTAACAGTAGAAGGACAATAAGGATGAGCATATAGAAACGTATAAGAATATAGAAAAGAGGATGCAAATTCACAGAAGATGAAGGTATGAGAATGAGTAAAAAATATTTTTGTAAACATATTCTAAACTGCAATGAAGAAAATAGAAACAAACAACTGTAGTAATCAAAATGACAAATGCTAAAATATGGTAATGGTTCCAAGAAAGAAAGAGCAATAAAGAATAGACTTGGGCATAATTTGTTAGGCAATCTTCACTCAGTTATTTACTCAATGGCATATTGAAATATAATTAATAAAATAAAATAATAAAATACTCAGTTGTAAATATAATTTTTATTTTCCTAATGTAATTTTCATCTCAGAGGCTGAGATAGCACCCTTTCTACTTCATTATGAATCTTGCTGGTTGGTTCAACTTGGCTCTCTGGCTCAGACTTTCTCCATGCTGACTGATTCAATCTTGTTTATCTCAGCTTCTCACTAAATTGCCCTGCTTGGCCTCAAACTAACTCTGGCAATTTGTTCTAATCTTCTGGCTCCTTCTTATTTTCTGGTTTCATCTGCCTCTGCTTCCCTGCAGTTAACAACATGAACTCACAGGAAGAACTCAACACCATTGCACTGCATTCATCAAACTGAATCCCAATGGACTGATTTCCTCTCTCCCTGTGCTCTGCTGAAGAGCTTCTTCTTCCTGAGTTGTTCTCATGAGAATCGAGTGGATCCTATCTCTGACTTATTCTTTCTCTGATTCATCACATTGTTTAAGCCTTAATTAGATGTCGTGTGTGTGTGTGTGTGTGTGTGTGTGATTTTTCTTGATTTGGGGGCTTTATGTTCTCATATTGGCTTTTGGGGCTATTTTTGTTGTTGTGTTGTTTTGTTTATTTTAAATTATTATCCTTAATCATTTTTTACAGTCCAGTTGTAACCTCTTCTTAGTCCATGGTCCACACTCCAACAATTACTCATCCTATTCCTCCTTCACCATGTCCAAGAGGATGTCTCCCACACCCTCCAGGCCTCTCCATTCCCTGGGTCCTCAAGTCTTTCAAGGGTTAGGTGCATCTTCTTTCATTGAGGTCAGACCAGGCAGTCTTCTGTGTATATGTGTTACAGATCTCAGACCAGCTACTATATGCCACCTGGTTGATGGCTCAGTGTCTGAAAGATCTCAGAGGTCCATATTTGTTGAGACTGCTTGTCTTCCTATGGGGTTACCCTCCTCCTCAACTTCTTACAGCTATTCTTTAATTTAGCCACAGGGGTCCTTGGGCTCTGTCTATTTGTTGGGTGTAAGTATCTGCTTCTGTATCAGTCAGCTGCTTGTTGAGCCTCTCGAAGGACAGCTGTGCTAGGCTTCTCTCTGTAAGCACACCAAGGTATCAGCAATAGGGTTAGGCCTTGGAGCCTCCCATTTTGAGCCAGTCACAGGAGCTCTGATCTCTTCGACTCTTTTTCAATTTTGTCCTTTCAATTCTTTTAGACAGGAACAATTTTCCATCAGAGTTTTTGATTGTGGGATAGCAACCCCATCCCTGCACTTGGTGCCCTGTCTTTTTACTGGAGGTGTTACTTTCAAACATGGCTGCTTCCTTCTGCAATCTAATTTTACCTTAAACATATGCACTGAGGGTCTGCATTACAGCTGGATCACAAACACATAGAAAGATTTTGCATGTGGTCCCTTGCCAGAGCAGTCATGATGTAGAATTAAAAATGCCCTATAACTGAAAGTTAACAGAACTTGGTTTAAACCCTAAGACCCAGCCATAGAATTTAAGCAACTGCTTACATTTTACTTTAAAGATTTCTGCTTCAGGAACATTTTCAAAGACTGATGGGATAAAATTTTATATGAATATTAAAAATTAAAAGGAATTGTACTTGTATTTGATTCCATATTTAAAGTCAATTAAATGGGTTTGGTTGCAGAATTAATCATTTATTTCTATTCACATTTATGATAAAATTTTCATTGTTTATATTAATAGTTGATTTGAGTGTTTATTTTAATTATAGAATTAAGCAGTTTGGGGGCATTGTTACTTTCAAATTAGTAGGAAATTGACAGAGATAGATGAAAATAGAATCATAATAAATTTGTTAAACTAGAACAGAGGAAATATGAGATGACAGACTTTGAATTAGTAAAATATATTTGTATTTCATGTTATTTCTTTTTATATAAGTTCTCATAAATTTCTGCTAAGTTCATCAACCAAGAATAAATGAAGATTCCATCTATAAATCTATGACAACTAAAAATTTTGATACGGGTAATTTTACTTTGGTATTAGGTTGAAAAGAACCCTTTTTCTAAGTATAATGAAGAGGGTTTTTTTTGAGCATTTGGAATGGTATAACTTACTAACAAAGTGGAAGAAAATATAAGATGAAGACATTTATGCATTTCTGACTTGAATAGCTGCTTTTTATGGATTTATTTTCATGTAAGTCTTGCTAGAAGATGGTGTGTGTATAACTACTGCTCCAGAACTGAGGACTCCCTCAGTATGAATATCCTTATGGAAGAAATCACAACGTAAGTGAGCAAGAAAAACAGTAATTAGCAAAAGTCTACAGATTAGCATCAAGTTAGTTCTGTTGACTTGATAAGGGAAATTCCATAGGATTTGGGGCAGGGGCCTGTAACTCCACACCAACTGAGGAGCCTTTGGCAGCTGATGGAAGGTAGGGAGGGTAAGTCATGTTTTTCTGGTAGGTGGTAGATCTCCCATGCTTCTGCAGATGTCGCAACACCCTTATGCTGCCCTATGAGAAGCAATAAGGGATACAGAACGTTACATATTTTAAAAATAAGAAAGCGTGTTGTTGGATGGGTACATGCTAGTTGGGACAAGAGAAAGAAGACAAGGGAAATGAAAAAAAATGTGTCCAAGATACATTGTGGACATAGTTTATATTCCCAAATAATAAAATTTTAAATATTATGTATAGAAAAGACCATGAAGGGAAATCTGTTCCCCTATGATTTGGTACAGGTAAATTGATTGCTTTAGTACCATTAACATACTATCGACCTTTACATATGCATAAAACTTCTTAAAAAGCCATAACACAACCCAATAGCCATTTATAACTCTTCTTTAGAGCATCACACTCCTGTCTCTATCTCTGGCATGTATTTGATGTGATCTATTAAAACATTCTCTCTGTCTTCCCTGAAATCTTTCTAGAAGTGCTGTGGAGAGACTCTTACCAAGTGACAAGCCATTAGAAGTAAGATGACTCATTTGAAGTTGCTGTTTTACATCACAAAATCTTAGCAAAAAGCATATTACTGATGAGGACACTGAAGAGAAATGAAAGGTAAGTGTATTTTCAAAATCCCATAAATTATTTCAATATCATTGCTTTATTTCTGGTTTTCATAAATTTCCTAATAATAATATATATTTTATGTTCATTGTTCTACATTCCTTTAACACTTCTACAAACTTTGTATCACCTTTTAAAACAATGACTATTAGAAAATTTAAACCATTTGTTCATAGAACAGTGAATTGCGGAGCCATTTGATTTGGAAGTTTAGGTACAGGTGTATTAACACAATTGTGAAATATTTAAGATACTGATAATTATTTCAAGTATCATTGCTGTTTCCTTCAAATAAGTAGCTTAGAAGAATTAACAACGACTGTGAGCAGAGGACACCTGGAAGAAAGGTGAGAAACAGAGAATTAGTAGATTTAAAACTAGGAGCTCCCAAGGACTAAGCCATCAATCAAGGAGTACACATGGCTCCAGCAGCATATGTAGCAGAGATTGCCTTGTCAGGCATCAATGGCAGGAGAAGTCCTTGGTCCTATGAAGGCTAGATAGATGCCCCAATATAGGGGAATAGGGGACAGAGAGGTGGGAGTGGGGTGGTTGGAGGCATACCCTCACAGAAGCAGGGGGAGGGAGGGTGGGTTAGAGGATTTCCAGGAGGGGAGGAAACTGGAAACCAGGAAAGGGGATAACATTTGAAATGTAAATAAAAAAATATCCAATAAAATAAAACATTAAAAAAAATAAAATAAAACGAAAAGTAGGTTGGGGTAGTACCAGAAAGTTCTATGTGCTTGAGAAATTTGAATGTTTTTGAAGTTTAAATATTTTACTGGTCGAACTTTGCTCTTGTCCTTCAAAAGCTGAGAAACTGAGATAACTCCCTCACCCGTGTGTCCCAAGTCCTAACTAGATGTTATGAATGTGTTCTGGGTGCTCCTTTAAAATTATGTAAGTACAACATAGTACAACCCACTGTATCAGGCTTTTTTGGTCCCTGAGGCAGTAGAAGAGAATTTGGAATACCTCTACTGGGAAAGAAGTGAAAGAAAAGTCATCAGAAAAGTAGAATCCAACACAGGAAACACATTCTTTCAAGGAAGGTTTTAGTTGAACGTAGCCTTGGAAATATGAGTAAAATCTCCAAACAATGAAAGGAGGACACTAGCTCCTGCAAGTAATTCAGCTAACAGCATGAAAAACAGAGGACCTAAGATACTGTAGACAATACATAAAGGCAGAAACTCATTAAAAGCAGGCTTCTGCAGTTAACATGTATGCCCAGAATGGGATTTATTTCCAAATTTTTTGCTGACTTTTGAAGTGAAACAATTCTTAAACTAAAATACACATGTAAGGTTGAATTAGGGAAGGGTATTGGGTATCACTCAGCTGTAAAATTTGAAAAATAATCAACACTTGCTGATGTTAAAGCAAGTCTTCAATTTATACAGCTTGAAAATATTTTTAAAAAATCTTTTATCTAGCAAAATATGCTATATTCACTTGAATTCATGTGAATGATATAGGAGAACTTTTCTAATTGTTAACTCTCAGAATATATGGGGCTTACTTATATTTAAATGTAATTTTTTTGAAGTTCAAATGTACCAACCCATGATGGAGATTTGGCATATATATTTGTGAGAAATATTTCCAATCATGTACATTTTAGTATGAACTCAACATACACATAAAATAGATTAATTTTAAGGTATGTGTTTAATTTTTATTTTCTTTTTAATTGGCATCTATTTTCTAGAATTTGGGATATCAAATTAATTTCTTTACAAATAAAGTTAAGTGAAGTGAGATTAGGTCCTCAATTCACAAATCCAACAACTATGCACTATTCCTTAGAAGTCTCTGTAAAAGAAAAAAATCTCTGAAGCCTATTGGATAAGCCTATGTCTGGTTACATTCACAATATACATTCTGAATACATTCATAATAGATTCTCTATTGTGATTTAAATATAATTTATAATGCTCATATTTTCCTCATATATGGTGGAGGTACCTTGTTGTGCTTGTAAGAGTTTAGTCTTTTCTGGCCTGTGTAGAAGAGTGTAAAGTGAAGCCTTTAATGTATAATCTAATATTGAGATCTCATTTAGGGAGACATGATCAAGATGATTCCAGTGGTGATAAAGACATTATTTGATACATATTGGACTCTTTATAGACTGGGCCAATATTAGTTTAGATGGTGCAGAAAATCCTATCTCATAATAACACGTATGAAGATAATACAAAAGTACACAGCACAAGTACAATAAAGTAACATGGATATTTAGAGTTTTCCATCTATCTATTGATTGTGACCTTGTATAAAATTAAGGGACCATTTCAAATACAGGGGAGATCAGGAGTAGAGGAAGTAGGACCTGGAATGTGAATGGAAATCAGCAATGGACAGCATGTGGTGGATGTTAGGATGCTAGGAATCTGGGATGTGCCAGAGACCTGGGATGAGGGAGGCTATAGCAAGTCTATGAGAGTGACTCTAGCGATGACTCCTAGCAGGAATGGGATGATATGGAGTCTGATGTTGCTACCTCCTGAAGACAGACAGGACTCACAGTAGAGGTATGAATATGCCAACCCATCCACAGATCCTTCGTTCCAATTTTTTTTCTGCCTACAAGAGTTCAGGAACAAAGATGGAGCAGAGACTGAGGGAATGGCCAAGCAATGAGTAACCCAACTTGAGACCCATCTCATCGGCAAGAGCGAATTCCAGACACTACTCATGGTAATAATCTGTGATGCATACAGACAGGAGTCAAGCACAACTGTTGCCTGAGAGGCTCTACCTAGCAGTTTACCAAAACATTACATAAACCCAGTATATTCAAACTTTAGCTGGAGCTAGGGAATCTTGTGGAAGAGTTTGGATAAGAATTAGGGGACCTTAAGGAAATAGGGGATCCATAAGAAGACCAACAGAATCAAATAACCTGGATCATTGGGAGCTCCCAAAGACTGAACCACCAACTAAAACATAGACAGGCTGGACCTAGCCCACCTACTCCCCTGCACATATGTAGCGAATATGCAACTTGATGTTCATACAAGTCTCCAAATCCTACTTTAAGGAGCTCTTTCCAAACATATAAACCAACAAACAAACAAAACATGGCTGTACATCACAATAAGATTGACTATAAAACCTTCTGTAATTTGGATATCGATCTGTATACTTATAAGATAATTTGTAATACTCAATATAATTGCAAGTAAAATAGTTGCATTTTCAGATAAAGAGAACTGAAGTCCTTTGGATCACCCTTTTGGAATGCAATCTCTAGTTAGTTTAAGGTATTACAAATTTTAATAAACTAACAAAAAGCATATGGTGGATAATAGGTTAGGAAGATATTAGTAGAAAATAGTGCCTACCAAAAAGAATTGCTTAGCCCTAGTCTAACCATCCTGCTCCAGTCCCACTAAATTTGTTCAGCTTTTACCACCACCAGTGCCTCAGCCTATTGAGATCAAGTCTATCTATGTCTTTTCCTCATTTTGTTGGCAATGCAGCTGGAATATAAGCAAGACAAACTTTGCTGCAAAGTGTTTTAAAGGAAAGTTTAATTAGTATAATGCACAAGTCTGCCCCTGAACCTGCTGTGAGCAAAAATAAGGCATGTATCACTGAAACTTATCTTGCAAACTTCATCAGACTCAAAAAGCATGGCATTAGCATGATGAGAGGGCCACCACTTTCTGGGCATTTTCAAGCAGTAATCAGAGTCATCATTCTTCAGTGTAGGGAGAGGATGAAGTTCTAAGTGAATATGTATCATTGATACGAGCTTATCCACGTCAAGCATCTCAATTCCTCAGAAACATGAGACTACCAAGGCCTCTCCCAGGTGATAGTGAGAGGAATGACAAAGCTTTCCTCCGCGCCAAGTACAAAAGGTTGACTGTATTGGCTGGTTTTGTGTGTCAACTTGACACAAGCTGGAGTTATCACAGAAAAAAGAGCCTCCCTTGAGGAAATGCCTCCATGAGATCCAGCTGTAAGGCATTTTCTCAACTGATGATTAAGGATGGGAAGGCCCATTGTGGGTGGTACCATCCCTGGGCTGGTAATTCTCAGTTCTACGAGAAAGCAAGCTGAGCAAGCCAGAGGAAGCAATCCAGTAAACAGTATGCATACATGGCCTCTGGATCAGCTCCTACATCCAAGTTCCTACCATGTGAGTTCTAGTCCTAACTTCCTTTGATAATGAACAGCAATGTGGAAGTGTAAGCTGAATTAAACCTTTCCTCTCCAACTTGCTTCTGGTCATAATGCTTTGTGCGGGAATAGAAAACCTGACAAAGACATTAACCTACAATTAAAATCAAGGTGAAGAAAAAATGTAAACTACAGTCTTCTCTTCCTGGTTTACTACAACCTAACCCTACTACCAAAAAGAAACTGCCTATTGTGTTTAGCTAGCCAATTCTTCTTTTGTACTCCATATAATAAATTGGCTGAATGTGAAAGATACTGGAAGACTCTACTGCATAAGTTTTAACCCAGTCCAGATTTTCTGTATGTATATCTTTCTTTATTCTTATTGCTCCAGTTAAGTCAATCTCCAAATTAAACCAACTGTAGAACTGTGGTGTCATGAAGAAAAATGTCAAGTGAGGAGTTGGTCAAGACAATTCCACTTAAGCTTCCAACTGTAATATATACACACACACACACACACACACACACACACACACACACACATACACACACAAAGTCTAAGGATAAAATATAGTTGGAGACAGTTTACTATTTCCATCATGTAGTGTGGCAAGTCAGCTAAATACTTTAACAGCAGTAGGGACTGCAATAATAATGGTGGCTGATGTAAAGTAATCTTATGTATTTACATCAATGACTATTGTAAATATTTGATATGCTCATACAATAAATCCTAGGAAGCTGATTGTTCTTATAGCTCATAGTATTCTCTTATACCCAAATAATACATTTTTTAACCAGAGTAATAAGTAACTACATGTCAGATAATTGAAAATCCTGGTAGAATAAGAATATATACTTCGGGGGCATCCAAAGAATCAAAATAGATGTTGGGGAAGGATAGGACCACCAAATACTATAGGGTCAAAAAAGGTCATGTTTAAGTTACGCTCTGTTAAAAGCATGGTGAGTCCTGTGACTAATGCTGGGAGGAAAAGAAGCAGAAGTACAGCTGTGATAAGTGGTGATCAAACAAATAATGGTGTTTGATATTGTGTCGTAGCAGTGATTTTATGTTAATGATGGTAGTAATAAAGTTAATAGCTCCTAAAATAGATGATACTCCAGCTAAATGTAGGGAGAAAATTATTAGATCTACTGATGCTCTGCCATGAGCTAAATTTTCAGCTATATTCATCCTGTTCCTGCTCCTGCTTCTTCTATTATTGGTGATGCTAGAAGAAGAAGGAATGAGGGAGGCAGAAGTCAAAAATTACATTATTTATTCATGGAAATGCCATATGAGGGGCCCCAATTATTATTGGGATAAGTCAGTTTCCAAAGCCCCATATTATTATTGGTATCACTATGAAGTTTATAACAAATTCATGTGCAGTTGTGATAATGTTACTGGTTTGGCCATCACCCAATAGGGCACCTGGCTGTCCCCATTCAGCTTGGCTTAAAATACTTAGTGCTATTCCTACTATTTCTGCCCTGGCACCAAATAGGTGATACAGAGTTACAATATGATTATTTGAGAATAGTCAAAAATTTACAAACGTAAGGAAAATGGCTGAATAAACATTAAACTGTAAATCTAAAGATAGTGAGTAAACCCTCTTTATACCAAGCTTGAAGACAAAAATCACATGGAATTTGAAAGTTCAAAGTTGCAAAGGATTAGCTCTTTTTTTAATTTGATATATTTCTTTATTTACATTTCAAATGATTTCCCCCCTTCTGGCCCCCCACTCCCCGAAAATCACATAAGCCCCCTTCCCTCCCCCTGTTCTCCCACCCACCCCTTCCCACTTCCCTGTTCTGGTTTTGCCCTATACTGCTTCACTGAGTCTTTCCAGAACCAGGGGCCACTCCTCTGTTCTTCTTGTACCTCATTTGATGTGTGGATTATGTTTTGGGTATTCCTGTTTTCCAGGCTAATATCCACTTATTAGTGAGTGCATACCATGATTGATCTTTTGAGACTGGATTGCCTCACTTAGTATAAGGATTAGCTCTTTTAAGGTTTCTCCTACCCTCTTTATAATAGGTAGGAAAGGTGGGTAGATGAAGGGAGTTTGACTGCCACAGGACCCCCACGGAAACCAATTGGCAAGTGTCGGGCTATGGGAGGCCTCACGACCTTGCTCCAGGTGAGTGCACAATATTGGGGTTCTCAGTTTTAGACATCCCAGATGCTGCTGGATGTCGCAAAGAGCTGAGGGGGGATCGATGGGGTAGTGGAGGGGGGCAGTGGACAAGCCAAAGGGAATCGGAGCAGGGAGGGAGCACTGGATGGGTCCTTGGCTTGGTCAGTGGATGACTTGGGTTGGTGGTGGCCATGGCTGGGAATGCTGGGAGATCTTCAAGCGGGAGACTAGGCTTTTTAAGGGAAGACCTGCCCCATTGTTCCAGAACTGTGGGTCCAGATGAGAAGAGGTAGTCTATGGTTTATTGTAGAGAAGTAGAGAGAGGAATAAGGTAGGTAAGTAGAGGCCGGCCAAGGCCATGTGGAGAGATGGGGAAAGGGAATGCGGAAAGAGGGGGAGCATGGGGACAAGAGAGTAAGAGAACAAGAGAGCAAGAGAGGGAGGAGGGGCCAAGCATCCCCTTTTATAGTGGGCTGGGCCTACCTGGATGTTGCTAGGTAACCATGAGGCGGAGCATACCTGGTTGTTGCCAGGTGATGGGGGGGATCTAGAGAGAGTTCTAGGGTTTTAGAGTGTTGCCCCACATGACTGATAGCCACAGGATTATGGAGTTTAGGGCTTCCTGTAAGAATCCTAGTGTCTGGAAGCGTGGCCAATGAGTCCGTCCCTTGTAGAATATCTGCTGGGCCTCAGGAGGTTAAATCTCAACCAGAGTACAGATTGCCTTTCACAGTTCCAGAGAGATAGACTGAAGTCAGAAGGCTATTTCACTGTTAACTAAATTGTTGTAGGTTTGATTCCTGCCAATCTAGTTAAGGTCTTAGTTTAATTAAAGTAATTGATTTGCATTCAATAGATTTAGGATAACGTCTGACAGTCCTTATCAGAAGTTAAACTTGTTTGTTTTCTTAGGGCTTTGAAGGCTCTTGGACTGGAATATACTAAATTTCTACATGGTTAGTTGGGATGATAAATGGAGAGGAAGTGTGCTTATAGTTGTTAGGGAAAGAAGGATAAAGTTATGTTTTAAGCTTGTGTGGTGGGTAATTTTGTTATATCTGTAATAGTTTTCAGTAGGGAATTTTCCTTTTCACAGGAGCATTAATGTTCCTTATTCTTACAATAACAGCACTTTTTCTAGCTGGTTCGAACAGCACCAAGCAGGAAAGGCCATCATGTGACTGGGGAAGAGCAAAGAACATCATCATTTCTGGCCAGATCTGGAAATGAATTACATGCTTTTCTCATACATTAGATTCCTTCAGATATAAATTCTGTTCAGAGTATGTTTTCATTAAAAGCCAAAATATTTTGTTATTTAAACTTCAATTTTATTACTAATGTAAATTATTGTGGAATCATAAGCAAGCAAACAATTTTTTTAAATGCTGATTCATATAATAAAATCTGGCTTACCAGTAAAAGAGAAAAGTGATTTAGGGGTTATAATTTTCTTTAGTAAAAAGAATAGATATATGTTCAAGTCCTATTTTCAAACAGTTTTACATATTGCATCAAAGTGCTGGTAGCAGGGACTGCAAACTTTTTATGCTATCTTTTGATGTGCCCATATCTATACATGCAAGTGTAATGGAGTCATTTAAGATAAATTTATGAGTAAGATAAATATGACTACCTTCCAAATAACGGATTTATATTTAGTTGTCTCTCAGTGAGGAAATATAGCCTTCAGATATTTTTGAAAGAAGTGACATAGGGTTGTTTTGATGCAACAGTTTTGATGAATTATCTGCAAAATGTCATGGTTTTTATTTATGTGTATGTGTGAAAATGATTGGAATGTTATAATGAAATGAATAACATTGAAGAGAACAGATTTGATGCAAAATTTAAATGAAGACTATGCATTAAGCTTACCAAATCATTTCATTATAAAATGACCCTTCTGGCCTTAAATTGTCTTATGCCCTACTTATGGAGAGGTAAAAAAGCAAGTCATTATCTCTATAAGAGCATACAGTTTTGAAAGCCTATTACAACAAAATAAAATAATGCCCTTATTTTGATCCCAGGATGAACAAAGATGAGATTTTTCTTGAGATCTATGTTTCCTTTTGTAACAAGTCACCTTGACAAACAGCGTCCTAACTGTAGACACTGGCTTTATCAGGACCTCAGAGACTCTTCTTTCATGCCTAGGAAGTGATATAAACTCCAATAGTTGCCTGTGTAGCAAACACACACAAGTACATGGGGATGTCTGTACATAAAATAGTACTGCCTGTGACATATGGGAAGTTACTCAGTATGAAACCAATATGAATTGCCTTTCAGAATAGCCTCTTCAACAAGGACCAAGAACACCTGCTCAGAAAAGAGAGGAATTAATAGGATATGTTAAGACAGATGTAATATCTTATAAAATAAAATATCTTTAACACTTAATGTGTGGAACATTGTTAATCAATCTAAATTTTAACTTTATTTTTAATCTATTATCTTGTTAAAGAATTCATAAGATACACGAGGAGTTCTTCTCTTAATCAATGCAATGATTCTTTATGACTTGCTATGAGAGTAATCCCAACATTTAAAATGCTGAA
Organism: Apodemus sylvaticus; assembly: GCF_947179515.1. Classification (NCBI taxonomy): domain Eukaryota; kingdom Metazoa; phylum Chordata; class Mammalia; order Rodentia; family Muridae; genus Apodemus; species Apodemus sylvaticus. Next base: position 25,599,753 of record NC_067482.1, read on the forward strand.
AGCAGGCATACCATTAATAATTATTACTTGGAAGTTTTTTTAAAAATAAAAATACAGTTTGATTATAATAAATATAAATTTACTGTTGAATAAAATCTGCCAGATAATAAAAAATATTTTTGGAGTTTGCTTTTATATTACTCCATGATATGTCTTCAGGAAAAAATTCTCATGATATGTCTTCAGGAAAAAATTCTGGGAAGGACAATTTTCAAGCTTGTTTATTTATTTATTTATTTATTTATTTATTTATTTATTTATTTATTTATTGCCACCATTGGCTGGAAATGGTTTAGAACGTTAAGTGCCTCTACCGTAGATAATGTTGACTAAGAACTTTGTGGCAGATGACAAAAGACTAGTCGGTAATGAGGTTCACAGGGCCTGTGAATAATTTAAAGTAGGAGAAAATTGATAAATAAGTGATCTTTAGAGCTACCGATCTTCAGTGTTAGAACATTAAATTTTCAGTCTCTAAAACAAAATTGTGTGTGTCCCTTGTCTTTTGCAGTAAGCCTATATGTAGCCTTGGATAAAGTGCCAGTTTGACACTAGGTGTTCCATGTGCAAAATTTCAAAGCACATATATCAACTTCTTTATGTACAGAGAAAGTTGCTCTGAAATAAAGCTATATTCTAAGTCGAAGGAAAATACTCCTTAACTCATAGAAACTTATTTGTTTTTCCATTTACATGTTGAAGTTCTTGTCCTTAATTATTTTCTAAATGTTTATGACACCTTAATTTTTCTAAAAGCAAGTCCAGTGTGTATTTATGTTCTTGAAGAAGTAACTGTCACAGATAACATTAGCATATATGAAAATAAGATATATATATGTATATATATACATATATATATGAAGAATGTTAACACTGAGTTACTTTAAATTAAATTAAATTAAAACTTACTAGTGTGGTCCAATAATTTAGTGTTTAGTTCATTTATTTTCTTAGCTTGATATTTGTAGTTTCTATCATTGGATCTTCTATTAGCATATGAAGGAAAATGTGGGACTCTTGTGACTTTTTTTCAATTTTTTTCATCCTATTACTGTATCTGAGATAAATTCAATTCACACCTATGTTGAGACACTGGGATGTGTCAGACTAGGGTCTAGTTTCTTGGGTCAGAAAATAAAAGAGTTAAGCTTGGCCTTTAGTGGCCTAGAATTAACAAGATTGTGAGATGCAGGAAGTTATACTTCAAGCCATCAGAGCCATCATAAAATAATGCCTCAGATACCAAATAGTGGGAGCGGGATTGAATTGCCTTTAAGTTTATTCATTTATTTACTTTTATTTACTTATTTATATGCTTTATGATGAAATTGCTTGTGTGTGTTTAACTTGTCTTTAAATATTTCAAGACAATGTTTTTTATGTTCCTTTTTTTTTAGAAATATATGAATGAGTTTTGGTAAATTATTATATTATTAAAAGTAGCTATACTTTATACCAGGGTACTGGTCAGAAACCCTGAAAGCCAATTACCATCATTAGACATAAGTTCTACTTGTGGCTATTGTTCAATATAGATAACTTTTAATACTATTTAGTGATTTTAAAAGTTGATGACATTAACTCTAATACTTGGAGATATTAATTACAGTTATTATAAGCTTAAAATTATGAAAGTATTGTACATTTTAATAATCCTAATAATTTACCCAAATGCTTTCATATACTTCTAAAAAGGAACACTTGATTTCAAACATCCCTTACTATTTTTCTCTATTAATGCACTCCAAAGGTGGAAGCCATTTTCCAACATGATGTAGATTCCTCATTTTTAAAATACTTGTACATCTATGGAGAATATAATTTTGTTTGTCATGTCCATCCTTAATGCATTTCATAAAAATATAGTATTTCTTGTTATCCTCCTGTGTGTTATTTTTGAGATTTACTCTTTTATGTCACATTTAGCCATTCCTTTATTTTAAGAAATTCAAATGAGCTGAAATATGAAATTATACCCCCCATTCTGCCTATTAGTGGGCCCACATGATAACCAAGATGCACATTTGCTACAAATGTGTAGAGGGCCTAGATCCAGTCCCTGCATGTTCCCTGGCTGGTGGCCCAGTCTCTGTGAGCTCCTATGGGCCCAGGTTTGCTGACTCTGTAAGTCCTGTGGTGACCTTGTCTCCTCCAGCTTGCTCTACTCTGTCCCCCACCCTTCCAAAAAGTCTCTGAGCTTTGCATGATGTTTGTCTGTGGGTCTCTGCTGCTGGAAAGAGCCTCTCAGGAGACAGTTATGCTAGGTTCCTGTCTGAAAGCAGAGCAGAGTGTCATTAGTAGTGTTAGGGGTTGGTAACAAGTTGAGGCAATCATTGGTTGGTTGTTCCCTCAGTCCTTGTTCCATCTTTATATCTAAATATCTTGTAACCAAGGCAAATTTGGGGTTTGAGGTTTTGTGAGTGGATTGATGACCCATCCCTCCTCTAGAAGTACTGCCAGGTTATAAGAGAGAGCCACTTTTCAGTAGCACTCTCATAGGAACCTCAGCTAGGGTCACCTCCATAGACTCCCTGTATCATCCACTGTTCCAGGCCTCTAGATAACACCCCCAGCACACAAAGAGATTTCCATTGTCACTCCCAGTCCTCTCCTATCTTTTCCCCACACCTGTTCCCCATTGTCCTCCCCATCCCCTCCCCTCTTCTACCGAGTTCCCACTCTTCATTCACCTGTCATGACTATTTAGTTTCCCCTTCTGAGTGACATTTGCATATCTTCCTTTGGGACCTCTTTACTGCCCAGTGTCTTTGTGTCTGTGGATTATACCCTGGTTATCCTGTACATTGTGGCTAATGTTCACTTATAAGTGAGTATATACCATATGTGTCTTTCTAGATATTCTTAAGTTCCATCCATTTGCCTGCAAAATTCATGATGTCTTTGGCTTTAATAGCTGAGTAACATTCCATTGTATAAAAGTACCACATTGTCTTTATTTATTCTTCCCTTGAGGGACATATAAGTTGTGGCAGCCTACAGATTCGGAAAAGATCTTCACACAATCTACATCTGACTGAGAACTAATATCCAGAATATATAAAGAACTCAAGAAAATAGACATCAACAAACAAAATAACCCAATTTAAAAATGGAGTACAGAACTAAACAGGGAATTCTCAACAGAAGAATATCTAATGGCCGAGCACTTAAAATATGTTCATCATCTTTAGTCATCAGGAAAATGCAAACCAAAACAACTTTGAGATTCCATCTTACACCCATTATGGCTAAAATAAAAAACTCAAGAGATAGCACATGCTGGCAAAGATGTGCAGCAAGGGGAACACTCTTCCTTTGCTAGTGGGAGTGCAAGCTTGTACAACACTTTGTAAATTAATTTGGTGATTTTGTGGAAAAATGGGACCTGTTCCATCTCATGATTCAGCTATAGCACTCCTAGACATATACCCAAAAGATTCTCCACAATCCCACAAAGACGCTTGTTCAACTATGTTCATTGCAGTTTTGTTCATAACAGCTAGAACATGGAAAGAACCTCGATGTTTTCTGACTCTTTTTTTTTTATTTTTATTTTCTATATTCTTTGTTTACATTCCAAATGATTTCCCCTTTCCCGGATCCCCCCTCCCCATATGTCCCATAAACCTTCTTCTCTCCATCCCTTCTCCAATCACCTCCCTCCTTTTTCTCTGTCCTTATATTCCCTTCCCATGCTAGATCAATCCTTTCCAGGATCAGGACCCTCTCCATACTTCTTCATGGGAGTCATTTTTTATGCAATTTGTGCCTTGGTTATTCAGGGCTTCTGGACTAATTAATATCCACTTATCAGAGATTACATTCCATGTGTATTCTTTTGTGATTGGGTTAAACTCACTTAGGATGATATTTTCCAGATCAAACCATTTGCCTAAAAATTTTGTGAATTCATTGTTTCTAATTGCTGAGTAGTATTCCATTGTGTAAATATACCACATTTTCTGTATCCATTCCTCCTTTGAGGAGCATCTGGGTTCTTTCCAGCTTCTGGCTATTATAAATAAGGCTGCTATGAACATAATGGAGCATGTGTCTTTATTGCATGCTGGGGAATCTTTTGGGTATATGCCCAGGAGAGGTATAGCAGTGTCCTCTGGAAGTCTCATGTCCAGTTTTCTGAGGAACCTCCAGACTGATTTCCACAGTGGTTGTACCATCTTACAGCCCCACCAGCAGTGGAGGAGTGTTCCTCTTTCTCCACATCCTCAACAACACCTGCTGTCTCCTGAGTTTTTGACCTTAGCCATTCTGACTGGTGTAAGGTGAAATCTCAGGGTTATTTTGATCTGCATTTCCCTAATGACTAATGATGTTGAGCACTTCTTAAGGTGCCTCTCGGCCATCCGAATTTCTTCAGGTGAAAATTCTTTGTTAAGATCTGTACCCCATTTTTAATAGGGTTATTTGGTTCCCTGGGGTCTAATTTCTTGAGTTCTTTGTATAAAGTTCTTCCATTTTATACACAATGGTTAGTGAACTGTATTGATGACAAAATGCCTTGTTGAGCACTCATCAGTTGCTTATGCTCCTGGTAGAGTCAAGAGCCTCTTGCTGCATCATTTCACTGGAAAGGTTTCTCTGTGACTGAGAATGGTGCTTGTAGAAATAATTAGAAGCAGGGTTTGGGATTCTGAGGAGAAGGAGGAGAAGGAGGAGGGGGAGGAAGAGGAGGAGGGGGAGGAGGAGGAGGAGGAGGGGAAGGGGGAGGGGGAGGGGGAGAGGGGAAGGCAGAGGAAAGAGGAGGAAGGAGGAGGGGAAGGGTGAAGGAGGAGGGGGATGAGGAGAAGGAGGAGAATGTGAAGAGAGGAGAAACACAGGGGCCACCATGGGATAGAGAAGCAAGTAGAGCACCCAGGGCTCTAGGTCTAGGAAACTCAGCCCAGAGGGCTGTTCAACTGCATGTAGAGCAGCCATGATGGAACATAGAAATTAATAAGTAGTAACTCGAAATTATCTGCAGGTGATAGATTCTTGCAACATAGAGGCTAGGCAGTCACCTAGGTATTGTGCTGCTTAAGATATATTCAAATTTAAATGCAGTGTGTTGTGTTTGTTTGGGAACAAACAATTGAGATGGGGTCGCAACCCCGCTGGGATTTATTGATAAATAAGTTGCTGCCTGTATGTCGTAGTTACATGGCAACCTTCTACTCATCAAAAAATAGTAAACAAACACCATGTAGTCCTTGCCTCCTTCATCCTCTATTTGTATTTGTCTTTATTTTTTGCCTTCCCTTTTGTGTGAATAACATTTATTCTTATTTAAATCCAATAACCAAATTTGGGAACTCTTTTCCAGTAAAATGTTCCTGATGCAAGAAAATAACCCCAGAAAGACATATCGTGTGTTTGCCTATCGGTTTGTTTTCCTTCTACTTTTTCTTTTTCTGAATCTTCAGGCTTTTTGCTCTTTTTTTTGGCAATTTTTTTTTAATAATTTCAATTAGTTTATATAAATAGGCCAGTGTATCACTTATTTAAAACTAAATTTATTTTTAAGTCTGTGGCAATTACCCTTAGGTTTGTACACACTGCTTTTCTTTTTCCAACTTGCTCTTCAGTAGTTTATCTTATGCTCGAATGCTACCTCTTCCCTTCAGTTGCTCCTGGCAACAACCTTGAGATAATATCTGCCTCATAGTATTTAATTCTTTCAGCTTAGCAGACTGAAATGAGGGCTTCTCCAAGGCTATGTAAGCTGCTATGTGTGCTGGAGCTGCTGCCCAACCTGCCTCTCATGCTACCTCTCCTCTAAATCACCAATTTACTAATCTTCAAAAATTAGTCTTCAGTGTGGATATAGGAGAGAACCATTCTTCATACTTCCTAGAACCTATTCTAATCTCCCCAGATGCACGGGTGAAGATGTGTCATGTTTTCCTATTTGGAAAGCTGCTTCACGCCAGTTCTTCCCCAGTTACTTTCTCTACTCAACTAAGTAAACCGAGAGCTCTCTTTAAGGCATAGGTCAGGTGTATGTATTCCACAGTATTAGTGCAGAGATTATTCAAACTGCAGTAGTCACTTCTCTCTCTCTGCATCATGTGAATCCAGAAAATTGGACTCAGGCAACCATGGTTATGGAAGTAACTTTGCCCACTGAGTCTTCTCACCTACCCTTAGATATTTTAAAGTGATAACTATCAAAATTTATTCTTTTATTTTCTCCAATGTATATTTATGTTAGAATAGCTTTTGACCTATAGAAAAACTTCAAGTGATGTATGTTCAAGTAAAGAAAGGATAAAGGTGTCTGGGTTCTTTCCAGCTTCTGGTTATTATAAATAAGGCTACTATGAACATAGTGGAGCATGTGTCCTTATTGCATGCTGGGAAATCCTCTGGGTATATGCCCAGGAGTGGTATAGCAGGATCCTCTGGAAGTGTCATGTCCAGTTTTCTTAGGAACCACCAGACTGATTTCCATAGTGGTTGTACCATCTTACAATCCCACCAGCAGTGAAGGAGTGTTCCTATTTCTCCACATCCTCGCCAACACCTGCTGTCTCCTGAGTTTTTAACCTTAGCCATTCTGACTGGTGTGAAGTGAAATCTCAGGGTTGTTTTGATTTGCATTTCCTTAATGGCTAATAATGTTGAGCATTTCTTAAGGTGCCTCTAGGCCATCCGAATTTCTTCAGGTGAAAATTCTTTGTTTAGATCTGTACCCCATTTTTTAATAGGGTTATTTGGTTCCCTGGGGTCTAACTTCTTGAGTTCTTTGTATATATTGGATATTAGCCCTCTATCGGATGTAGGATTGGTAAAGAGGAATGGATACAGAAAATGTGGTATATATACACAATGGAGTACTATTCAGCAATTACAAACAATGAATTCATGAATTTTTTAGGCAAATGGATGAAACTGGAAAATATCATCCTGAGCAAGGTAACACAATCACAAAAGAATACACATGGAATGCAATTATTGATAAGTGGATATTAGTTAGCCCTGAAGCTCTGAATACTGAAGATACAATTAGCATATCAAATGATTCCCATGAAGAAGGAAGAAGAGGGCCCTAATCCTGGAAAGTCTTGATCCAGCATTGTAGGGGAGTACCAGGACAGAGAAAAGGGAGGGGGAAAGACAGGAGAATGGATGGAGAGAAGAGGACTTATGGGACATATGGGGGGGGGACTGGGGAAGAGGAAAGCTTTTGGATGGTAGACAAAGAATATAGAAAATAATATATATATAAGAAAGGATAAAGGTAATGTGTTGCAATCACACAATGGAGTATTACTAGGATGTAAAAAAGAATAGTGCTGTGAAATTTGCAGGCAAATAGATGGAACTAGAGAAAAGCATCCTCAATGAGGTAACCAGATTCAGAAAGACAAACATGATATGTACTCATAAGTGGATATTACCCCTAAAGTAAATGATAGTTGTACTGCAATCCACAGTCGCAAAGAGTCGATGTAAAAGGAGGGCTCAAAGAGGTAGGTATTAGTCTCTTTGGGAAAGGGAAATACAATAAATACCATGGGTTCACTCAGGGGAGGGCATACTGGGAACAGGATGGATGAGGTTGTGGGAGAAGAGTGGGAAGGAAAACTGTGACTTGATTTAGACATCTGAAAGAATTGAGTTGAATTCTCAGTTAAAAGCAAACTGAAGACATTATTTAAGCCCTTAAACTGAACCTACAGAGGAAAAGATCACCAAAACAGAGAGACAGACTTTGGTAGAAAGTTTTAGAATAGTTTTAATTTCTAAGTATATCTTATTACAAACTGCTAAGAACTGGACATTTTAATCCCATGATTTTTTTCCTGTAGCTATCAGCTGAAAATTATTTGGGGCTGTTCTTCCAGTCAGGCTGCATGTTCTGCAATTGATGCTGTGCCCTTACTGTTTCTTAATTTAATTCCAGATTTGCTCCAAGAATTGCTTTAGGTATTTGCCAGCTAAGGATAGGAGTTTTGTGCTAAATCTCCAGTCATTTCAATGGAAGTTTTAATCTAAATCCATTTGAGTTGTCAATCATTGTAACAGGGGAAGCAGTCCGGTGAAGTCTGAAATATGGCCAACATCTGACTTTTCCCTCCTCCTTTGCTTACTAGCAATTGAACCATCAATCATATGCTATATTTAAACTGACATATGAAAAATTGGTCATTTTGATGGAAGGCTTTCTGATTATTCAAAAAACTGGCAAGAAAATAAACAAATGTTAAATGAAAAAAGTCCTACAAACATAGTAATTATAAAAATATCTTCTATCAAGTCATCTTTAGACTCTTGTCCCCACCTAATTTCTTTTTCCCTGTGGATAGAAAGTTGAGTCTTTAATGGCACAGTCTGAAGGGGCGTCTGGGTGATAGAAGCTGTACCATCTCCCTTGACCAGTTGACTGTAAATGTACTTCTACTTGATTGCAGGTACTTCACTTTAGTTTCATGCAAGTTATTTAGTTAAATATAATAAATGGCTTAATTTTTTCTGTAGTAAATATTGGAAAACTTTTTTTTTTTTTACCCAGACTCGAAAAAGTAAAAGAAAGAAAATACTATGTGGGATTGGAATTACATCTTTTTCAGGTAGGGAAAACTTAAGGGAATAAATTATCATTAGACAAATAGCCTCTGTGTGGATATGAGTGTGTGTGTGTGTGTGTGTGTGTGTGTGTGTGTGTGTATGCATATGTGCTGTTTGCACATCTGTATGGAGAAATATATGCAGAGGCCACAGGAAGATATTAGTATCCTGTTCTGCCACTCTCTACCTTTACAATTGATACTAAGTCTCTCAATGACACTTTAGTTAGGCTAGTGTTATGCATGAATGCCTCACCAGGTACAAACTCAGGTTTTTACATGGGTGCTGGTTATTGGGGTTCTGGTCCTCATGCTTCTTTAACAAATACTTAGAAATCTATACATCTCCCAAGTTCAGGACAAGGAATTCTAATATCAGAAATTATACAGCAATTAATAAGAATGGCAAGACTGTTGCATTTTTAGAGATTTATTCTTTAAAATTACCCAACATTGGCAAAATGTTTCAATTGACTTCAGGGCAGACATCATATACAATCTATCTATTATTACCTTTTATTTATTTAATATAAATTATCTTAGACCTCTTTTGCCTACTCTCTTAGGTTCATTTCTACCATTGTGATAAAGGCTATGACCAAAAGCACCTCAGGAAGGAGAGGCTAATTTTCAGCTTACAACTTATAGTCCATTATGAAGTTAGAGCAAGCATTAAAGAAAAAAAAAAACTAAGAGAAAGGAATTAAAGAGGAAGGCATGGAGTAATTCTGCTTACTGACTATCTCCCCATGACCTAATCAGCCCCCTTCCTTATACAATCCAGAACTACCTACATGTCGAGGGGTGGCAATACACATACTGGTTTGTGCCTTTTCCCATCAAGTATAAATCAAGAAAATGCTTCACACATTTGCCAATAAGCCAATCTGACAGAGGCATTTGGTTATTTGAGGCTCCTCCTTCCTAGATGTTCTTAGGCTGTGACAAGGTAAAAATAAGCTGACCAGTATTTAGTACCTTACATAATGTTGTGAAGTGGCATTGATAGAAACCAGTCATAGATACACTAACTGCTGTCATATCATACCACAATATCTGGACTCATGGGAAGTACAGTAGCTTGAACATGTCATGAATGGATATGTTAGTGAGGGAAGCTCCCATACTGCATCACATTTCACTCAATCATGGGCAAAACAATCTGAGGGAAATATAGAATGGTTTCAAACAGAGCACTTAACTATTTTCAAAAATTGCTCAATAATAATATCTGACAAACTGTTCTGGTAAAATATTACATGAAAAAATCTAACTTTTCAATATCTGATGATATCTAAGATGGGATATATATATATTTTGAGGGAAGAAAATTTTAAAATTCCAGAAAAAATTCATTTTTGGTAGTGATAAGAGTGAGGATATGAAGAATCTGTTGTTGAGATAGCTCATTAGCTATATGCAGCCTTGAAAGATATGAGGGAAAGCAAAGATGTGCTTCAGAAAAGGACAGTGACTGGATGACAGGATTCAAGATCATGGGTATAAAGAGCTGTGCTATGACTATGCAGAAGTCGCCAAGGCTACATCTGTAATACCATTTTCTTCCCGTCAATATGCGGTAGTAGACAAAAATAATGGCAAGATGTATAGGAGAAGAACAAAACTCAAAAGCATGAACTTCTAGGATGTACACACTAAGTAGCTCACTGAAAGATGTCCAAATAGCAGGTGGTATCACTAAAATGTTTCTACATTTAAGCGTTAGTAATGTATAGTGAAATAATAAAATAAAGAAAGATAGTCATAATAGGCATTGCACTGTCCAATAGAAATTAATAGTCTTGGGAGAAGGCCTAAAAATTCTGAGTCATTCAATCTACGTTCCTATACATACATATATAAATATACACACACATATATGTATATGTGCATATATACACATATATGTACATGTATGTTATTTATGTTTTATATAACTATATATAAAGTTCATATAATATGTGTTTAAAATGTTATATGTCTAAAAATATTTTAAAAATGTGTTTCCATTTTTAATAGTATCTATGTATGTGAAGGCCATCTGGCACTGGAGAATCATTTTCAATGTCTTTCTTATGTATAATTTATTGTTTGATTGCAAATTTTGCTGTAGATCCCTGACAGTTGATATGAAATTCCAAAGCCAGTAACAGCATGCTACCTACTGTTCAAAGCAATTGTCAGCCTGAGGGTCATTTTTTAAAGTTCAGTGGAGAGTTTCTGTTTGGATTGAACTACTGAAACCAGAGGGAGCCTCTAGATAGTTACAAATGAAGGAGGTTAACAGGGAGACCCAGAATCACCCCCAACACCTCTAGACTATGAAATTAGATGGAATATGTGTATGTATATATGTAGGTGTATATAATTATGAATAAATATGAAACACTAATAAAAATAAGGCCATAAATAAAAAAGAGAAGCCATAAATTTGAAAGACAGAAAGGAGTCATATACAGGAGTGTTTAGATGGAGAAAAGGATTCTTTCCTTTTTTATTGTTTTGATTATTTGAAATACTACTTCTTATGGTTTTGGAAAACTAAGTTAAAGAAGAGAGGTGAGTAAAGAGATAAAGAAAGAATATTCGAGTTCTGTACCAATTCCAGCATGCACTCTAAAATCAGCAGGACAGAAAAGGACTTTCTTTTTTTCTTAATGAAAATTTTAAGGTAAATACACTGTGGTATGAATGCATTCTTTTGTACCATCACAAAAGTTTTCTTGCTTCTCTGCCACCACAGCAAAGGAATCAGACACTATGAATTTTTGTTCCAGAGGGAAATTGGAAAATGTATCCCAGAGATTATTTGGAAGGAACAAATGGGAGAAAAGTAAATTGTATTTAATTACATTTAAATTAAAACACCCAAACACTTGTTCAACATAACAGATGCATTTACTTATAAGTTTCCCAAATACTCTTTTCCTATATGAATGTATGACTTGCAATTAGAAGGTACATAAAATGTAGTGAAATATTAGTTGTGTGTGCATTCTATATTAAAGAGTATAGATGTACGCAAATGACTATTTTAACTTCATTGTTGTAGCTAATTCCATTTTATTTCCTTTTATTATTGAAATTACACTAAAATTAAATCATTTCCCCTTTCCTTTCCTACTTCTAAACTGTCCTGTATATATATAATATATATTATATATATGTATATGTATATATATGTTTTCCTAATTATTCCTAATATATATGTGCTTTCCTAATTATTCCGACTATATATGTATACACATATATTCCTAAATGCATTAAAACAACCTGAAAATATGTGTGTGTATATAGCAATAACAATCAAGTGAAAAAAAAGCAATCAACTTTTTGGAGCTGTGGCATGAGCAGCGTTTAAGGACAAATTCAAGGGAAGAAAAATGGAATAATTCGATTTCATTAAAAGCTCTACAAATCTATAGTGTCTCGGTGTCTACATTAAATATATGTATATATAATATGCTTCTTGTAAATCAAGAATAAAAATAAAATATTAGATTTGTGGGATTTAAACCTTTGAAAGCAGAAAGCATCACAGATTCCTATGAGTGGGATATTTTAAATGTATACTCTCCTTAAGTGGTTAGTACATTAGTGCATTCTAAAGTATGTCATGAAGCATAGCAAGAGCCTCATAGAATGTCCTACAAACATATTAATATAATTTGCAGAGAAAATTGTATTAGTTCATTTTATTTTTGTGTAATTCACATTATCCACAGCAGCAACCTAAGAAGAAATGGTTTGTCTATGGTTCTAGTAGGTTAAGAGTTGATTAGGAGGGGAGAGGAACCACAGGAGTAAGCAGCAGGCACGGTAATTAGGATGGCAGTCATACTGGCAGAGACAAGAAGGATAGGTCGTAACATCAAGCCAAAACATGAAGCATAGATAATAAACTGCAAGTGGAGCGAGGCTCCATTGAAAGTCCACTGTGTATGAGCTTCTCTCAGCAATGCTCCACCACCTCCCCAAACAATTCCATCAAATTGGGACCAAGTGTTCAAAGCCTGATCCAAGGATAACACTTCCTGTTCAAACCACCACAAAGAGAATAAGCAGGGTGACTGACTGGACTGACACTGACTCCCTGGATTGATAGATGATTACACAGTCATTTATGATACTGTTGTGTGAATAATGAGTAAGTTATAAAACACTTATCTGGGATCTGTAAAATCGATTTAACAAATTTCGTTTCCTTCCTCAGTACATTTATTATAAATTTTAATCATGCTTGACTCCATGATCATACCACTTACCAAATTAACCTCTAATTCTCTAATCATTCTTTCTCTTAGTGAATCAAGACATTTCTTACTATCAGAAAATATCTTCACTTCCACCAAACAGGTTTTGAAGAATAGAAGGAACTAATAAGCTAGTGTTCAAACATTATTTCTTAGAGACAATATGGACAGCAAATAAATGAACCGAGCATGAAACTCTTGGGTTTGCAGTTTTAACAAGAAAAATTGATTAGTTTTTTTGCTGGATTTTTTATTTGGATATTTTCTTTATTTCCATTTCAAGTGTTATCCCCTTTCCTAGTTTCCCCCAAGAAAACCCCATCCCCTCCTCCTCCCCCCTGCTTCTATAAGGGTATTTCTCCATCCCCCACCTGCTCCCACCTCACTGTCCTAGCATTCCCCTACACTGGGGCATCAAGCTTTCACAGGACAAAAGGCCTCTCCTCCCATTGATGCCAGACAAGGCCATCCTCTGCTACATATGTGACTAGAGGCATGGGTCCCTCTTTGGTTGGTGGTTTAGTCCCTGGGAGCTCTGGGGGCAGGGGGTTCTGGTTGGTTGATACTGCTGTTCTTCCTCTGGGGTGGCACATCCCTTCTACTCCTTCAGTACTTTAACTCATCCATTGGAGACTCAGTATTTAGTCCAATGGTTGGCTGTGAGCATCCACCTCTATATTTGTCGTACACCGGAGAGCTTCTCAGAGGCTCCTGTCAGCAAGCACTTGTTGACATCCACAATAGAGTCTGGGTTTGGTGACTATATATGGTATGAATCCTCCAGTGGAGCTGTCTCTGGATGGCCTTTCTTTTGATCTCTGCCTCACATTTTGTCTCTGTATTTCCTCCCATGAGTATTTTGGTCCCCGTTCTGAAAAGGACAGAAGCATCCACACTTTGGTATTTCTTCTTCTTGAGTTTCATGTGGTCTGTGAGTTGTAACTTGGGTATTCCTAGCTTTTCTGCCAATATCCACTTATCAGTGAGTGCACACCATGTGTGTATTTTTGTGAATGAGTTACCTCACTCAGGATGATATTTTCTAATAACACTATCATAGGAATTTTGTTAATTTTATATATTCTGGTATACTGGCTGGTTTTGTGTGTCAACTTGACACAGGCTGGAGTTATCACAGAGAAAGGAGCTTCAGTTGGGGAAGTGCCTCCATGAGATCCAACTGTGGGGCATTTTCTCAATTAGTGATCAAGGGGGGATGATCCCTTGTGGGAGGTGCCATCTCTGGGCTGGTATTCTTGGGTTCTATAAGAGAGAGAGCAGGCTGAGCAAGCCAGGGGAAGCAAGTCAGTAATTAACATCCCTCCATGGCCTCTGCATCAGCTCCTGCTTCCTGACCTGCTTGAGTTCCAGTCCTGACTTCCTTTAGTGATGAACTGCAATGTAGAAGTGTAAGCTGAATAAACCCTTTCCTCCCCAACTTGCTTCTTGGTCATGATGTTTGTGCAGGAAGAGAAACCTTGACTAAGACATCTGGCTTGTTACCATCTGTTTGCATTAAGAAGATGGAAGGAAATCTTTCAATTCGATCAGAGTGTATAGGGAATTTTTAAAGTTCATTTAATCCATATTTCAGCAACACAAATTTAAAACTCAAGACTGTTAGCTAAAATTTTCAGCCTAGTTTGAAGCACCTGACACACCCATGTACAATTTAACCTATTGAGGAGCGAAGTTCTGGTTTGATCTTTGGATCATCCCATAGGGAACATGAGCAGCACCATGACTGAAGGAAAAACTATAGACTTGAATTTGGAAAATTAAAGATAGAATTCAGAGACAGAAAATGTCAATCAACAAAGTATCTTCAGATGAAAAGTCCTAGCATGGAAACAGACTATGAAAAACTAAGAGGAGAGTTCTCCTTCACAGATCATTGATTCCATAATCCTGGTAACTAGTGAAAGGGATATAAAAGGATTAATAGACCAATCAAAAGGATGATTATCATTATGATCACAGAACACAATGAAGAGGTAAATATACTTCATGAAAAACCAAAATAAAGAGACAAATGAAATAATCCCATTTAGTACAGGAAAATGTATATTAGCAAAAGATAAAATTGGTGGAAAAAAATCTGAAATGATGCTTGAAATAAAAAATTCAATAAGCCAAATAAAAGTCTCCATCAAAAGACTTACTAAAAGTTGAATAGATGGGACAACAGAGAATACAAAATGGGAGAATCAATGGAAGAAGGATATGACTTACTAAGGTCAATGAATTCATGTGTAAGCTCACAGAGACCCACAGCATGCACACAGCCTGCACTGGTCTGGATAGTGTGGTCCCAGTACCAATGTGGAGTGCATGCAAACCTACAACCCTAAGGCAAAAGCTATTTCCCGTGGATAACCACTCACAAAAGAAAAATTCAGTTCTGCAATAGAGTCTTACTGACGATACAAACCACACTTAAGGCCAGGCCCCATATCAACAAACTGAATTGGAAAACATTATTCCCCATGATCAATTAGGCTTCATCTGAAGGATACAGGGATGCTTTAATATATGAATATCCATCATCATAGTCCACCCTATAAAAAAAACTAAAGAAAAAATGCACGGGAACATCTTATTAGATGGGGAAAAGACTTAGACAAAAATCTAAAAACAAGTCTTGGAGAGATCAGGGATATGAGGCCCATTCCTAAACATTATAAAAACAATGTGCAGCAATCCAGTAGCCAACCTCAAATTAAATTCAGTGTTTTGATTATTATGTAGCAGGAGGATTTTCTTTTTCAGTCAGCTCTTCTGTAATATTCTTGTATGTTTATAGGCATCACCAATTTTAGGTATGGGAAATTTACTTCTATGATTTTGTTGAAGATATTTCTGGCCCTGGGAATTCTTGGAATCTCCTCCTTCTTCTATCCTATTATTTTTATGTTTGGTCTTTACATAGTACTCCAGATTTCCTGCATCTTTTGTGTCAGAATTTTTTTTTCTGATTTTACAATTTTCTTGACCAATATATCCATATCTTCTATTGTCTCTACTATGCCTGAGATTTTCACTTCCATCTCTTGTATTCTGTTGGGGTTGATTCTGTCTATAGTTCTGTTCTCTTTCCTAGGTATTCTCTCTCCAAGATTGCCTCTGTTTGTGTTTCACACTGCTGACAGGAGACCGATACAGCTGTCTCCTGAGAGGCTCTGCCAGAGCCTGAAAAATATAGAGGCGGATGCTCACAGCCAACCATTGGAATGAGCACTGGGATACCAATGGAGAAAGGACTGAAGGAGTTGAAAGGGTTTGCAACCCAGAGGAAGAACCACATTATCAACCACCAGACCCCTCCTGCCAGAGCTCCCAGAGACTAACCCACCAACCATAGAGTACATATGGAGGGACGCAGGCTCCAACCGCATATGTAGCAGAGGATGGCCTTGTCTGGCATCAATGGGAAGAGAGGCCCTTGGTCCTGTGAAGGCTCGATGCCCTAGTGTAAGAGAATGCCAGGACAGGGAAGCGGGAGTTGGAGGGCAAGTGGATGGGGGAGCACCCTCATAGAAGCAGGGAAGGAAGAATGGAATCGCAGGTTTTCGGAGGGGAAACTAGGAAAGGGGATGATAACATTTGATATTTAAATAAATAAAATATCCAATAAAAATAATAAAATAAATAAACGGACATTTTATTCAACAGAAACAGCTTTTCTGATTGCTTCCACAAGAAAGCTAGGAACTCTGAACGATACTTTTCAACATTATAGCATCGAGTGGTTTCATTTTTGTTGCTAACACATTTGAAATATATCTTTTCATTCCTCATAATCCCTCTCCACTTACCAGTTCTACTTATTAGTTTTGGAATAGGTTCAATATTCTAGCTAGACTGTTTAAGTTAGAAGGAAATCTTATGAACCAAATGTACTGTAGATGTTTTACTTTAATGAAATTTCTCTTGCAGATTACACTGCCACTGGATTTAACAATACTTATTTGTTTTCAGACTGCTTCCATACAAATGCAAAAATGCTATGCCTCTGAGGAAATCAATATAAGTCTTCAGAAATACCTGTAAGTTTATATTATCAATTACTCATCTCTATGTCAACATCAGGAACACAATATTAAATATTTAAAACAACATAAGTATGAAATGAACACTCATTAGGAAAGTTGCTGTTCTATTAATGAGTGCTGATAAAAGTCTTGCTTTAAAATTAGGAATGTTTCCAACACAAAAAATAATGCATATTTGAGATTAATTTTTCTAATTTGATCATTAATAACTGTATAAAAGAATCATCTAATCATAAAATACTGTGTAACTGATTATAAGTACCAATTAAATATTAAGAGTAATTTCTCCAATTTCAATATGGCTTATATTACTAATAAATTATATTTTTTAGAAATCAATATTATAAAATTTAAAAATTTTTTAAATCACATGATTTTATTGCCTCTGTATGCTAAGGAATACCTTGCAGTGAGAAAGTACTGTTTTAAGAAAATAGTTAAAATTTATCTATCATTTTACTGGTTTTGAACATATAGCATAAATTATCTTTAAAATTTAATCCTGTTTAAAAAAACAGTAATTGAAATGGTTCCTGTACATGTGACTGTTATTCGCCAGATGTAATTGCCTCCTTACTGCTGAATATACTCGTGCTCTCTAGTTCTTTCTAAACTCTGGCTAGTTGGTTCAGCTTAGCTGTTCTGGCTCAAATTCCTCTCCAAAATGAGTGACTCAAACATGCCTCTCTTAACTTCAGACTGAATGGCTCTGCTTGGTCTTAAACTACCCCTGGCAATTATGTTATCATCTCCTGGCTCCAATCCTCTGTGTCTTTCTGTTTTCACCCGTGCTCTCTGTGCCCTGTCTCTTTAAAACGGTTCTGGTTAAAACTGCTCTCTGCATCAGCTCCTGCTTCCTGACCTGCTTGAGTTCCAGTCCTGACTTCCTTTGGTGATGAACAGCAGTGTGGAAATATGAGTTGAATAAACCCTTTCCTCACCCCCCGAAAAAAAACTGCCCCCTCTCTCTGTCTCTGTCTCTCTGTCTCTCTATCTCTCTGTCTCTCTGTGTATCTTTGTCTCTGTCTCTCTGTCTCTCTGTCTCTCTGTCTCTCTCTCTCTCTCTCTCTCTCTCTCTCTCTGTGTGTGTGTGTGTGTATGTGCTAGTGTTGCTGCTCTCTCAAGTTCTCTTTTCCCTACTCTCTTTAGTAGCCTCGCTTTCCTGTGCTGTTCTCATGAGAGTTGCATTTATCTCTCACTTATTTTGTCAAATTTCTCTCTGATTTATCACTGTGTCTGCTCCTTACTAAGGACATGTCTCTATTCCAGACAAATCATATTATAACCCAGGGTGTATCTATATTCCAGCTGTATCACATAGTCCTAAAAGGTATTTGAATGTAATCTTTTAACAGAGCAGCCATGTTGCTGAATTAAAATTCCTCTACAAGTACCCAATTTAAAATATGGTAAAGAGATCTGAATTATTTGTTCAAAGTTACTTATAAGTATATGGTAAAGTTTAGACATGGAAACAGAATTTAGTACCTTCTATGAGCCCGTTCTGATAGTCCACAGATACTTCCCTAGTTGGATAATCTCTTTGATCACATTTTATAGCATCAAATAATTTACTACATAAAATAAACTTTGCAGGCAAAACCTGAGATAACTTAATGTTTAGTAAAAATAAAGGTATAAATATATGTCACGAATATAGATAAAGGTATAGCTCATAATATACAATAAAAATGCTTTAGGTTCCAGTGAATCCTTTATACCCCTCATAATCGATTAGTTTGGATTCCTCAAATAGAAGAAGTTTGAAAATACACTTAGAAATTTAAGTGAAATAATTGTAACTTTTGACAAGTTTTTCAGAACTTAAGAATAATGTTGATTAATTACAGCTTTTACAATTCTTGTTTTCTTGCTTCTCATTCTGTATATTCATATTTGCAAATAATCTTCTCTTTGAATAATTACTGCCAGGAATAGCTGAAAGAGCTGAGATTATATCTAATTTAGATATCGTCCCCTTTATAAAATGTGAATCTGAAGTTCCTAGACATTCCTCTGGACATCATGCTCTTGGCAGTGTTTCAAGTACCTTTAATTAAAAGGTGAAAATGCTTGAGGTAGTTAATTTCTTTCACTTCACGTTGTTTACTCTTCTCCTTTTTTTTTTCAGTAGAATTTTTATGGCATTAGTTGTTGAAGAAAACTATGTAGTCCTTTAAAATTTAGTGATTAAGAAATGTATTAATTAGTTAAAATTAGTGTTTCATAACAGACTTTTGTTTTTTCTTCATTTTTTGCTAACATTATATTACATTTGATAATTAAAATACTATGGAATTTGTATATATCTGTACATATGCTAACTTATACATGTACATATATTACTTAACACTGTCAAACTTACATGAAAGTTGCATGGTCAGAATTTTGTTTCCCTAATTATTTGGAGTATGATTTATTAGCAAGATATCTCTTTGCCCATATACCATTCTTAGAAGCAGTGACATTGCCCCACATCATCATAACCCAACTTCTAGTCAATCACATAGCACTGAAGCATTACAGCTACTGAGCAGTAGACATGACCCATGTTTACTGATGGCCACATTAGTGGATGTAGTATATAAAAAAGAATTAGAGTTTAAATCACATGTTTTATTTAATTCTCACTGACCCTTGGATTTTATCAGGCCCAGATCACTGTTACTTTAGCTCTCTTGGTGTTACAGTTTTTAAAGACCATAGTCCAGAAAAGCATAACAGACTTTTGAAAACTGACTATTGCAAAACAAGATTGTTGAAAATAAGAAGAGAAAACAGATAAGAGAGAGAAAGAAAGAGAAAAGAAAACAAAAGAAACTCTACGGATTAGAGTATTCTTTGCTAAGAAGTTTATTTGGATAATTTTTACAATAACAATTCCTTAAAGTAATTGGATAGATATATGCAACAGAATGTCTGTGAAGAAATTTTAAGATCTGTGATACCCAGCATCGATCGAGATGTAAGTACCAACTATTATAAAGCAGAAGGAACTTGTTATGATGTTAATAAAACTGTCAGGAGAGAAAAGGCTTGAAGAATGGGCATGAATATATATATATATATATATATATATATATATATAAAGGCAGCTAGCTAAAATCCTGTTAACCTATCCCTACTAAAGTTATGTGTAAAAAATCAGAACACAAGGTGAGTGTGAATTTCCTAGGAGAAGACTAGCATTATATAAATGACCTATGAAGAATTTGAACCCAGGTGCCTTTGGACTTCTGAGAGATTTTGGCTTTTGCACAGGTCCCTAGCTCTTGTGAGTATCTCTTTTCTTTTATAAACCACTCTATTCCTTTCATCCATCTGTCCATTGTCCAATTCATTTTTGTTGTACACACCACATCAAAAACTCAGACAGTACCAAATTAAGAAGCCAAATTTTAGATATCAAAGCATTAGCACATCACAAACGTGTCACTGAGCAACACTGGCACCTCAGCCAATCAGAAAGGCTACTGGGCTCACCAGAGTGGGACTGTCTAATTTTTGCTGGGACTCTTGGTAACGTGGAAAACTGACAGAGAAATGAAGAAGCATGATCTGGCTACCATTTATTTCCACCCTGTAATCTCTTATTGTTGCTTTCTATTGATTTAACCCAGCAACTATGTTTTCTGCTATGGAAATCTAGAAAAATACAATAGAGAAATATAGCCTACAATTTCATCCTTTTGGTACAGAAAATAGCAACAGGAGGTATAAAATAGACTTGGAAAACATGTATACACACGTATAAACACCCTGACATTGGCTACATGACATGGTTACATGACATATTCTTAGTAAGCTGAGCAATTCTGATGTCATCAATTAGTTTGTACTTATTTACATCTATTAAATATTCATGTAGGTATATAACTTTCAAAACATATATTTCCTGTTAAATAAGTTTACAGAAAATATATCAAACAATATTGTTTTTTTTTTAAAACAACATGGTTTTGTGCAGAAAAAATTTAGGAAATTTTGACAAATTCCATTATTTATTTATTTATTGAGGTCAGACAAGTTTATTGCAAATTATTGCAGCAAAAAAGAATCAACCAGACAAACAAATATTGAAAGCAAGTATAGAGAGCTGCAGGAGCGGCGGCAGCAGCAGCAACAGCAGCAGCGGCTGGTCCAGAGGAAGGGCTATCAGCAGTAGAACCAAGCTGACAGGGTCCAGGCAGACCCTGCGCCCACGACCACTGGCCATCGCTGGCCAGCCAGACTGCCATCAGCGGAGGATCTACGGCACCTTTCACCACACAGAAGCCACATCAGAACTCTGCCTCCCGCCAGTCAGTTACAAGGCCTCCATATTGGTTCTCGGACGCCAGAGACATCAGACAGACTGAGGTACGCATATATAACCTGAGACCAACATCGCGGGGGTCTAAGCCTGACAGGTGTTGGCCTGCACCCAGGCCCTGGGCTGGTCGGGGGGCCACCGGGGTGCAAACCCGGCCAGGAGGTTATTTGCCCGGGCCGGTGCACGCGCCACCACCATTTTGCCTACGGGAAGCCAGAGAGTCCTAGCAGGCAAAACCAAACTGGCTAACAGGCATAGCCTGAGGCGGACATAGCAGGGGTCTCAGACGGTCAGGCCCTGGACTGCCCCCAGGCCCTGGGCTGCTCGGTGGGCCATCACTTCCAGAAGATCCTGCTATACCACTCCTGGGCATATACCCAGAGGATTCACCACCATGTAATAAGGATACATGCTCTACTATGTTCATAGCAGCCCTATTTATAATTGCCAGAAGCTGGAAAGAACCCAGGTATCCCTCAACAGAAGAATGGATATAAAAAATGTGGTATATATACACAATGGAGTACTATTCAGCCATTAGAAACAATGAATTCATGAAATTCTTAAGCAAATGGATGGCGCTAGAGAACATCATACTAAGTGAGGTAACCCAGACTCAAAAGATGAATCATGGTATGCACTCACTAATAAGTGGATATTAACCTAGAAAACTGGAATACCCAAAACATAATCCACACATCAAATGAGGTACAAGAAGAAAGGAGGAGTGGCCCCTTGTTCTGGAAAGACTCAGTGAAGCAGTATTCGGCAAAACCAGAACGGGGAAGTGGGAAGGGGTGGGTGGGAGGACAGGGGGAGAGAAGGGGGCTTATGGGACTTTCAGGGAGTGGGGGGCTAGAAAAGGGGAAATCATTTGAAATGTAAATAAAAAATATATCGAATTAAAAAAAAGAAAGCAAGTATAATACATTATAAATAATTATCACTTTCAAACAATATTCATATTGATTAACCATAAAAGAAAAGTAAAACAACTATGGTATACTAAGAAAAAGTAATAAGAATCTCAGGATTTAAAAAGTACTCATGATGAAACAAACACAACAGCAATATCATGACTGACAATTTAATATGATAAAGGGGAAACAAGTAGAAATTCTAGATTATAAGTGTACAATTCACAAAATGACTTAAAAGATTTGAGATTGTAGTGTAATAAATCTGTGAACCTGAGAGACCTTATCTGAAATAACCCAGGTCCATAAGGGGAGTATAAAACAATGAGAAAATGTGACTGGTTATCTAGTTAGGCTCAAGGGCAGCTTTTGAGAAACACACCCCATGGGTAGAGCCTTGGCTCAGTGGGTAAGAGCACTCATTGTACAAGCATGAGGAGCTGAGTTCAGGGCCCAGGATCCATGTAAAAAGGCAGGTGTGGCTGTGTGCACATATAAACCTAGCACTTAGGAGGGCAGAAACAAGATGATCAGAGGCTTTCTGGCTGTTAGCTTAGCTGGAACTCCAGTGAGGATCCTATCTCAAGAGAATGTGGCAGAGAATGATTAAATAAGACAAGAAGAAAACAGTCAAGGGAAACCAAACTCTGTGATACCGATTAAAAATATGCAAAGAGACTATCATTCTTATCAAAATATTCTTTCATTTAATTCTAAACACCTAAAACCTATGCTGTCCATAATAGATATAATAAAATTCAGAGGTGATAGAAAGTAAAAAAATAAAAAAATTAAAAAAAAATAAACCAGGGGCTGGAGAGATGGCTCAGCGGGGTTAAGAGCACTGACTGCTCTTCCAGAGGTCCTGACTTCAATTTCCAGCAACCACATGATGGCTCACAACTGTCTGTAATGGGATCTGATGCCCTCTTCTGGTGTGTCTGAAGACAGCTATAATTATACTCATATACATAAAAATAAATAAATAAAAATAAATCTTTTAACAAAAGTAAGTAAAAAAAAAAAGGAGAGTGGGGAGTGGGAGAAAACATACCACAGGATCAGAAAACCTAAGAGACATAAGAAGGTTCTATTAGTATAGCAAAATAAAATTTAAAGAAAAATTTATGGCTAATGAAAGAGCTCATAGTTTAAATAAAAAACAATATAGGACATGCTTTTGAAGTTTTAAATGTTTATACATCTATTAGACACCTAAAATAAATGGGAAAAAACTAAGAGAACTGTAATTATCAAAAACTTTTTTTATAATTAGAAAATAAACACTTCCTATTTTGGTACCCTTATCCATACAACAAATATCCATTATATATGACAAGAATGCAAAAAGCCTGAAGAAATCATCCAGCTAATAGTTCCAACTTTCACGTATCAAATACAACAATGGGAAAATATTGCACTTTTCAAAGGTCCACAGAAGGCTTGCCAATTCAAATTCTATGCCAAAGTTGTCCAGGTCAGCACCATTGTTTTCCAGTCAGCCAATCTGTCCCTTTTCAGCCAGTGTGTTCAGCGATTCCCATGCTGGGTGAGTCAACTTACTGTGTTGTCTTTCTGCTTTGAGTAGTGCCTTTCCTTTATTCAGATTAGATCTTTATCAATTTTGATGGAACCCACAGTCTTTCAGCACCCATGGAAATAGAAATAAAACTCTTCCACAATGCAACAAATTCTCTGACTTCCATTCTGATGTTAAAATATCTTTTCTTTGTCAATTATTACTTTTTTGAGAGGGCAATATGTTATCATTAGTTTTTGTGTTCTTACAAAATAAGAGTGCACACTAAGAGGAAAGGGGAAGATGACCAGGTATTGGGGGAATCAGGAGTGAAACTCTGAGGGCCAGCAGAAAGAATGGAAACAGGCAACCTCTGGAGGTAGGAGATGGGGAACCCTCTAGAATGCACCAAAGACCTGGGAGTTGAGAGATGTGCAGGACTCGGAGAGAGGGACCTTAGATTAAAATGCCCAACAATGGGGAAAGGGAACTTGCAGAGTCCACCTACAGTAAAAAGACAGGGCCACAAGTAGAGGGATGGGGTTGCCATCCCACAGTCAAAAACACTGACCCAGAGTTGTTCCTGTCTAAAAGCACTGCAGCTACAAAAATGGAGAAAAGCTTGAGGGAAAGGAGGTCCAGTGACAGGCCAAAATTGGGATTCAACTCAAGGGCAGGCTCCAAGGCCTGATACTATTATTGAGACTATGGTGTACTTACAGATAGGAGCCTCCCAGAGACCCAACAAGCAGCTGAAAGAGTCAGAGGCTTATAGTTACACCCAACCTGTGGACAGAGCTGGGGACCCCTATTACTGAATTGAGAAAGGTTGGAAGAAGCTGAGGAGGAGATTGACCTGATAAAAAACCCAGAAGTCTCAATTAACCTGTACCCCTGAGAAATCTCAGACACTGAGCCACCAACTAGGCAGCATAATGTATCTTTTAGGTATGTATCTTTAAGGTTGTTGATTTAATTCAGTAGATTTGTTCAGTATAATCCAGTGTCTTTCTACTAATCTTATTTCCCTTTTCTGTTTTTCAAGGGAAAATTAGATCTCTTAAATTCACACTTAAACTAGACACTTAAGTACACTTTCTGTGCCTGGCTCCATGCCCTGCTTCTCACTCATTTAAATATAAAAACAGTCAAGATGTATTACATAAGATATCAATATATGGTGTCTCCAATATGTAGTTTAATTTTCTCTAGTTGCTCTGTGGATTGTTGAGAGGAAATGCCTGTCTTGTATTTTTTTGGTTTGGGGTTATAAAACCCCCTTAGGGAATTTTCTCTATTTGCAGAATTATGTCCTAGGGAGTTTCCCATTAGTAGGAGATTACCTTGCACATCTTTTGCTGCTATACATTCATTAGTCCAATGCCCATCCTTACTACACCTTTCCTCAATTTTGTTGAGGTGACACAGCCGGCTCAATGGGCTTGATTTTTAATTTCATTACATAACATGGGTTACACAATTAGGCACTTTGATGTGATCCCTTTCCATATTGCCAGATTAAAATTCCTCTACAGTTGTCTAATCATTGAGATGGGGTTAAAAAAATATTAGTGATGAGTCTGGCATTAGTGAAAGGGCTAGTTATATGTGAGTTGTGTTGGAGTACACTATCAGAAAGCTTTGTGTTCAGATGGACCTCAAGATTGTCAGAGTACTGCTGTCACTACCTGGAAGTTCTTGGTCTTGTTTAATAATGCATATTATTATACTATTTGAGAAAAGATCTAGAAGTCATTTTCCTGATTTCTTAAAGTTAGGTACTGCAAGGTCAAACGTCATTTTTCAATGACTTCATGGCTGTATCTGTTTACTGAACATCAGGTTATCCTCTTCTTTAAAAAAGTTGTTGAAGGCTGGAGAGATGCCTCCGTGGTTATGAGTTTTTACAGCGGACCTGGGTTCAGTTCTCAGTGCTCACATAACAGTTCATAACTGCCTGAACTTTCTGTTTCAGGGAGTTGCTGTCTTCTGGACTCCATGGCTACTGCATTTATATGTTGTGCCACACACTCATACACATGCATTAAAAAAATAAAAAAAATAACGATGAGCTTATTGTTTAAATTATGTGTAAGTAAACCTTTAAATCTACAAATAAACATAAGGAGCAATAAGATACTACCTCATTTTAAATAGTGAATCTTTAAAAAAGGAGGGAAAGGGAAAAAAGAAAAAAGAAAGAAGAAAAAAGAACTGAAATGAAAAGGACAAAAAGGAAAAGAAAATAAATTCAACATTTCAATTGCAAACTTATTTACTTCCAAGTCCTTTGTAATGGCTTGAACATTTAACAGAAGAGGGAGATTTATGTATCCTCTTTATAAACATTATCAATATTGTGCAGTTCTGGTATTTGGCTTATATCGATGCCATTTTTACATCAGATTCAAATTCTTTGTAGAGAGAGAAAATACCATGGTCAGGTTATGTTTTAACACCAATCTCTCAGAAGTTCACTCATACCCAATATGTATCAGAAGCTGTGGGTAATATCTATGCAGGTAAATTTAAGAAGGTCAGGACTCTGAAGCAAAGCCTGTTTCCTCCACATCCAGACTGCCATGTCTCTATATTCATCTAGACCCAGGCTGTCTTTGTCTTCCTACTACTCCTCCGCACAATCCACAGCTCCCCCTCCAGTAACTGCTCTCATTCTTCCCCCTGTTGTAACATTTTCACTTTCTTTCTGCCTGCCACAAACCAGTCAGCACATTCTCAATTCAAGTGATTCTCACTTTGTAAAAGGGTCCAGATGTCCCTCCATGCAAAATTAATTACTGTCTCCATTTCATTATGATTTCACTTTGCTAAGTGTCTCCTAGTATGACTTTAATATCCCTATATCATAGCTATCAGGACACTTGTTCAGTTACTCTGACACATCTCCTTAAATTAGAGATAATATTTAATGTTGGCCTCTCATCATTTGTGGCTTGAGGTTGGTTATTTCTTTGTTTTCCACAATAATTGGACTTTGCATTTGTTCAACACATTGATGTTTTTAAATAGTTAAATTTGGCTACTAAAATTCAAAAGAAAGAAAAATATATTTTAGAAATTATTACTTTCATTATCTAGAAGAGTACCTGAAATATCTATTCCCATTTTATGGTTATATGTATTATATTATATTACATCATATTATATATTATATATATTATATTACCTTTATCTTAACATCCTATTAAAATATTATTCCATTCTACAATATCATTTGCCCTTAACCTCTACTAAGCAAATTTATTATGCACCCAATTCTTCTATTTTGGCATTCATCATAGTACTTTCCCTCCTGTGTACAAATAGATAGCCCTCTATTTTCCCCGCAAGGCATATTCAAACTTAAAAAAGACTGCAGTAATCCAAAAAGAGAAGTGTACACTGTTCATTCCAGCAAACCATAACTATCAAAGAGAATGCCAAAGGGTGTTATTCATTAAAAAATGAATTAACAAGGCTTTCTACAATTTTTGCTGAAGATTTTTCTTCTACAAAAGACTAAAAGAATGCATGATGCAGTGGATTCAAAAGTAAAAAAATATATATTCTGGCAACTATTCAAATGCAAATGCGGCTATGCTGAGTGTTCAGGTGACAGCCTGGGTGTTTGTATATTGTCTATCATTGTAACAGTGAAGCACTCAGACAATCTAATTAGGTTATTAAAATAACGTGTTTGAGAGACCAGACTCCCCTGAAAAGCTTTTATATACAGCTGCTTTTGAGTGGCAGAGAATGGTGCACCAGTATCTTTCATGTAAATGGAAAGCTCATGAAAATAAACAAAAATCACACCAAAATAAATCGAAACAGAAAAACCAAAGCAAGACAAAAGCCAAATCTGCAGGAGCTCTATTAGCACAAAAGTATTAATAATTTTAGTAATTAATATAGCTGGTTCATATAGATTAAAAGAATTTCACTGAGCCTATGGGCACCATTGTGTTTCAAATATATGGCCCTTCACTAGCATATGAGGCTTAGGAACAATTCTCACATTGCTGGTGGACTAGATCTGCTTTAGATCTCTCCTTTATGCCTATACTTTCATCTCTGAGCAATTAATGGATTGTCAGTACCTGTAAGTCTCTCAATTACAAACATCTCTAGACCTGTGAATGAGGTCAATAGGAAGAACCTGTGCCATTTTTCTATCAATGGGCACCATCTACTACCTGGGTATCAGTGTGTGAATTATGATGAAGTCTTAGCAAGCTACAAGTGATTTTAACTCTCAGTTAAGTGAATTTCAGGTGTAATTTGTTTCAGGTGAAACTGTTTCAAGCCATTCTTAGAGAATTTCTGTACTGTCATGGATCGATCACATTCATCCCCCAGCTCTTCCCATATCTGTTCTCACGCCCCTACCCATCCAGTTACTAGTCATTTTTTTCTTCTCATCAGGTCTTGTTTGAATTGCAAAATTACTTTTGAGACTGGAGTCTGTTCCATAATGTGGGATACCTTTCAGAGTTCAAAACATAAATGAAAGTTGACTTGTCCTCTGCCAGCGGTTATCAAATGCTAATAGCTCCTTAGCTAGTCCCAGAATTTCATGTCCTGACCCCTCTCTGCTCCATGCTGGGGTGTTTTTTCTGGCTTGGACTTATGCAAGTCTTGTTTATGTTGTCAAAATCACTGTGAATTCATTTGTATAACTGGCCTGTGGTTACACTGTGTTTCCTTGAAGTCATCCTGTGACTGTTAAGAGTGTTTCTGCCTCCTCTTCCATGTTTGATAAGCCTTATGAGGAAGATGGCGAATTGAGGATACGGGATATTTACAATCTCTTATTCTTTGCAGGATGACCAATCAAATTGCTGTTAGTTGCCTTCTGTTGCAAGAAGCGTCTTGATGAGAGTTGAGAAATGTATTGTTCTCTTGCCCCACTGAGTATATCACGTCAGGCCAACCACTCCTATATCTTGATGGATTCCCAGTAGGGTGAGAGTAGTGATTACTCTTTTTCTACTTATAGGATGCAATGCATCTATCTGTAACAGCTACCTAGAAAACATGAAACTTCCAGCTGAATACTAGATTTATTTGTCCTATGTTCTGTAGGTCCAGGATATGGTATATTCAGAAATATGCTTTTATCATCACATTTTTGCAGTAATGTTGGCAATCGTTCACCACGATAGGCTCCCATTAGTCAATAACTCAAAAAGAGTGAGCACGTGATAGGTACTAGGGTTTTTATTTGCTCCCATATGTTACTTTATTCCATTATAGGATAGCTCCATCAGATTTCTTTCATATATGTGTATATGAAATGATTTTTCTACAGTAGTAAGTTTCCATTTGAACTTTTTAAAAGGCTTTTCAATGACAGTTACCCCTCTTTATGTTCTTCCTCTATCTTGTCCTCTCCTGTTGCACCTCATTCTTTCCTGTGAAATACTTATCCTTTACCCTTATTTATATCTTTGCTTTATCTCCTCTCTCCTTAGAGCCACCACTCAGGGTACCTCGGTAATCACATAATCTCTATCTTTATTCCAAATATTAATACATATATCTGAATATAAAATGCTAACATCCATAGATAAGAGAAAAATGATATGTTAGTTCTGAGTCTGGATCATTTTTTTCAAAATGATTATTTCTAGTTTTATCACGTCTCTGAAATTTTCATAATTTCATATTTCTTAAGAAATAAACAATATTCTATATGTGCAATGCAAAATATGTTGTTTAAATATATCACATTATCTATTTATCAGGTAATGAACAGCTAAGTTGTTTACATTGCCTTCATATTGTGAATAGAGCAACAATGAAAATGAAAGAACAGATATCCCTCTGGAAATACAATGTCTTTTAGGATGTGCTTAAGACTGCTGTAGGTGGATCATATAGTAGATCAAT
The DNA here is from genome assembly GCF_947179515.1 of Apodemus sylvaticus. NCBI lineage: Eukaryota > Metazoa > Chordata > Mammalia > Rodentia > Muridae > Apodemus > Apodemus sylvaticus. Next base: position 25,629,265 of record NC_067482.1, read on the forward strand.
TTCTAGTTTCCAAAGCAATTTGACACTGAGTTCCATAGTAGTTTGCATCTCTCCAACATTGAATAATAGTTTTGCCTTCCCAGTTAAACTAGAATAGATTGTCATTTTCTAGTCTCTTGCCTTCCCTCCCCTCCCCTCTCCCCTTCCCTTCCCTCACCTTCCCTTCCCTCTCCTCCCCTTCCCTTCCCTTCCCTCTGCTTCCCTTCCCTCCCCTTCCCTCCCCTCTCCTACTCTCCCCTTCCCTTCCCTCCCCTTCTCTTCCCTTCTCTCCCCTCTCCTCCCCTCCCATTCCCTTCTCCCTTTTTCCCTCCCCTCCCTTTCCCTCCTCTCCCCTCACCCTTCCCCTCCCCTCCATCCTCTCCTTTCTCCCTTTTCCTCCCTCCCTCCCTCTCCCTCCCCTTTCCTCCTTTCCCCTCTCCCTCTTCCTCCTATCCCCCCTCCTTCCCCCCTCCCCCCTGGTCTTGTCTCATCTCCTTTCTTCTCTTCTCTTTTCTTCTCTTCTCTTCCTTTTTTCCTCTCCTTCTTGCCATTCTGATTGAAGTGGGACAAAATCTCAAAGTTTACATTTGTATTTTCCTGGTTGGTAAATATGCTGAAAATATTTTAAAATGTTCTTTGGAGTTAGAGAGATATGACTCAGTTGTTAAAAGCTGTGGCTGTTCTTCCAGAGAGTCCAAGTACAATTCCCAGCACCCAAATGACAGCTGAGAATCTTCTATATCTTCAGTCCCACAAGATTTGAGATCTCTTCAAATTTCATGAACATTAGGCATACACATGTAAAACAGACATACATTCTGGAAAAATAGATGTAAAACACACTTAAAAGGATGTTTCTCAACCACATATATTTTATCTTTTGACAATTCATATGCCAATTTCAACTCTGAGTGTTTATTTTCTTAAAGTTAATTTTTTTTTAGTTTTGTATATTCTAAGCCTCTGCCAAATACAAATATGATAAAGACATTTTTTCCATTCTATTTCTACCTCTTTTCTCAAATAATAATGATGTCTTTTGCTATACCGGAACACTTTAGTGTCATGTGTTCTCACGTATTAATAGTTGTCATAATGCCTATGTTACTGAGCTCCTGTTCTGAATGTCCATACTTGTGCCTATAAAATCAAGAGCAGCCACTTGCTTTTCATTTATCAGATTTGTCACATTAGGTCTTATTTTGACGGTCTTTATCTATATGGAGTTGCTTTTTGCAGAGCGAGAGGTAGAGACCAAGTTCCATTCCTCTACACGTAGATAGCTATCCAGTGTGACTGGCATCATTTGTCGTTTCAATCATTCTTCACTAATGTCTCCCACTCAAAGTATTTTTAGTGTGTGGCAAACAATGATCCATCTATACCCTTTATTAATTATTTTTAGTGGCCATGACTTAATTTATGACTAACTGAAGCTATGCCTAAATGTGTACTGAATTAGAAAGCCAGAACAAGATTGAAAATAATAGTTTATGTTGGGCATGATGAAAGTGAAAAAAGCAACAGTTAATTATGTTAATCTGTTTCTTTTACTTTCTTTAGACTTTGTGGAAGAAAATGTAAGGATATTGAATGAAAATGTGAATTATCAATGTTTTCTTTTTCTACATTAACTTGATGTAGTATGTTAATTTAATTATATGTAGACTATTAAACTTTAAGGTTGTAATAATGTAAATCTGAATTTCAGTAGAATAAATCTTTGTGAGATTAATGCATACTTTAGGATGTGCTGACTTATAACATTATTCTTTTGTGAAAATAGATTTCTAATTTAATAATATGAAAAGCTTAAGACTGACATTTACCACTGCACTATTTGTATAGATATAGTTTCTATTTGTTCATTAAAAGATTGAAACAGCAATAACTAATAGTAGTAGTTGATTTACTTTAAAACAGAAGTGATCTGAATGAGCAGGATAAGTGTGGACTGGTTATCAAATCCCATGGGGACTCTGTTATAATGCCTATAAGACACAAACTTCTCACTGTAAAAACCTATAAATATTTTTAATGCTTCAGTGAAATTAAAATACATGAATTTCCACATACTATATGCACATAGTAATGACCTATTCTGTTCTTATGAGGACAATTTTATATATAGTGTCATCTTCATCTTGACCATTACTAGATTTTACTCTAAAATTGAGTGTTATTAGTGTAAATATTTTAGATAAAAAACTGTATCAAAGTGTAAAAACCTTGTGTAATGGCTGTTATAGTGTTATCGTGATATAGAAAAAAGTATAAGGAACTACATGGTATAGACTCTCCACATGTGATTCTAGGTTTTATTTTAGGGGTTCAGGGATCTTTGCATTGTTGACTGACATACTATCACTGTTTTCAGTGTCTGTAACATCTTAAAATCTACCCCAGTGTAATGATATCAAGTTGTCTAGCTGTAGGTCATAAGAATGAAATATTATTGGATAGAATTAGACCTTTGACATATATTACAGTATACGAAGTCCCAGCAGTGTGAATTCTAGGAAAGAGCTCCTGTGTGCTTTTATGCTTTTATATTACAGAATAATGATTAAATGATATTATTTATAAATAATCCAAAGTATATTCAATGATGGTACCTGCACAATCTGACTAAAACATATACCAAATTTCTATAACAGCACCCAACTATTAAAAACTTAGGTGTATAAATATGTAATCCTAATGATAAACCAAAATTTGTCATCATAGATACTCAATGAATGAACATTATAGATTAAATTCTTGGATTTTTCTATAAAGAGACTAAAGTAAACAATGATCAAAAACTGAATGTATTTAATCACCTATGCAATAAGTTTTTAGATGCTCATTTAATTTCATACTACTCAGATTTGTTAGCTCAATCTAACAGATGAAATTAATGATGCTAATTATTAAAAGGAGTAAAGAGTTTTCATCTTCTTATATTCAGAAGAATGTTTTTGATTTTTCTGAAGTAATGAATAGTTTAGATATTCAGAAATTGAATGTTGATAAAAAACAAACTCTTTCCCCAGATAAAAACTTTGGGAAAGAGATCATCTCAATAATCTAATACTTTAATCATCTAACTTCAAGATTCTTATTATAATAAATTTAAGAGACTCAAAGAGATCATAAATTCAAACAATATTCTCCTGTCAAATTATGAATACAAATAAGTCATGTTCTCTCATTGAAGAGTGATTTTCATTTGTGAATTCTGAAAATATTTGCTGTCAGAAATCACTAAAAGATATGTATTTTCAACTCTCTCTATGACATGTTTATGATGTTTAACCCATTTTATTTTTTACTTCATTATATAAGAGGATTTGTAATAGTACCTATCTTGAACATTTTTAATGAACAACAACACACACAAACACACACACACACACCTTTGTGTCTCCATGTATGTTGGTAGATGACAGACAGACAGACAAAAGACAGATAGACAGATGTTCTGGAAATTGTTCTAACATACAGTCATGTGTAATATACTACTTTTTAAATTTTTAAATAAAAAGAGATTATGATAACTATAATATTAACTGTACTGGCAAATAATGTTGGCCTTCTGATCTTATTAGATAATGTGTCAGAAAATTGAACCATACTAACATTTGAAAGGCTGTAACTCATTTATTTTAGATGGTGTTAATTGTCTTACCCTGATTTCTACTGATAAACCATATTAGTACTGACTGGGAAATTTATAAAGAAAATAAATTGGTGGTTCTACACTATGATGAACCTGAGTGATCCATGAATGAATTAACTGACTCCCTTCTTGTTCTTCCAGTGCACACATGGTTGAATTCAGGAAGAAAGAATAAAATAAAGTAGGTAGGAGGGCACTGAAGACTAACAAGTTCTTTCCACACTATTTAATTTACTAAACGCTCAAATTCTAGTCGTCTCTTGTGGGCCTTATCCCTCCATACTTGTACTTTGGAGAATAAATTTGCAGTTTATGAATTTGGGAGACATACATAAATCAGAAAATTTTAGTTCAGAATTATTGAAATACCAAAATCACAACACTCAGAATTATAAGATAATTATCATAATGAATAATGATTTTGATGTATTCCTGGATTCAGTTTGTGAATATTTTATTTAGTAATCTTGTGTCAATATTCATAAGAGAAATTGGTTTGAAGTTCTTACTTTGTTGAGAATTTGTGTGGTTTAGGTATCAAGGTAACTGTGGCTTCAAAGAATGACCTTGAAAGAGTGTTCCTTCTGTTTTTATTTTGTGGAATAGTTTGAAGAGTATTGGTATCACCTCTTCTTTGAATGACTGCTAGAATTCTGTACTAAAACTACCTGGCCCTGGACTTTTTTGGGTGGAGTGACTTTTAATGATTGCTTCTATTTCTTTAGGGTTTAAAGGGCTGTTAAAATGGGTTACCTGATCCTGATTTAACTTTAGTAAGTGGTATCTGTCTAGAAAATTATCCATTTCATTTAGATTTTTCAATTTTGTTGGATACACATATTTGAAGTAAGACCTAATGATATTGTGAACTGCTAGTTTCTGTTGTCTCCCTTTTCATTTCTGGTTTTGTTTATTTGGATACTGTCTCTCTGTCTCTTGGTTGGTTTGGCTAACAGCTTGCCTACCTTGTTGATTTTCTCAAAGATCCATTTCTTGGTTTTGTTTCTAACTGGTTGATTTCAGCCCTGATTTTGATTATTTCCTGCCTTGGACTCCCCTTTGGTGTTCTTGCTTCTTTGTTTGTCTGTTTTCTAGAGCTTTCAGGTGTACTTTTAAGTTGCTTTTGTGAGAACTATCTAACTTCTTTGTTGTGCCACTTAGTGCTAGGAAATTTCCTTTTAGCAGAGCTTTTATTGTTTCCCATAAATTTGTGTATGTGCTCCCTTCCTTTTCATTGAATTCTATAAAATCTTTAATTTATTTTTTTTCCTTTTCTGACCTAGAGAAGTCTAGCTTTAAGTCATGCTATTCTGATAAGATGCAAGGTGTTATTTCAATTTTCTGTTGATACTTCCTTTGTGACTGACTATATGATCAATTTTAGAGAAGTATATTTGTGGTGCTGAGAAGACAGTATATTCTTTATTGTTTGAGAGAAATATTCTATAGATGTCTGTTAGGTTCATTCGATTTATAATGTCTGTTAGTTTCATTACACCTGCCAATTGGTGAGAGTGATGAAGGGAAGTCCTTCACTATTAATGTTTTATGATTTAAGCCTTAGCAGTGTCTCTTTTACAAATGTGAGTGCACTTGTATTTCAGGAATAGATGTTTACACTTGAGATATCATCTTCACAGATTTTTCCTTTGATGAATATGTAGTGCTCTTCCATGTTTCTTTTGATTATTTTTGTAGAAAGTCTATTTTATGAGATATTAGCATGGCTATTGCAGCTTGCTTCTTGGAATCATTTGCTCGAAAAACTTTTTTTCAGCCCTTACTCTGAGGCAATATCTATCTTTATTGCTGAGGTGTGTTTTTTGTATACAGCCGATGATGGATACTGTTTTCTCTTGCATTCTGTTAGCTGTATCCTTTTACTGGGGCAATTTTGTCCATTGGTGGAACTTTGGAACATTTATTTTTTTTCTTTTTCCTTTTTTTTAATTCAATAAATTTTTATTTACATTTCAATTGATTTCCCCTTTTCTAGACCCCCATTCCCTGAAAGTCCCATTAGCCCCCTTCCCTCCCCCTGTTTTCCCACCCAACCCTTCCCAGTTCCCTGTTCTGATTTTGCCCTATACTGCTTTACTGAGTCTTTCCAGAACAAGGGGTCACTCTTCCTTTCTTTTTGTACCTCATTTGATGTGTGGATTATGTTTTGGGTATTCCAGTTTTCTAGGTTAATATCCACTTATTAGTGAGTGCATACCATGATTCATCTTTTGAGTCAGGGTTACCTCACTTAGTATGATGTTCTCTAGCTCCGTCCATTTGCCTAAGAATTTCATGAATTCATTGTTTCTAATGGCTGAATAGTACTCCATTGTGTAGATATACCACATTTTTTGCATCCACTCTTCTATTGAGGGATACCTGGGTTCTTTCCAGCTTCGGGCAATTATAAATAGGGCTACTATGAACATCGTGGAACATGTATCCTTATTACATGGTGGGGAATCCTCTGGGTATATGCCCAGGAGTGGTATAGCAGGATCTTCTGGAAGTGAGGTGTCCAGTTTTTGGAAGAACCGCCAGACTGATTTCCAGAGTGGTTGTACCAATTTGCAACCCCACCAGCAGTGGAGGAGTGTTCTTCTTTCTCCACATCCTCGCCAACATCTGCTGTCTCCTGAATTTTTAATCATAGCCATTCTGACTGGTGTAAGGTGAAATCTCAGGGTTGTTTTTCCCTAATGACTAATGAAGTTGAGCATTTTTAAAGATGCTTCTCTGCCATCCGAAGTTCTTCAGGTGAAAATTTTTTGTTTAACTCTGTACTCCATTTTTTTAATAGGGTTATTTGCTTTTCTGGAGTCTAACATCTTGAGTTCTTTCTATATCTTGGATATTAGCCCTCTATCTGATGTAGGGTTGGTGAAGATCTTTTCCCAATTTGTTGGTTGCCAATTTGCCCTTTTGATGGTGTCCTTTGCCTTACAGAAACTTTGTAATTTTATGAGGTCCCATTTGTCAATTCTTGCTCTTAGAGCATATGCTATTGGTGTTCTGTTCAGGAACTTTCCCCCTGTACCGATGTCCTCAAGGGTCTTCCCCAGTTTCTTTTCTATTAGTTTCAGAGTGTCTGGCTTTATGTGGAGGTCCTTGATCCATTTGGATTTGAGCTTAGTACAAGGAGACAAGGATGGATCAATTCCCATTCTTCTGCATGCTGACCTCCAGTTGAACCAGCACCATTTGTTGAAAAGGCTATCATTTTTCCATTAGATGTTTTCAGCCCCTTTGTCGAGGATCAAGTAGCCATTCATTTCTGGATCTTCAATCCTGTTCCATTGATCTGCCTGCCTGTCACTGTACCAATACCATGCAGTTTTTAACACTATGGCTCTGTAGTATTGCTTGAGGTCAGGGATACTGATACCCCCAGAATTTCTTTTATTGTTGAGAATAGTTTTAGCTATCCTGGGTTTTTTGTTCTTCTAGATGAACGTGAGGATTGCTCTTTCTAACTCTGTGAAGAATTGAGTTGGGATTTTGATGGGTATTGTTTTGAATCCGTATATTTCTTTTGGCAAAATGACCATTTTAACTATATTAATCCTGCTGATCCATGAGCATGTGAGGTTTTTCCACTTTTTGAGGTCTTCTTCCATTTCCTTCTTCAGAGTCTTGAACCTCTTGTCATACAGATCTTTCACATGTTTGGTTAGAGTCACCCCAAGGTACTTTATACTGTTTGTGGCTATTGTGAAGGGTGTCATTTCCCTAATTTCTTTCTCAGCCTGCTTATCCTTTGAGTATATGAAGGCTACTGATTTGCTTGAGTTGATTTTGTAACCTGCCACTTTGCTGAAGTTGTTTATCAGCTGTAGGAGTTCCCTAGTGCAGTTTTTGGGTCACATAGGTAGACTATCATATCATCTGCAAATAATGATAGTTTGACTTCTTCCTTTCCCATTTGTATCCCTTTGACCTCCTTATGTTGTCTAATTGCCCGAGCTAGTACCTCAAGTACAATATTGAAAAGATTAGGAGAAAGGGGGCAGCCCTGTCTAGTCCCTGATTTTAGTGGGATTGCTTCAAGTTTCTCTCCATTTACTTTGATGCTGGCTACCAGTTTGCTATATATTGCTTTTACTATGTTTAGGTATGGACCTTGAATTCCTGTTCTTTCCTAGACTTTAAGCATGAAAGGATGCTGAATTTTGTCAAATGCTTTTTAAGCATCCAGTGAAATGACCATGTGTTTTTTTTTTTCTTTGAGTTTGTTTATGTAGTGGATTGCATTGATGGATTTCCATATATTGAACCAACCCTGTATCCCTGGGATAAAGCCTACTTGACCATGTTGGATGATCGTTTTGATGTGTTCTTGGATATGGTGGGCAAGAATTTTGTTGAGTATTTTTGCATTGATGTTCATAAGGGAAATTGGTCTGAAGTTCTCTTTCTTTGTTGGATCTTTGTGTGGTTTTGGTATCAGCGTAATTGTGGCTTCATAGAAGGAATTGGGTAGAGTTCCTTCTGTTTCTATTTTGTGAAATAGTTTGAAGAGTATTGGTGTTAGTTCTTCTTTGAAGGTCTGATAGAATTCTGCACTGAAACCATCTGGTCCTGTGCTTTTTTTTGGTTGGAAGACTTTCTGTGACTCCTTCTATTTTTTTAGGGGTTATGGAACTGTTTAGATGATCTGTTTGGTCCTGATTTAATTTTGGTATTTGGAATCTGTCAAGGAATTTGTTCATTTCCTCCAGATTCTCCATTTGTGTTGAGTATAGGCTTTTGTAGTAGGATCTGATGATTTTTTGGATTTGCTCAGTTTCTGTTGTTATATCCCCCTTTCATTTCTAATTTTGTTAATTTGGATACTTTCTCTGTGCCCTTTGGTCAGTCTGGCTAAGAGTTTATCTATCTTGTTGATTTTCTCAAAGAACCAGCTCCTGGATTCATTGATTCTTTGTATGGTTCTCTTTGTTTCCACTTGACTGATTTCAGCCCCGAGTTTGATGATTTCCTGTCTTCTACTCCTCCTGGGGGAATTGGCTCCTTTTTGTTCCAGGGAGTATTTTTCAGATGTGTTGCTAAGCTGCTAGTGTATGGTCTCTCCATTTTCTTTTTGGAGGCACTCAGGGCTATGAGTTTTCCCCTTAGCACTGCTTTCATTGTGTTCCAAAGATTTGGGTATGTTGTGCCTTCATTTTCATTAAATTCTAAAAAGTCTCTGATTTCTTTCTTTATTTCTTCTTTGGCCAAGGTGTCATTAAGTAGAGTATTGTTCAGCCTCCATGTGTATGTGGGTTTTTGTTGTTTTTGCTGCTATTGAAAACCACTCTTACACCATAGTGATCTGATAGGAGGCATAGGATTAGTTTGATCTTCTTGTATTTGTTGAGGTCTGTTTTGTGACCAATTATAAGTTCAATTTTGGCGAAGGTACCATGAGGTGCTGAGAAAAAGGTATATTCTTTTGCTTTAGGGTGAAATGTTCTATAAATATCAGTCAAATCCAATTGTTCCAAAGCTTCAATTTGTTTTACTGTGTCCCTGTTTAGTTTCTGTTTTCCTGATCAGTCCATTGAGGAGAGTGGAGTGTTGAAGTTCCCCACAAGTATTGTGTTAGGTGAAATGTGTGCTTTGAGCTTTAGTAAAGTTTCTTTTACGAACGAGGGTGCCCTTGCATTTGGCGCATAGATGTTCAGAATTGAAAGTTCTTCTTGGTGGGTTTTTCCTTTGACCAGCAAGAAGTGTCCCTCAGTGTCTCTTTTGATGACTTTAGGTTGAAAGTCAATTTTATCTGATATTAGAATGGCTACTCCGGCTCGTTTCCCGAGACCATTGGCTTGTAAAATTGTCTTCCATCCTTTTACTCTAAGGTAGTTTTTGTCTTTGACATTTAGGTGTGTTTCCTGTATGCATCAAAATGTAGGGTCCTGTTTCCTTATCCAGTCTGTTAGTCTATGTCTTTTTATTGGGGAATTGAGTCCATTGATATTAGGAGATATTAAGGAATAGTGATTATTACTTCCTGTCATTTTTGATGTTATTTTTATATTTGAGTAGTTATCTTCTTTTGGGTTTGATGAAGGAAGGTTACTATCTTGATTTTTCCAGGGTGTAGTTTCCCTCCTTGTATTGGAGTTTTCCTCCTATTATTCTTTGCAGAGCTGGGTTTGTGGAAAGATATTGTGTAAATTTGGTTTTGTCATGGAATGTCTTAGTTTCTCCATCTATTGTGATTGAGAGTTTTGCTGGGTATAGTAGTCTTGGCTGACATTTGTGTTCTCTTAGAGTCTGCATGAGATCTGCCCAGGATCTTCTAGCTTTCATGGTCTCTGATGAGAAGTCTGGTGTGATTCTAATAGGTCTTCCTTTATATGTTACTTGCCCTTTTTCTCTTACTGCCTTTAATATTCTTTCTTTGTTTAGTGCATTTGGGGTTTTAATTATTATGTGGCGAGAGGTATTTCTGCTCAGATCCAGTCTGTTTAGAGTTCTGTAGGCTTCTTGTATATTCAAAGGCATCTCTTTCTTTAAGTTGGGAAAGTTTTCTTCCATAATTTTGTTGAAGATATTTGCTGGCCCTCTCAGTTGTAAATCTTCACTCTCATCTATACCTATAATCCTTAGGTTTTGACTTCTCATTGTATCCTGGATTTCCTGGATGTTCTGGGATACAAGCTTTTTGCATTTTGCATTTTCTTTGACTGTTGAGTCAATGGTTTCTATGGTATCTTCAGCATCTGAGATTCTTTCTTCCATCTCTTGTATTCTGTTGTTTATATTTGCATCTATGGCCCTGATTTCTTCTTAAGTTTTTGTATCTCCAAAGTTGTCTCCCTTTGTGATTTTTTAGTTGTTTCTACTTCTGTTTTTAGATCCAGGATGGTTTTGCTCAGTTTCATCATTTGTTTGTTTGTGTTTTCCTGTAATTCTTTAAGAGATTTTTGTGTTTCCATTATATGGGTTTCTAGCTTATTCATGTTCCCCTGTATTTCTTTAAGTGATTCATTCATGTCCTTTTTGTGTTCTTCTAGCAGCATCATGACCAGTGATTTTAAATCCAAATCTTGTTTCTCTGGTGTATTGGCATAACCAGGACTTGCTGATGTTGGAGAGTTTGTTTCAGATGCTGCCATATTGCCTAGATTTCTGTTAGTATTGTTCCTGCATTTGCCCTTTGCCATCTTGTTCTCTGGGGATAGTTGGTCTTGTCTCTGGCTGGTGTTTGAGCCTCCTGAGGGGCTCTGGGGTTATTTCTGCAATGCTGGATTGCTGTGTTTCCCCTGTAGCAGAATGCTGATGTGCTATCCTCCTCTTGGGTGCCCTTGCAACCCTAGTGTGCTTTGCTCCAGATTGTGTCTGTGAACCAGATGGTTTGCTCCTTCGAGGAGTGCTGAAGCATGTATACTGTGGGGACATGCTCTCTGCGTGCTGATCACTCTGCTGGGCAGCCGATCTCCCAACCGGGTTGGTGCACACAAGGCTAGCCTAGCTCCTCAGGCCCTGAGTCTAGGCAAAAGCCTGGGAGGCCAGGTCTGAGCAAAGTTCCCCTCAGGCTATGACTGTTAATTGGGTCTGTCAGGTGTCCAGGATGGTGGGCATGCGAGCGTGTGCTCCCTGAAAGTGCCGGGAGAGTCTACTGGACTAACAACCTCTTGGTCGGGTTGACACACAGATGGCCCACCGAGCAGCTCAAGTCTTGGAGGCAGTCCAGGGCCTGTTGTGGCCTAGACCCCCGCTATGTTAGCCTCGGGCTATGCCTGTTATCTGGCTTTGCCTGCTACAGCTCTCTGGCATCCTGTAGGCAAAATGGAGGCATGCACGCCAGCCCGGGCAAACAACATCCTGGCTGGGTTGGCACCAGGATTGCCCCCAGAACAGCCCAGGGTCTGGGTGCAGGCCAATGCCCATCGGGCTTAGACCCCGGCGATGTTGGCCTCGGGTTATGTTTGTGTACCTCAGTCTGTCTGATCACTCTGGAGTTCGAGAACCAAGATGGAGGCGAGTCTCTCGTAACTGACCTGAACATTTATTTATGGAAGAACAGGAAGAAGGATTTAGGCCCTTAAGGGAATAGGAATTCTAAAGGAAGACCAACAGAGTCAACTAACCTGTATCCTCATGGCTCTCAGAGACTGAACCATCAACCAAAGAACATACGCATACTGAATCTAGCCATCCCTACCCGTATAAAACATAAGTACAGCTTGGTCTTCATGTGGTTCCTGAACAAGTGGAGCTATCTCAAAGGCTGTTGGCTATACATGGGCTGTGTCCTTCATGTTCGGTTACCTGGTTTGGCCTCAGTGGGAGAGGCTGCACCTAGCAGGGTGGGACCATACCAAGGGCAACTCTACCTGCTTAGAGGAGAAGGGGATGGGCATAAGGGAAGAATTGTGGAAGGAGTGATTGGGAGGGACCAGAAATTGAGATAAAAAGTGAACAAGTAAAAGAATAAGTTAAAAAGATAATTATCCAGACAGTTTAATAAAGAGCCCCTTTGCTAATAGCTTAAGTTTTACTATAAAATGAGGACATCAAATTTGTCTTTTCCTAATATATTCATCATAGTATATCATACGATATTTATAAACCTCACGTGTATATCAATATATCAATATCAAAATAGATAGAAATATATACAAATATGAATATCATATGATTGTTATGAATCCTAAGTTTTAATGCACAGGTATTATTTGTAATATTCTTATCTTTTCTAAAATATAAGTTCCATAATATATGAGACCTGGAAAAAAACAGAAAATATAGATTTTTTTTCTTTTTGGCTAGGGAAGCTTGACATTGAAATAAAATGGCTTATTTTGACTTTTCATGTTTTTTTCTTTATAAACCCATATGGATAGATGAATTCACAAGAGAGAAAGCATACTTCCAGGTGTCTGTTTTATTGCTCAGTTTTCCTGAGAGACATCTCTAAGAAATACTTGGAGAGTGTTAAAGTCAGTATAAAAACCAATGCCAATTCAGCCGAATGTCCATCTGAGGCCAAGTAAAGCCTTTGGGAGCAATCAGATGCACGGCCAACTCCTTCTTAAACTCCAGCTTTTTAACAAACTAAAATCTGTAATGTTTTCCTTATTGAGCAATATCAAACAAAATTGAACTGCGCTGAGAAAGAATATTAAGAGAGTTGATATATTATTTTTCATAAAGAAATAGAAACCGAATTTCAACAATTAAAGATAGATGTGTGTGTTAAAAGTAAATAGAATTAGTGTATATTTGGCTGCCTGACACAGGATGCAATAACATTAGAATAAAATCTCAGTGTCTATAGGAGTTTTGAAATTCCTTCATTCTCTGAGTCATTGCCTTGTTCTCCTTCACAACAAAGTTGGACATGGCCCTAGAATGTAAAGGGTCAAGCCTTCCTTTCAAGAACTAGAGGTCACTACCATTGACATCACTGGAAATTGCCTGTGTCCTTTAAGCCTGCATTGTTCAGAGTTCATGTCTTCTGAATAATTCCAAGAACAGAAGAAAGAGTTTGATGTGAACAAGAGGGTAAATGCTTGTGCCATAATTCTCAGTTGCTGTCACAGAAACTGGAGATGGAACTCATTGCAATCAGGGGTGATTTTTGTGAAGGAATAATAAAGAGGAAAGCTGTCACTGAAAGTGGTTCTAAATAAAGGAGGAATCCAAAAGAAAAGAAGAATTATTATTTTGAAATCTGACATCTTTCTTTTTCCTCCTAAAATTTCAGTTTATACTGACTGACTTTGTAGTTTACTTTGTTACATGTAGGCAGCATAATGAAAGCTGTAATGTCAAGGACTGAGGGGAGGAACACACGAAACAGTCATATCATCATTGCCATCAATTACCCTACTGAAAACTACAGTGTTTGACAATGCACTATGAATAACGAATTCTCTTATCTGAGCTTCACGTGAAGTATGTTTCTTTTACTATCTCAGAGGGGAGAAAATTTTCACTTCACTGTGGAACTATCTTGTTGTGCAATGACATGTATTCCAGAAAAATAGAAACATGTTGCCCTTCTCCTGGGTGACTGTCATTTGATATATGTTATTCAGTTTGATTATTTAATTTGCATACAAAATCATGAACCAAAGAAATGTTAAATAACTTTACTCACTTATAGATATTTATTGTAAAAATTGAATTAATATGAAGAAAATAACTGTTATGTAATTATACTTAAGTAATGATCAAAAGCACATATATTAATTTACATACTTGGTGAATTATAAGAAATACATTCCTATGTTCTGGATTTAATAACAACTGGTATAAATAATTTTTCTTTGTTATATGACAATTGGTATTTATGCATAAATTACTTTAAGACTTAAAATTAAAATGTAAATTGCTAACAAGTAAAAATATTTAGGATACATATGTATATACACATGTGTACACATACATAACAACAATTAAAGTAAAAAAAACATGAATTATGTTTTAGATTTATAATTCTTCTCTCATATATTACATCCTGACTACAGTTTTCTCTCCATTCCCTACCTCTATTATCACCTCTACTGCCTCCCTTTCCATCCTAGAACTTCCACAACCTCTGACTCCCCAGTCCTACGTCAACCCACCCATGTATCTCCTCAGAAAAGATTAGCCCTCTCACAAACATCCACTGAACATGGCTTAACATTATATACTAAGTCCAGACACAGAACATCATAACAAAATTGAGCAAGGCAACCCAGATGTGGGAAAGGTCCCACAAGAAAAAATAATATCAGGGACAGCTCCTGTTCCACTGCTTAGATTTCTACAAGAAATCTATATCAGTCATAATATGTATGTAAAGTACCTAGGTCAGACCCCAACAGGCTCCCTGACCTCTGGAAGTCCCCATGAATCTCAGTCAGTTTGTTCTTTGGACAGTCTTCTCATGGGAAACCTGGAACTTTTAACAAAGCAAAGAAGTATACATAAAAGGGACTTGAGGGTGAGGAGAAAATGATATAGTCTCACAAAATTAAAAATACATTAAAAATAGTTAAACAAACGTTCAACTCCTTTATTCAACTAAAATAAAAATCAGTGAAATCACATTTGAGCTATTAGAAAAAATAAACCTTCAGTTGTATATTACTAAATTGGGTTTCAGAATAATAGTTAATAAAACAAATATCAAACAGTTAACAATTTGAGTTGACTACATACAAATTAATGAAAACTAACAGTCTATACAAGCTCCTAATAAAAGTAAAAAGGTTGTTTTATACTCAAAAACTGTAGGAAACATGGCAAAATGGCATTTAAGTAAATATAAAATAATCAACATATGTAAAAATGCTTAACTGTAGACATAAGAAAACATGCAACAAACTGGGAGTCTGTACACAAGCTAGTACAGTGCTACATTGGTAGATGTGTACAAGCTATGGAAGGTAATAATGAAGCATCCAGAACTCACCGGGAATTCTTTGTATGGCTCCTAAGGAATATAAGGAATATACTGACTCAGAGGTTCATTCTGCTACCATAGAGCACAGCAGAAATAATGTAACTCCAAATATAAAAAAAAGGAGCCACGGATGTAATCTGAGAGGTGCCGTCAATGGACCGTAGTGTAACCTGCAATGCAAAATCCTTTGAGGAAAGACAAGCTGTGCTCTGGTTGACCCGTGCAATTAGGAAAATATGAGCAGAAACAGCAGACTACCAATGGATATGTCTTCTCTTTAACATTTTGATAAAATTGCTAGACTGTAAATAAGACTAGATAATCTTGGAGAATACACACACACATACACACACAACATATATATATAACATGCATATACCACACATACACACAAATACACACACCACACATACACATATCACACACATACACACATAACACATACATAACACACATATATCACATACACACAAATACAAACATATATCACACACACACAAAACTTGCATCTATTTGGTAGGCCTTCATTTCAGACTCACATCTCCATCTAAGAGACTGTATAGAGCAAAATGAGATGGCTCATTTTGATGATACCAGTCAGCACAATAGACAGCCAAGAAAT
Source organism: Apodemus sylvaticus (assembly GCF_947179515.1). Classification (NCBI taxonomy): domain Eukaryota; kingdom Metazoa; phylum Chordata; class Mammalia; order Rodentia; family Muridae; genus Apodemus; species Apodemus sylvaticus. Next base: position 25,644,913 of record NC_067482.1, read on the forward strand.
TCAGTAAAGAAATTGGTGCCAAGCCAATTGTACAACCTTATCTAAAAATTAACAAAAAGAAAAGTCTTGTGTTGGGGAGTGACAAAAACTTCATCGTTCCCAACATCGGTACAGGGAGAAAGTTTCTGAACAGAACACCAATAGCATATGCTCTAAGATCAAGAATTGACAAATGGGACCTCAAAATTACAAAGGCAAAGGACACCATCAAAAGGACAGATCGGCAACCAACAAATTGGGAAAAAATCTTCACCAATCCTACATCAGATAGAGGGCTAATATCCAATATATATAAAGAACTCAAGAACTTAGACTCCAGAAAACCAAACAACCCTATTAAAAAATGGGCTACAGAGTTAAACAAAGAATTCTCACCTGAAGAACTTCGGATGGCGGAGAAGCATCTTAAAAAATGCTCAACTTCATTAGTCATTAGGGAAATGCAAATCAAAACAACCCTGAGATTTCATCTTACACCAGTCAGAATGGCTAAGATTAAAAATTCAGGAGACAGCAGGTGTTGGAGAGGGTGTGGAGAAAGAGGAATACTCCTCCACTGCTGGTGAGGTTGCAAATTGGTACAACCTCTCTGGAAATCAGTCTGGCGGTTCCTCTGAAAACTGGACACCTCACTTCCAGAAGGTCCTGCTATACCACTCCTGGGCATATACCCAAAAGATTCCCCAGCATGTAATAAGGATACATGTTCTACTATGTTCATAGCAGCCCTATTTATAATTGCCAGAAGTTGGAAAGAACCCAGGTATCCCTCAACAGAAGAGTGGATGCAAAAAATGTGGTATATATACACAATGGAGTACTAATCAGCCATTAGAAACAATGAATTCATGAAATTCTTAGGCAAATGGATGGAGCTAGAGAATATCATACTAAGTGAGGTAACCCAGACTCAAAGGGTGAATCATGGTATGCACTCACTAATAAGTGGATATTAACCTAGAAAACTGGAATACCCAAAACATAATCCACACATCAAATGAGGTACAAGAAGAAAGGAGGAGTGGCCCCTTGTTCTGGAAAGACTCAGTGAAGCAGTATAGAACAAAATCAGAACAGGGAAGTGGGAAGGGTTGGGTGGGAAAACAGGGGGAGGGAAGAAGAGTGATGGGACTTTCGGGGAGTGGGGTCCAGAAAAGGGGAAATCATTTGAAATGTAAATAAATATATCAATAAATTAAAAAAAACTGCATGGTATTGGTACAGTGACAGGAATCTGAAGAAAGAGTTTAGAAATGGTAAAATAAAGGTAACCCTTTGAAAGGTTCTAATTGGTCTAAAAATTAATGAATACAGAAAAACTAATAAAATGCACTGGAGCATTTATAGCTTGTACAGCAGTAGTGATTTTTTTTAATCAAAATAATTTCTAGTGTTCCATTTATTAACATTCCAAATCTTGCCCCCCTTCCAGGTCTCCCCTTCATATCATGCCCCTTCTCTTTGCATCTGAGAGTGTGCTCCCCACCACCACTGCCCACTTTACTCACCTACCCATCCATCTTACCCACCCAACCCCTTCACCTTTCCTCATGTATGTCCCTTTCCTGCGATATCAATTCTCTACAGGATTCGGCAAATCTACTCCCTCTGAGGCCAGACAAGGCAGTCTTCTGCTACATATGTGCCACTGTCCAGATATGTATCGTCTTTGGCTGATGGCTTAGACTCTGGGAGCTTCCAGGGGTCTGAGTCAGTTGATACTAATGGTCTTCCTATGGGTTGCCATCCAAAACAAAATCCCTCTTGTCCTATTTTGCCAATTGAATACTCAGGAGCCAGAAGTTGAGATGAATGACTGCTAGCTCAGAGAGGCAGAGAAAGCATCCAACCTACCTTCCTCCTCAAATGACATCCCAGAAGGAAAAAAAGTAGTCCACCTACTCTACATAATTTTAAAAACTGTAAAGGTAATTTTTATATAAATGTATGTTGTAAATTAATATAGTGTCAGTTTTTCTTTATACTACCTAACTTTCCAATAACCAGACAGAGAAACCAAGATTTATTTAAGATTTTATTGAAATACTTGGGCAGTCAATTGACTAACCAAGGAATTTTCTCAAGGAAGACATACTTACTACCTCTCAGTGTGTGTGTAAAACTTTTCTACAGGCTTGCTAGTTATAAGAGGTAACCTGAACAGTTTTACATAATTAGTAAAGTATTCACAATAAAATTTATTTGTTTTCAAATGTTATTAATTTAAATTTGATTTTGTCATGTGTTGCTTAGAGATTATGAAGAAATATTGAACATATGCATTAAAAACATACTTAGAAAATGCTGATTTTAGAGGAGTACCATATCTCAGTTTATTTTTGCCATTGTGTTTTTTTGTTTTTGTTTTAATTATGTTTTATGACAATTTTAATGTTTTATGGAACTAGGCAAATTTCATTTCTAGTTTTATGAGGTTTTTTTTTATTTTATTCGATATATTTTTTATTTATATTTCAAATGATTTCCACTTTTCTGGTCCCCCACTCCCCGAAAGTCTCATAAGCCCCCTTCCATCCCCCTGTTCTCCCACCCACCCCTTTCCACTTCCCTGTTCTGGTTTTGCCTTATACTGCTACACTGAGTCTTTCCAGAACCAGGGGCCACTCCTCCATTCTTCTTGTACCTCATTTGAGGTGTGGATTATGTATTGGGTATTCCAGTTTTCCAGGCTAATAAGTTTTTAATCTTAGCCATTCTGACTGGTATAAGGTGAAATCTCAGGGTTGTTTTGATTTGCATTTCCCTGATGACTAATGAAGTTGAGCATTTTTTAAGATGTTTCTCCACCATCCGAAGTTATTCAGGTGAGAATTCTTTGTTTGACACTGTACCCCATTTTTAATAGGGTTATTTTGTTTTCTGGGGTCTAACTTCTTGAATTCTTTGTATATATTAGATATTAGCCCTCTATCTGATAAAGGGTTGGTGAAGATCTTTTCCCAATTTGTTGGTTGGTGATTTGTCCTTTTGATGGTGTCCTTTGCTTTACAGAAACTTTGTAATTTTATGAGGTCCCATTTGTCAATTCTTGATCTTAGAGCATACACTATTGGTGTTCTGTACAGGAACTTTCCCCCTGTACCGATGTCCTCAAAGGTCTTCCCCAGTTTCTTTTCTATTAGCTTCAGAGTGTCTGGCTTTATGTGGAGGTCCTTGATCCATTTGGAGTTGAGCTTAGTACAAGGAGACAAGGATGGATCAATTTGCATTCTTCTGTGTGCTGACCTCCAGTTGAACCAGCACCATTTGTTGAAAAGGCTATCTTATTTCCATTGGATGTTTTCAGCCCCTTTGTCAAGGATTAAGTGGCCATAGGTCTGTGGGTTCATTTCTGGATCTTCAATCCTGTTCCATTGATCCACCTGCCTGTCACTGTACCAATACCATGCAGTTTTTAACACTATTGCTCGTGGTCAGGGATACTGATTCCCCCAGAATTTCTTTAATTGTTGAGAATATTTTTAGCTATCCTGGGTTTTTCGTTATTCCAGATGAATTTGAGAATTGCTCTTTCTAACTCTATGAAGAATTGAGTTGGGATTTTGATGGGTATTGCATTGAATATATATATTGCTTTAGGCAAAATGGCCATTTTAACTATATTAATCCTGCTGATCCATGAGCATGGGAAGTTTTTCCATTTTTTGAGGTCTTCTTTCATTTCCTTCTTCAGAGTCTTGAAGTTCTTGTCCTACAGATCTTTCACATGTTTGGTAAGAGTCACCCCAAGGTACTTTATACTGTTTGTGGCTATTGTGAAAGGTGTCATTTCCCTAATTTCTTTCTCAGCCTGCTTATCCTTTGAGTATAGAAAGGCTACTGATTCGCTTGAGTCGATTTTATAACCAGCCACTTTGCAGAAGTTGTTTATCAGCTGTAGGAATTCTCTAGTGGAGTTTTTTAGATCACTTATGTAGACTATCATATCATCTGCAAATAATGATAGTATGACTTCTTCCTTTCCAATTTGTATCCCTTTGACCTCCTTATGTTGTCTAATTGCCTGAGCTAGTACTTCAAGTACAGTATTGAAAAGATAAGGAGAAAGGGGGCAGCCCTGTCTAGTCCCTGATTTTAGCGGGATTGCTTCAAGTTTCTCTCCATTTAGTTTGATGCTGGCTACCAGTTTGCTGTATATTGCTTTTACTATGTTTAGGTATTGGCCTTGAATTCCTGTTCTTTCCAAGACGTTAAGCATGAAAGGATGCTGAATTTTGTCAAATGCTTTTTCAGCATCCAATGAAATGACCATGTGGTTTTTTTCTTTGAGTTTGTTTATGTAGTGGATTGCATTGATGGATTTCCATATATTGAACCAACCCTGCATCCCTGGAAAAAAGTCTGCTTGATCATGGTGGATAATTGTTTTTATGTCTTCTTGGATTCAGATGGGAAGAATTTTCTTGAGTGTTTTTACATCGATGTTCATAAGGGAAATTGTTCTGAAATTCTCTTTCTTTGTTGGATTTTTGTGTGGTTTTGGTATCAGCGTAATTGTGGCTTCATAGAAGAAATTGGGTAGTGTTCCTTCTGTTTCTATTTTGTGGAATAGTTTGAAGAGTTTTTTTTTTTTTTTTTTTTTTTTTTTTTTTTTTTTTGGTTTGAAGGCTTTCTATGACACCTTCTATTTCTTTAGGGGTTATGGGACTGTTTAGATGATCTATTTGGTCCCGTTTAATTTTGGTATTTAGTATCTGTCTAGGAAATTGTCCATTTCCTCCAGATTCTCCAGTTGTGTTGAGTATAGGCTTTTGTAGTAGGATCTGATGATTTTTTGGATTTCCTCAGTTTCTGTTGTTATATTCCCCTTTTCATTTCTAATTTTGTTAATTTGGATACTTTCTCTGTGCCCTTTGGTCAGTCTGGCTAAGGGTTTATCTATCTTGTTGATTTTCTCAAAGAACCAGCTCCTGGATTAGTTGATTCTTTGTATGGTTCTCTTTGTTTCCACTTGACTGATTTCAGCCCTGAGTTTGATGATTTCCTGTCTTCTACTCCTCCTGGGGGAATTGGCTTCTTTTTGTTCCAGGGCTTTCAGGTGTGTTGCTAAGCTGCTAGTATATGCCCTCTCCATTTTCTTTTTGGAGGCACTCAGGGCTATGAGTTTTCCTCTTAGCACTGTTTTCATTGTGTCCCAAAGGTTTGGGTATGTTGTGCCTTCATTTTCATTAAATTCTAAAAAGTCTCTGATTTCTTTCTTTATTTCTTCTTTGGCCAAGGTGTAATTGTGTAGAGTATTGTTCAGCCTTCATGTGTATGTGGGCTTTCTGTTGTTTTTGTTGCTATTGAAGACCACTCTTTCTCCATAGTGATCTGATAGGAGGCATGGGATTAGTTCAATCATTTTATATTTGTTAAGGTCTGTCTTGTGACCAATTATATGGTTTTATGAGTTTTATTGTGAATAGATAAGTGTTATTCAACTATATTTATGAACCACTTAACATAATTATAAGACTGTTCTGTTATATTTTGTTATGTTATTATAATTCATTGTCAAATTTTAAAAACTTGCATTACAATGAACTAGACATATTAATTTTAATGTTTTGTGAAAATGCTAGTATATATTTTCAGCTTATATATTTCTTTGTAATTTGGCAGTCAGAAAGAATAAAAAACATGATTTTGAATAATTTGAGTTCAGAATTATTCATCTAGTAAGGAATATAGTGAGAATAGGCAGAAAAATTGAAGCAAGAAAATGGAAGTTCATAAATTATTTAAACTTTAGAACCTCATTTTTTCTCTAAAAGGTGGGTTGATCTTTGTATCTTCACATATAAGCTATTGAAAACAAGTCCTCCATATGTGATATTAGAATACTATAATATAGAATAACATATGTATTATAACATATGATAAATGGAAATTCTAATAACTAAAGAAGGGAATTAGATAATACTAGATACTGAGTAAATACTTATTTTGATTTGGAGACATACTTAAGTTTAGAAATGACTTAATATTTCAGGACCACATCAGATTGACATTCATATGCATTCTTAATACACAGAGCTGCACATGCTATAATCCTGTATTGCTTAGAAAGAGTGGTTAGTATTGCAAGTGTGGTATTTTGAGCTAGGAGACTAATATTTCTGATGATGCTTACCTTTCCACAAAAAAATAATGATCTTATCATAGTAGAGATACTGAATTGTGGCAGTAGGCATATACAAAATAATTTTTATGAAATATTTCATTCTAAAGGAGAATAACTTTATCCTTTTCTCTCTCCAAAGACCAATAAAAAATCACCATTCCATCAAGAACTGAAGATTTATATTCATTACTAGGCCAAGAATTCTCACTCAATAGGAATATGTTTCTAGCTTTATTTTGATATAACATGAGAACATAATTATATTTTTAAACTGTTTTTGTGATTTTGTTCTTCAGCTAAACTATGCAGTAAAACAGCCTGCTGTGTCTTTGTTGTTTTACCAATCAATAATAATTGATGAAGTGGAACATGAGTTACAAAAAATCAAGAGATGTTAATTAGGTTTTGTTTTAGAGCAGTCTTATTCAAAGGGATTAGACTATTTCTCATGTTTACTCATTACCCCCTCAAAGTGTACCTGAAAATAGAACTACTAGAGGTTGGGGCTACACTAGACCACAAGGAGAAACAATCAATTTAACTGAAAGTTTTCCATTTTTAAAGATCCATATTTTAAAAAAAGAATTATGACAGCATCCTAAATCTCTAAGCCATAGTATTTATTCAAATGCTTTTCTGTCAAACATACACATCCTATCTTATGTTTAATTATAAAGTGTTATAGTATATTTATAAGTCAAAAAAGGTTGCTTGTAAAATGATTCAATGTATTCAAGATAGAATAAAATATAAGTTGCAAACATTAAGAAAAAGTACAATTGAAACAATATATTTGTTAAAACTGAGTTGACTTTAGAGCACATATAGAACAGGTTCTGTATAAGAGAAGTCTAGTATGCATAAAACTTTGTAGAAGTTGATGTTTCTATGTCATGAATATATATATAGGTACCAGTTCACTCATTTATACTTTCCTAAGTATCTTCTCTATTCACCATTTAAATTTGTTTTAAAGTATAGTATTTTTTCAAAATAACATTATATGGATTATATATATATATATATATATATATAAATTATATATATATATCATAATATGAAACTATTTGCAAGAAGTAGGTACTCATTGAAACTTCTGGATTAGGCATTTGTTTAAAGAAAACACAAAAAATAAGTAACACAAGAAGTTACACATTGTGAAAACAATATGGTCTTTAAGTTTTTTTAAAACTACTAGGTATTTTTGTTCATTTGTAATATTTCTTCTCTTTAATAAACTATTCACTATTTGTTTCAGAGTTCATCATGTATGTACATTAGCAAATAAATAAATATAATAAAATAATTCATTGACCTGTGTTCTTGCTCAAAAAGATAAATTAATACCCCATGCAATAATTGTATTATCATATACCTCATAATCATAGGATAAACCTCCAGAATATTTTATTACTTTAGCCTACTTAATAAGAAAATTCAGAGGGTCTCTAAAAATTACAGTTAAATATGTTCTTCTCATAGATGTTGTGGATGGGTTAATGCTGCAAAATGGCACTTTTACTATGTGTCTGCTTATAGAACTCAATCTTAATTATTCACAATGCCAAGAATGAATAAATTTCAAGAGTGATTTGTAAGTCAATACCAACATGACTTTAAACACCAGAGCTGTGCATTATGGTTCACATCTACAATCTCAGTACCTGTAAAGTTGAACCAGAAATCCATGAGTTCTAGGCCAGTATGGGATACACAGCAAAATCTAGGCCAAAAAAGAAAGAAAGAAAGAAAGAAAGAAAGAAAGAAAGAAAGAAAGAAAGAAAGAAAGAAAGAAAGAAAGAAAGAAAGAAAGAAAGAAAGAAAGAAAGAAAGAAAGAATTATCAAACTAAGCGGTGGTGGCACACGCCTGTAATCCCAGCACTCTGGTAGACAGAAGCAGGCAGATTTATGAGTTCGAGGCCAGCCTGGTCTACAGAGTGAGTTCCAAGACAGCCAGAGCTACACAGAGAAATCCTACAGAAAAAAAAAAAGAAAGAAAGAAAAAATTATCGAACAATTATATTTGGATCATTAACCCAGTGCTATATTATCGGATGTAAAGTTTGGCTAAAATCTAAGACGAAAAGAAAGAAATCAATAATAATTTTTAAAAATCCATTAGATGGCAACAAAATCTTAAATGAAAGGAAATCCCTGTAGAAAAGTAAAAGCACTATAAACAAAAACAGTAAAACTTATAAGATTATAGCTTATAAGCTCATTAGATATATGATGATAGATAGACACATAGATACATAGATACAGAGACACATAGACAGACAGATAGATAGATAGATAGATAGATAGATAGATAGATAGATAGATAGATAATAGGTGACAATCAAACAGACAAGATGACTGGTAGATTAATTCATAGAAGGCTCCGAAATCTGAGGTGTACTTGCCCAAATTTACTCTCTGCAAATTGACCAGCTGGAGGACTATGAGTTAAATATTGTCATTTCGAGAAGACGTGACTCGCATAATGCATTAATCTTGAGCAAGTGAGTGTTCTCAAGTAGCTGACTGACTGGAAATGAACTTCAGGGTTTTTGAGTTCACTTTTTGTTTTGTTTTTTTGTTGTTGTTGTTGTCTCAATTATTATTGTTATTGTTGTTGTTGTTGCTATTATTATTATTATTATTATTATTATTATTAAACTTTTGTGGTTTGGGGAACAGAAAAAGGCATGAAGAGATAAAATTAATGTATTGTGAGGTGTAGAGGGGTCCACTAGGATTTAAAAGATAGAAAAATTATCATCAAAATATATTATATAAAAACAATTTTAAAGAAGAAAAAGTGACTGGTTCAACTGGAGGTCAGCATGCAGAAGAAGGCGAATTGATCCATCCTTTTCTCCTTGTACTAAGCTCAAATCCAAATGGATCAAGGACCTCCACATAAAGCCAGACACTCTGAAGCTAATAGAAAAGAAACTGGGGAAGATCCTTGAGGACATCGGTACAGGGAGAAAGTTTCTGAACAGAACACCAATAGCATATGCTCTAAGAGCAAGAATTGACAAATGGGACCTCATAAAATTAAAGTTTCTGTAATTTTCAGTCAGAATGGCTAAGATTAAAAATTCAGGAGACAGCAGGTGTTGGCGAGGATGTGGAGAAAGAGAAACACTCCACCACTGCTGGTGAGGTTGCAAATTGGTACAACCACTCTGGAAATCAGTCTGGCGGTTCCTCCGAAAACTGGGCACCTCACTTCCAGAAGATTCTGCTACACCACTCCTGGGCATATACCCAAAAGATTCCCCACCATGTAATAAGGATACATGTTCCACTATGTTCATAGCAGCCCTATTTATAATTGCCAGAAGTTGGAAAGAATCCAGGTATCCCTCAACAGAAGAGTGGATGCAAAAAATGTGGTTTATCTACACAATGGAGTACTATGCAGCCACTAGAAACAATGAATTCATGAAATTCTTAGGCAAATGGATGGAGCTGGAGAACATCATACTAAGTGAGGTAACCCAGACTCAAAAGATGAATCATGGTATGCACTCACTAATAAGTGGATATTAGCCTAGAAAACTGGAATACCCAAAACATAATCCACACATCAAATGAGGTACAAGAAGAAAGGAGGAGTGGCCCCTTGTTCTGAAAAGACTCAGTGAAGCAGTATAGAGCAAAATCAGAACAGGGAATTGGGAAGGGTTAGGTGGGAGGACAGGGGGAGGGAAGGGGACTGATGGGATTTTCGGGGAGTGGGGGTCCAGAAAAGGGGAAATCATTTGAAATGTAAATAAATATATCAATAAATTAAAAAAAACTAATTTTATAAAAAAAAAGAAGAAAAAGTGAAAAAATGATTCGTCCCAATAGCAAACATTTTGGAATTTCTTTTGCAAAGAAACCCATTTTCTATTATATTTTTGCTACTATCATCTGAGTACTTAACAAAAAATATTTTTGTATTTCCACAACCTTTAGTTTTGTAATTTAGCATCCTACATCAGAAACTGGGTATATTAAAGCTTTTGTCGTGAATAAAATTTATTCAAAACTTATCTATATAGCTACTTTCTGGGTAGCCAGGGCTATAAAGTGAAACCCTAATTTCCAAAATACAAACAAAATCAAATAAAATGAAAATGTTTCAATGAATGTCTTCCAGATTAGAAAATATAATAATACTTTAAGGATTAAAACAAGACAAGAAAAACATCAACAACAAATCAACCAAGGAAGCGTGTTATGAGAAAAAAATCTGTGGTTAAGTTCTTGATACAGTTTCAAATAAATTGCTTTGAATGCGACAAGATATTTGAAAACTCTCTTTTTTTCTTTACTTTTCTTATCTTTTCTATGAAGATATTTATTTAGAAATGTCCAACTCAAAAAGACAACTCCTAACACAAGAAGATTAGTTAGAATAGGTATAAAAGAACATGTATAATTGCATCATAAGAGCTTAAAGTCAGAATGTGTATCCTTATTACATACGCCACTGTGTTCACTTTCTGACTTTAACCTGGGGAATCCTCTGGGGAACCCTCTGGGTTTATGCCCAGAAGTGGTATAGCAGGGTCCTTCAGTAGTATCAGGCCCAGTTTTCTGAGGAACCGCCAGACTGATTTCCAGAGTGGTTGTGCCAGCTTACAACCCCACCGGCAGTGGAGGAGTGTTCCTCTTTCTCCACATCCTCGCCAGCACCTGTTTTCTCCTGAGTTTTTGATCTTAGCCATTTGGACTAATGTGAGGTGAAATCTCAGGGTTGTTTTTGATTTGCATTTCCCTGATGACTAAGGATGTTGAACATTTCTTTAGGTGCTTCTCAGCCATTCAGTAATCCTCAGGTGAAAATTATTTGTTTATCTCTGTACCCCATTTTTAATAAGGTTATTTGGTTCTCTGGAGTCTACCTTCTTGAGTTCTTTGTATATATTGGATATTAGCCCTCTGTCAGATTTAGGGTTGGTAAAGATCTTTTCCCAATTTGTTGGTTGCTGTTTTGTTCTTTGGACAGTTTCCTTTGCCCTATAGAAACTCTGTAATTTTATAAGGCCCCATTTGTCAGTTCTTGATCTTAGAGCATAAACTATTGGTGTTCTGTTAAGGAAATATTCCCCTGTGCCCATGTGCTCAAGGGTCTTCCCCAGTTTCTTTTCTATTAGTTTCAGTGTGTCTGGGTTTATGTGAAGATCCTTGATGCACTTGGACTTGAGCTTAGTACAAGGAGATAATAATCGATCAATTTGCATTCTTCTGCATGCTAACCTCCAGTTGAACAAGCACCATTTGTTGAAAAGGTATCTTTTTTTCCACTAGATGGTTATAGCTCCTTTGTCAAAGTTCAAGTAACCATAGGTGTGGGTTCATTTCTGGGTCTTCAATTCTATTCCATTGATCTACTTGCCTGTCACTGTACCAATGCAGTTTTGAATACTATTGCTCTGTAGTCCTGGTTGAGGTCAGGGATACTGATTCCCCAAGAAATGTGAGGGAACCTATTACCAAAATAAGGATGAAGGTAAGATGCGTAATCCCAAAAAATGCTGAAGGGGAAAATATTTTTTAAAAATTAACACAAAGACTTTAAGAGTCTTTAAATTTTGTATGTTGTAGCAAGTCTCTGGGACAGACAGTAAAGAAATTCTTGTTATCAAAGAATAGTAGGAGAGGTAAACCATCAAGAAATAAAGCAACACTGCAATGATGTAAGGTTTCATATTTTATAGTTATACAGTTGAAGATCAAAATCAACATGACCATCATGATTCAAGGTATAGTATAGACAATGATTGTCTAGGTGGACCTGAAGTATAATCACCGAGGACTGTGTGTGAAATACAAAGGTGAGAAAAATCCAGAGTTAGTTCATGGGCTTACTAATAGCTCAGAGTTTGTATAACTTAGATTCTTAGCAAAAGAGTTGGGAAGGAGCTACTGAAATGGCAAGTGAAGCTACATTGTGCCTAGGTTATGAGAAAATGTAGGTTTGATATAACCTGTGCTGTCAGACCACAACCACTGCAAAATCTTTAGGCAACTTGAACATATTGTAGATAAGTAATTGCTTCTTCTTTCAAGGTTTGAATTTCTAAGTTTCAGAACAAAAATATTATCTGCTAGTAGAAGCAGTGTGAGGCCATAAAATTGAGGAAGAGAAGAAAATTGAAAGATTTTAGGGGATTTTGTCTAGCACCTCTGAGGAGTCTTAGTATGTCAGAGTTCTGGGGTTTTGAGCAAAGCTGTGAATCCTCTGCAAATAAGTATTCCACTTCTGAGAAGCAGCTTTTGGCTTGCTTTGGGCCCTGTCAGGATGCTCACATCCTGCAAACTGGTCTGCCCTTAGAGAACTCTGTGTTATCTGCTGCAGAGAGCAATTCCCATGCTATTACAGGCAGAGCACCATCCTCCAGTGGATGCAACAGGAAATAGAACACGTACTAGGAAAGAAGATGTGACCTAAAATATTATCTCCAATTCCTTTCAACTATCCAGCTCCACTTTCCTTTACTGTATCGCTCTACCTATTCTATATTGCATACATTAGTAAGGTATATTATTTTTATTTAAAATTATGCAGCTATAACTTATATGAAACATGATTTCCCATTTCAAAAAGTTGACACAAAATCTCAAAGCATTTTTAGTTACATGAGTTCTTATGCTACTTCCTCTCTGTAATATAGAAAATCTTATCATCAATGTTTTAATTGCACAATTGCAAAGATAATTGAAAATAATACTTGAAAATTGAAAACAAGAGTGAGGTACACAGAAGTAATTGGTAAACATCCATATATACTTTACTTATGAACTGACTATAACAGCACATTGCTGATTTAGGCTGTGGAGCTCCATGGTATATTCTGTATTGTCCTTGCCAATAGTTTGATAACTCAATTGTTTGAGTTAATAGAATTTACATAGCAATAAAATATTTATCCTGAAGACGTTGAGTTTTTTCTAAATTCTTTATGACAGTTTAGGACAGTAAAAATTGCAAAAAGTTGGCCACAGCAAATTGAAAGGATATGATTATTCTGCATTCTTTAAATTTGTATTCAAATAAGAAAACCTGTCTAATAATTTCAAAAATGAAAAAAATGAAGGAATTAAAAGCAATGTATTATTACTTTTATCTCTCTCATTAGAATATAACAACTTAGCTGGGCATGGTGTTGCATGCCTTTAATCTCAGCACTTGGGAGGCAAAGGCAGGCAGATCTCTGAGTTCAAGGCCAGCCTGGTCTTACAGAGGGAGTTCCAAGACAGCCAGGACTACACAGAGAAATACTGTCTTGAAAAAACCAACCAACCAAACAAACAAACAAACAAGCACAAAACAAGAACAGGCTTCCAAGGACAACAATTAAACAAAATTCAATCTAATAAGATGAAGCAAAACCTGTCATATTGAAGTTTATCACAGATGTCCAACAGGACAAAAGGAGTCTCAAGAGCAGGCATTACCATACTCAGAGATGCACTCATTTCATTTAGGAGTACCATAAATATACTGAACTAATAGCTATAATTTATTTGCTAAGAACCTTGTATAGGTACATGTAAGATTTGGCCTTGATATTTCAGTCTTTGTGAGTTCATAGGAGCATTGCTTAGTTCATTCAGGGACCTTAAGAGTATGGAAGTATAAACGGTTAATATTAAAAATTACCCAGAAGCTAAATTATTAAATGTATCAATAGAATTCAGATTTAATAGAAAAGCTGGAACTTGATCATCCTATGCCTTTCTGGAACAAAAATACATTAGAGTGATAGCATCCTGGTAATCTAGGCAAATGTAGCTACCTACTTATTTATGAGTCAAGAAAATGATGTATTTTTACTTCTTTCCGAGTAATATTACAAGAGTCACTTTGGGGTGATATTACTCATTTTCTTTAGTGGTGAGTTCAATTTTATTAATTCATTATTATTTATCTATTAATGTTAACTATTATTTTACATTTTTATAACACAAGATGAGAAACAATCAGAAGATCACATTTCTTTTCTCTCTGAACTACAAAGACTTTATAAATTAAGATTAAAAAGTCCATAAACATCAATTACCAGGATTGTACCCAGTGCCAAGCCATCACATTATGCCATATTCCATGCCTATTCAATTACATTGCAAAACCAGATATTTGTGCTACTGTCCACTTATAAACATGGATCTTCTCTTAATTAGGGTTACTGTACTGTGATGAAACAACATGACATATAGTAACTTTACAAAGAAATGATTTTTTTTCCTTTGGCTAACATGATAGATGTAACAGTGCATTAAGAAAGGGCAATACAAGAACTAAAACTAGACAAGAAATGGAAGTCAGGAAGTTGTGCCTAGGCCATGGAGAAGTTCTTCTCACAGGCTTTCTCCTATGGTTTTTTACAGTCAGGATCCTTATAAAACTGAAAATCAATATTCAAGAGGTGGATATGGCCCATCCCATTGTGGCATGGGCCATACCCCATCAAACTAATATATTAAACATATATATATATATATATACATATATACATATATACATATATACATACATACATATGTGTGTGTGTGTGTTTATAGTCCACTATTATAAAGGAATTTTCTCATATAAGGTTCTTTCTTCTTACATGACTCTAGCTTGCTTCAAACAGGCATAAAACCAGAGAACACAAATCCTAACTATTTTTCTGAAAGCTGATGTCATTAGAAGAATTCACATGCCCACAGTCCTGGGTAATTTCCTCATCAGACAACTGTATAACAATAATGTTATCAGTATTAAAGATGGCCATCTGTTATAGTGATTTTTTTGTCAGTGCAATTCTAAATTTTGGTAGATTCTATACATATAACAATGCTTAGCACAAGTCTCCAAGATTAAGCCAAATGTTTGAGATTTGCACCAGGGAGACAAGCCACTCTACAGCCTTCTGTGAGCAGCCCACCAGGAGATAGTGATATTCCAGCAGCACTTTCACTTCTGAGCACAGAGGTGAGATCTTCACTTTCTCTACAATATCTGTCTGGAGGGGAACAGCTAGGAGTGCACAGGACATACCATCAGTTGACCACTGTGACAGGAACCTTCCAATCACCATCTGCACCCTGGAGCTGAGTGGCTCCACAGTGATCTACGCTCGGATCCCTCCACAATAGAGTTGGTCTCCTAGGAGTACTGACACAGGCTTACTGACAGCAGGGACAAGCTCAAGCCAAAGACAGCAAGACCAACTAACACCAAAGATAACCAGATGGCGAAAGGCAAGTACAAGAACCCTACCAACAAAAACCAAAGCTACTTGGTAACATCAGAACCCAGTTCTGTCACCACAGCCAGTCCTGGATACCTCAACACACTAGAAAAGCAAGAGTTGGATTTAAAATCATCCATGATGATGATAGAGAACTTTAAGAACATAAATAATTCCCTTAAATAAATACAGGAGAATACAGGTAAACAGGTAGAAGCCCTTTAAAAGTTTCAAGAAAACACAACCAAACAGATTAAGGAACTGAACAAAGCCACCCAGGATATAAAAATGGAAGTTGAAACAATAAAGAAATCACAAAAGGAGACAACATTGGGGATAGAAAACTTAGGAAAGAAATCAGGAGTCATACATGTAAGCATCAACAACAGAATACAAGAGATAGAAGACTGAATCTTAGGTGCAGAAGAAACCATAGAAAACATTGACACAGCAGTATAAGAAAAATGCAAAATGCAAAAAGCTTCTGAAGAAGACCAAATAGGGACAGAAGAGAGCAATGACTCCCAACTTAAATAGGGCCAGTAAATATCTTCTACAAAATTATAGAAGAAAACTTTCCTAACCTAAAGAAAGAGATACCCATGGACATACAAGAAGTCTATAGAAATCCAAATAGATTGGGCCAGAAAAGAAATGCCTCCCATCACATAATAACCAAGTGCACAAAACAAAGAATACTAAAAGCAGTAAGGAAAAAATGTCAAGTAACATAGAAAGGAAGACCTATCAGAATTACACCAGATTTTTCATGAGAGGCTATGAAAGTTAGAAGATCCTGGGCAGATGTCATACAGATCCCAAGAGAACACAAATGCCAGCCCAGGCTGCTATAACCAGGAAAACTCTCAATTATCATAGATGGAGAAACCAAGAATTCCATGACAAAACCAAATTTACACAATATCTTTCCACAAATTCAGCCCTTCAAAGGATCAAAAATAGAAAACCCTAACACAAGGAGGGAAACTATACTATAGTAAAAGCAAGAAAGTATCTTCCATTAACAAACCAATAAGAAGTCAGCTACACAGACATAACCACAACTTTAACAACAATAATACAAGGAAGTAACAATCACATTTCCTTAATACCAATGGACTCAGTTCCCCAATAAAAAAAAAAACATAGGCTAACAGACTGGATATGAAGACAAGACCGAACATTTTGCTGCATACATAAAACAAACATCAGTGAAAAAGACAGATACTACCTTAAATTAAAAGGCTGGTAAACAATTTTCCAAGCAAATGGTCCCAAGAAACAAGCTGGAGCAGCCATTCTAACATAAAATAAAATCAACTTTTAACCTAATTTTTTATCAAAATAAAAAAGATAAGAAAGGACACTTCATACTCATCAAAGGAAAATATACAAAGAACACTCAATCCTAAATATGTATGCTCCAAATGCAAGAACACCCACATTCATAAAAGAAACTTTACTGAAGCACAACACACACATCGTACCCCATACATTAATAGTGAGAGACTTCAACACCAATTCTCATCAATGGACAGATCATGGAAACAGAAAATAAACAGAGAAAGCGTGAAACTAACAGAAGCTATAAACCAAATGGACTTATCAGATATCTATAGAACTTTTTATCCTAAAACAAAAGAATACACCTTCTTCTCAGCACTTTATGGTACCTTCTCCAAAATTGACCATATAATCAGTCACAAAACAGGCCTCAACAGATACAAGAAGATTGAAATAATCCCATGCATCCTATGACATCACCAGGGAAGAAGGCTGCTCTTCAATAACATAGAAAACAATAGAAAGCCCAAATATATGTGGAAGCTTAACAGCACTCTACTCAAAGATAATTTGGTCAAGAAAGAAATAAAGAAAGAAATTAAGCACTTTATAGAATTTAATGAATGAAGCCACAACATACCCAAACCTATGGGACACAATGAAAGCAGTGTTAAGAGGAAAACTCACAGCTCTGAGTGCCTGCAAATAGAAACTGGAGAGAGCATATACTAGCAGCTTGACAACACATCTGAAATCTCTAGATCAAAAAGGAACAAATAAACCCAAGAGGAGTAGACAGCAGGAAATATAATTCACAGACCAAACGAAGCTCAAGATGAAGGAAAACCAAAGTATAGATACTTTGGTCCATTTTAGAAGGGAGGAATCTGAAGGAAAGACCATCCAGAGACTGCACTATATGGGGATCCATTCCATATACTGTCACCAAACCCAAACACTATTATGGATGCCACGAAGCACTTGATGACAGGAGCCCGATATAGCTGTCTCCTGAGAGGCTGTGCCAGTACATGACAAATTCAGAAAGGGTGCTCTCAGCCAACCATTGGACTGAGCACAAGGTCCCCAATGGAGGAGATAGAGAAAGGACCCAAGGAGCTGAAGGAACTTGCAGCCCCATAGGAGGAACAGCAATGTGAACCTACCAGCACCCCTGAGCTCCCAGGGACTTAACTACCAACAAAGAGTACACATGAAGGGACCCATGGATCCATGTACCAGAGCATGGCCTTGTTGGACATCAAAGCAAGGAGAGGGCCTTTGTCCTGAGAATGCTTGATGCCCTAGTATAGGGAAATGCCAGTACAGGGAAACGGGAGTGGGTGGGTTGGTGAGCAGGGGGAGGGGGATGGGATAGGGTGTTTTCAGAGGGGAAACCAGGAATGGGGATAACATATAAAATGTAAATAAAGAAAATACCTAATTTTAAAAAAATGCCAAATGTTTGAGCAAATAGAGTACCTACTTTAATAGTATCCAGACCACTGTTTAATGAAGAGACAAGCAAATCCACATCAATAAGTTCACAGTCATAGAAACTGTGGCTTCTTATAAAATTGTAGTTAGATACATTGCAGAATTTTGTAATTTGACTTGATTTTTAATTATGATAGCTAATGTTAATGATTTTACTGCTGTATTAAAATGTATCTAACCTTTCACAGTTTTAAAGTCCACAATAATTCAATGCCTAAGCAATTGTTCTATCATAGGTCTCTGTACCATCAAAGACTCTGCCACCAGATTACCTCAAAAAACTCAAGCCAGCTTGATGCTTTCATTTCTAGGATTCTGGTAAAGAAGCACGATGCTCAAAATATTTTCAAATAAATCTCCTTATTCTGAAAGAGGTTTTTCTATCCTCTGAAGAAATTCTTATTTTTACTCTTTCCCAGTGTGCAAGGGTGCCTGTACACCCTAAGGGCAGAAGCAGAACCAAGAACATATCGCCTGTCACTTCTTTGCCCTGTTTACTTAAAATATTAGAGTCACAGTATTTGTGGCTGCAGTTTTGTGATATTACTCTTATAAGTGTGATAGCATATAGTTGTCATTAAAATGTTTATATTCACTCTTAAAATATTAGACTTTACAAGTTGATGAATTCTGTTCTTAGATTTGCATCAGCTGTCAATTTTTACATTTTTTTTATGATCTACAGTAGGATACCTTTGAAAGTTCCTGTAATCTCTCTCTATGGATATTATCTCATGATTATTCTCTTTGTTCAATGATCTCACCTTTGTTTCTCTTCTCTAATCACAGGCCTTTCCAATGATGTCGACACCAACATTCAACTGTCTCTTTTATTTTTGAGATATAATTATAGCATTCCCCTCTACCTTTCCTTTCTTCCTAAAACATTAGTATACCTGCCCACATTGTCATTCAAATTCATGACTTCTTTTTTTCACTATTGCTATTACATGCATGTATGTATGAATATATATTCTTGATTATAACCTTTACAAACTATATAATTCTTTCTATATGTAGGTTTTCAGAACTGACTGATTGACACATACACCAAGGTTTTGTTCTTCTACTATAAGAAGCTACAACCATAAAACCTCACCAATATATTTGCTCAAATGTGAACTGCACAAAGATGATACTGATATCTATGTAAAGTTGATGGGGAAAGGCCTATAAGGTCTTAACCTTAAACAAAGACTGAGAAGAAACTGATAAAATCTCAGGGCAGGAGAGGCGATCAACTGCCTTTCATAACTAATTTTATGTGAATTTTCTTTCTATGGATATTTCTTTTCATCCCTTTGCTACATTTTTGTTTGCTCAATAATTACTTTTATTTTCAATTATTATCAGTTGTTTATCAGTGCAAAAGTTATAACCTACATTTCATTGTTGCTGCATGAATGAAATACCTGATTATGAATGACAGATCATCAATAATCTTTTTTTAAAAGAGGCTTAATTTATTGCTGATCATGATACACTGATAGATTGCATAAGCAAGAATATATTTTATAAAGTTACTGTTGGTTAATGTATATTGGTACTTTGGGCTTCCTGTAAGGGAGCTGATATTTAGAGCATGGTGAGTGAAATTTCTACCTTGGGAAATCATGTTAAGTAAGAATGATTTTGAGGATTCTGGATCTTTACAACAAGGAGGAGACAAACATAAAACAAAGTAAAAATGTAAAAGAGAAATTGTTTTTATTTTCTTCTTCTGGGTTTTAGAAGCAAAACTCATTAGCATTATGACCTTTCACCATTCTATGAAGCTAGGTAAGCCTTAGGAGGAACAAGCAGAAGTAACCTGGTTAAAAAAAAAAATAGCATATTTGCTCTGGGTTCTTCAATTTTATGAGATGATTTTTGTCTGCACTTTCTCTAACACGAACTATTTTTAATTGACTATTTAAATTTTCTTACCTTGAAAAACTGTGCAATAGTTTATATTTCCTAATCTAATAAAATTGGAACTTGCTTGAATATTGGGATTTGGGTATACAAAGTAACCAAATGACTAGTCTTAGCTTAGCAATTGTCTAGATGTTGAAGATAAGGTCTATAAATTGTGCTGTTGTATGATCAATACTGTCAAATGTTACTAATGTTTCAAGCAAAGTAAAGATTGTAAAGGAAGTATAGATTTTGTAGCCAGGTGCCCGGTTTCACAGATTTTACTCTAAATCGCTCTTGTTGTTATATCAAGTTGTCATTATTGTAAGTACAAACTTAATGCTGAATTAGGTATACTTTTGTTTCAAGAAGAGAACTGTGACAAGTGAAAAAATTGAAGCAAAACCTTGGGAAATAAGAGTCAATGGTTTCTACTAAGACTACAAAAGAAGAAATAGACATAAAGGGAAGATTCAGCTAAGAAATTTGTGGCATACAAAAGAATTATCACAAGAGTAGTTTAATCTCCCTATAACCAGTGTTCCACAAAAAGGGCACACCTCAGCCAAAATCTAAATTAAGAACAATTGAGTCAACTGATTTGAACAAAGCACCAAAGATAATAGAGATTAAACTAAAGTACAGCAATGATGAGGACACAGAGATATCAACATCCATTTCATCAATTACACTTACAACCAGATACGTTAATCAATAATCTGATTACTGTGCAGCCATTGTGAGCCAGCAGTGCCCCAAAGGATAGCTCTATACTCATGCTCAGCAAGGCAATCCTTGTTAAACTGACTAGGTAAGGAAATACACAGACACAAACTTTGGTGAGGACATTGATAGGAGTGCAGTGGTGAGAATGATCATATTGCATTGTTTGACATTGTGGAGGACTGGTAAGTGGATATTACCCAGAAGCTTGGAATACACAAGACCCAATTCACAGACCAAATGAAGCTCAAGAAGAAGGAAGAACAAAGTATGGATACTCTGGTCCTTCTTAGAAGGGGGAACAAAATACCCACAGAAGGAGATACAGAGACAAAGTATGAAGCAGAGTCTGAGGGAAAGATGATCCAGAGACTGCCCCACTTAGGAGAGGGCATTGGTCCTGGGAAGAATCTATGCCACAATGCAGGGGAATACCAGGAAAGAGAAGTGGAAGAGGGTTGACTGGGGAATAGGGAGAGGGGAGATGGGTTATGGGATTTTGGAGGGGGGGAGGACCAGGAAAGGGGACAGCATTTGAAATGTAATTAAAGAATATAGCTAATAAAAAAAGAAATTGTTGAGGACTAAATTTAATTAGAAAAGAAATATGGATCATTGTAACTGGGACAAATATGATTCTGCATACATTATATATAATCCAAATGTAATCCAAAATGATATTGAACTACTTTATCATAGTTTCAATATGTTTTCAAGGAGGTATGAAATGATAAAGTATATGTTATGCATATAAAATTTTCTGGGAGGATTTTTAATGCATATATTTCTGGCCTATAAATACATTAATTATATAGTTCTACTAGACATGATACTATAGTTTAAAGACAATTGTGTGCTTTTAAATTTTAATAGCATATATAGTGGTTTAGATATGCTTGGCCCATGAGAAGTGGCACTATAGGAGGTATGGCTTTGTTGGAACAAATGTGGCTTCAGTAAAAAGGTATTTCTCTCTGTAGGCAGGCTTTAAGGGTTCCTAGTGCTCAAGCTACACCCAGTACATAAGAGACAGTCTCCTCCTGGTTGTCTTTGGTTTAAGATGCAGACTCTCATCTTCTTCTACATCACCATGTCTGTCATGCTTCCTGTCATGATGATAATGGAATGAGTCTCTGGACCTGTAAGATTGCACCAATTAAATATTGTCCTTTAGAAGAGTTGTCTTAGTCATGGTCTTTCCTAACAGCAATTAAACCCTAACTAAGACACCATAGCTCTGTCAAAGTACTATGCTTATCATCTGTCTTAGTTAGGGCTTCTATTTCTGTGAAAAACACCATAACCAAGACAATTATTTAAAGGACAACATTTAATTGGGGATGGATTACACATTCAGAGGTTCAGTCCACTATCATCAGGGCAGGAAATATGGCTGTGAACATGGCAGGCATGGCACTGAAGGAGCAGAGAGTTCTATATCTTCATCTGAAGGCCACTAAGAGAAGCCTGGTTCACACATGTTTAAGAGAAGGGTCTCATTGCCCACTCCCACAATGAAGCAGTTACTCCAAAAAGGCTACATCTATTCCCAAAAGGCCATACCACTTAATGGTGCCAGGGCCTGGGCCAACCATATAAACCACTACATTAACCAACCCTTTTAAGACAATTAGAAAAGTGAATTACATTGTTAGAGTATTATCAATTCAATTCTGATAATATTTATTGCTGAAATTTCTTGAAAAGTAAAAGCATAAGATATATGTGATATGCGATACTTATACTGTGATACTGGAGTAGGCCAGTCTCCCTCAAGTGAAGAGGTGGTCCGTTAGGCTTCTCCAACCTCCCTAGCTCTTTCTCTGCTTTGACATCGTCAAAAACAGCAGTATCTGAAAGAAACGTTTTAGCTCACTAGGAACTATTCCTCCTTATTCTTTCACATGTAAATATCCTTTTGGTTGTATTAACCCCATCTTCTTTTTTATTGCTGTTGCTTTATTGTTTTGTTTGTTTGTTTGATTGTTTGGCTGGTTGTTTTTTTTTTTTTTTTCAAGACAGGGTCTCTCTGTGTAGCCCCGGCTGTCCTGGAACTCACTCCGTAGACCAGGATGGCCTTGAACTCAGGAATCTACCTGCCTCTGCCTCCCAAGTGCTAGGACTAAAGGCGTGCACCACCATTGCCTGGCTTAAACCCATCTTCTTAATCATGAATATTTTTATTTCAGAACTTTTGATTTAGTCATAGATACAAGGCCCATTTTGACTTCTAAATGCAATTATCAGCACCTTTATTCTTCTATCATGTTGTTATTCTTCGGGTCTTCGTCCTCATGTGCAATAAAAAAAAATGCATACATATTTATGTAGGTAGTATTTTATTTATTCACCAATCAAGTATCTTTTAAAAAATCTATATTAGGTTTATTGTACATATTTTTTAACAAGTGGATTGAGTTTGGTTAATATATTCACACATGGCCACTGATAATATTTGTTAGATATATGATATCCAAACATTTTCCCTCAAACCTTAACCTATGCATTCATTATGTTGTTTTTTTTCCTCTATAGATGCTTCCCATTTTACAGTATTTAAACTATATAATTTTCATTTTATTTCCTGTGTTGTTTGATTGAAGTTAAAAAAAGAAAACACCTACATTCAATAAACATGAAAGATTATTCTCAGAGGAATTGCTTTGACTTTCATGTTTACAGAGACACTGAATGAACTAATATTCAAATAGAAGTCCTGAAACTAGAGAGAACTAGAAATCTGGCTTCAAGGGATAAGGTTCAGGGTTTTTAAAAGGAAAGAAGCAACTAAAAATTGGTTATATTGAGAAAGCAAGCCTTTGTTCAGAGATATGCCCAATACCACAATCTCTAAAAGAGAAACAAGACTAGATCAATTCTCTATGGTCTTCCTTGGCAGAACACAACTAGGGCTTCTGGATTCTCTTATATAGATGCCAACAAGAACACAGGGATTTCTCAAAGATAGAATATAATTATAGAATAAGAGAAGAGTTCTGGAAAAAAAATTCCTGAATCTTTGCTGAGGTTAAGAAAGGAGAAAGACAGACCTAAAAGCTCATCGTTAAAATGAATCAAATGGTTGATATCAGCTATCTTACTTATTGCTAATCAAATGTGTCCGTAGTTTCCCTATAAACCATAATCTCACTCATATAACAGAATTCAGATAATCAATAGCTGACAGAATATTTTTGATAGACAGTCTTGATTTAAAAATAAAGCTGACTTGTAATAAAGGAATATCATCGCTTTATCATTACTTTCTTTTTTCTAAATATGTAGTTGTATTTAACTAAAAATATTCAATTTTCACAAAGATTAGAAGGCTACCACAAAACCTATTAAAGACTTATTTTTAAACTTGAATTTATAACTGGTTATATGACTACGATTTAAGAAAAACTGGAAAAAAATATTTGCTGCCTCAGAACCAAACAAAAATCTCACATGTGCCCTAATTTGTGATCATTGGCTAATCTTAGAAAACAATTAAAGATAAGAAAAGAATGTTTATATTATTCTTTACTGTGATAATTTACTTAAAATTTCCTATATCAAAAAATAATAATATCTATTAATTTAAGAATTAATATCAAATATTTATTTGTAATACTTTTATTTTTACTTCTCTTTGAAAAGATTTACTTTTTTAAAAAATATATGAATATGTTTATGGAGGAAGATTCCTGTTAATTTATTCAGAAACCATAAGTAATGGATAACCAGAAATAGAATTAAAGGGAATGTGCTCCTCCTGATGTAGATAGTTGGATAGTCAATGTAGGTCCTCTGCAGTACAGGCTCTTTATAGTTGAACAACCTCTCTAGGCCCTGCCTCTTATAGATAGGGTTACAACTGATTTGCCTACCACTGTGGTAACAACATTAAAAAAAATGTATAACTAAAAAGTCTTTAATTTCTTTCTTTATTTCTTCCTTGACCAAGGTATCATTGAGTAGAATATTGTTCAGTTTCCACGTGTATGTGGGTTTTCTGTTGATTTTGTTGCTTTTGAAGACCATTTTTACTCCATAGTGATCTGATAGGAGGCATGGGATTAGTTCGATCTTCTTATATTTGTTGAGGTCTGTCTTGTGACCAATTATATGATCGATTTTGGAGAAGGTACCATAAGGTACTGAGAAAAAGGTATATTGTTTTGCTTTAGGATAAAATGTTCTGCATCTATCTAGGATCGCTGACTACATGGGCTGAGAAAGAACTAGAAGCTCCAGGGACAAGTGAGCTAGAGCTGGAAATAAGCAGTAGATGCCCTGACCCATGGGGGTTTTCGGCAGGGGACCCTAGAAGAGAAGGGCAGAGAAACAGAGACAGGAGACCCAAAGAAAGAGGCCAAGACTAACTGTTTAAGGCCTCCGAAAACTGTATTTTCTCAGGCAACTTATATAAACAGGGGAAGAAGTAAGCCAAGTGGGATTCTTCACATAGCCCGGGCATTCTACCAAGGTGAATCTCTGGCAGCTGTAAGATGTTTTCTTCTTCTGGGAGGGCACAGTGACCATTGACCGACCACCTGATATCTCTCCAAGGTCTTTAGCTGAGGAGAAGTCAAAACCTAAGCTTATCTTTAAAATGAATTCTAAACATAATGTAAGGTCAGTTTGGCTTCTGGCACCTCCTCCCTTTTTATCTAATTTTTGTGAGGCTGGAGAGAAAGCAAACATCTATAGGTATTGTTGATGAACAAGTGGGCGTTAGCCAAAAAAGGGGGAAGTAGTGACCCGATCCCTCTCGTGGGGAACAGAGGATTGTTCTTCCCACATCTTAGGGTGCTCTTGGTGTGTTTTGGAGAGGAGGGGCAGAGCCTATCTTGGTGGGAGACCCACATAACGTAGAGTGGTCCGAGGACCGACACCAACCCCTATGCAGATCGGGTGTGCTTCAGTGGGGACTCAGAAGTGGACAAATGGGTCCTCCCCCTACAATGCCTTACTCTACACCCCTTGCAGTTGCCCACACTGAGTTCACACCATACTGAACAAGTGTGCATAGTTCGGAGTTGCTATGCATCCCCGGTGTGGGGCGATGTCATCACATGGCTCAGCCAGGCCTCTATCAGCCAAATCAAGTTGATGATAATGTACCTGTATGGTTTTGAATTCCACGGAATCAACCTGTTGTCTAATAAATTCTAAACATAAGCAAAGGCCCAACAAGGGACATCAGGAGGGAAAACATGCTACCAATCAGTGGCAGCTCTAGAAAATTTCTGTCTCTGTAGATCCTCACTCAGCTTACGGAGTTTATGCAGCTGTAATTCTATCAGGCCAGATTCATTAACATAATAGCAATGATCTTCCTTAAGAAAAAGGCAGGTTCAACCCTTCTCAGCTGTGATCAGGTCCAAGGCATGGCGGTTCTGCAAAGTAACTTGGGCAAGTGAGGTTATTTGCCTTTGCAGGGAAGCCAGAGTTTCAGCAGAAGCCTCTATAGCTAATTGAAATTGTTTAGCTAACTTAATAAAGGGAATGCATGTTTTTTTCTGAAATGTTCAGAAGACATCAAAAATTTTGCAGGAGGATGTTGAGTCTGCAGATGTTTGTAGTGTCAGCATTAGCAGGAGGCGTCTAAAGGTGTCAAGGACCACGGCCATTTTAATGATCAGCTTATCTCATTAGCCACTCTGGCAACTAGCATGCTCTTTCAGCATCCTGCAGAAAAAAAAACACAAACATGCCCTCCTCCCCACACTCAGAGAGTTCCTTGTCATTTAAATTTTAAAATTTTTGTGGCATGTGGAGATATGATTCTCCCCTCTTTTATTTATAAAAATACTGTTTTAAAATTCTATGGCCCTGTTCCACAATATCTTGTCCTTGAGGACTATAAGGAATCTCAGTAAAATGATAAATTGTTAACAAAACATCTCAAATAACTGACTGTAATAGCCAGTTATAGTATTTGTCTTAATCTTATTTGAAACATCTAGTATAGAAAAACAACATAGGTAATGACTAATTTTAGTTTTAGCTGCTTCTCCTGTTAAAACAGTTGTAATTTCAAGGCTTGAAAAGCTGTTAATAGTCATATGTTTATTTTTTACTTTTTTAAATCAGAAATATGAGTTACATCTATTTGTCTTGATTAGATACAAATCATCAAGGATTAACACTATTATGTGGTACATGAAGAACTTGAGGACACTGAGGACAAGTCTTTATAATTTGACTTGTATATATTTAGAAATATTAAATTATTGTTTTAAGCTATAAAAAATGAGACCTTTGTGTAAAGTCTATAATCTGCCTGATAGGTAAACCTGCTGTGGCATTGTCCTAATTAAGGAGTTTGGACAATCTAGTATGAGCTTTTAAGTGTATAAAATTTGAAGATTAGTAATATCTATAGAAAATATAATTTTAAGCAATTGTAAACCATGAGCTTTCTATTTTAATTATTAGTCTATAAACTAAAAGCTTGATTATTTAACATTTTAATGAACAGTGGCTATAGCATGTAATTTAATGATTTGTGAAGCAGGAGAATTATTTAAGAGAATAAATATGTGATCTCATTATATATTTTTTCTACTATTAGAGGAGCTGTTTATAAATATAGTAAATGTATTTGTATTGGTTGTATAAATATATATTATACATTATATGTATATTGGTTGTATATATATATACTGGTTGAATATATATATATTCAGTGGCACTGAAGCTACATCGGAACTCTGCCTCCCACCAGTTATGAGAGACTCTCCATCTTCTTGGCTCTCAGACACCAGAGAACTGACAGTCCAAGGTATGCAGGCTTAGCCCAAGGCCAACATCGCAGAGGGGCAGGGGGGTCTAAGCCTGACAGGCATTGGCCTGCACCCAGGCCCTGGGATATTCGGGGGGCCATAGGTGTACCAACCCAGTCAGGAGGTTAGTTGCCCAGCAGTCTGTCCCAGTGCGTGCATGCCGCCATTTTGGCTACAGGATGCCAGAGAGTTCTAGCAGGCAAAGTCAGCTAACAGTCATAGCCCGAGGCTAACATAGCAGGGGTCTAAGCCAGACAGGCATCTGATTGCAGCCAGGCCCTGGGATGTCCGGTAGGCCATCTGTGTGCCAACCCAGCCAGGATATTGTTAGCTGGGTAGACTCTCCCAGCACTTTCAGGGAGCATGCGTACGCTGCCATCTTGGCTACCAGACAGAACCAGTTAACAGTCTTAGCTCGAGGCAAACATTGCTCGGGCCTAAGCCTGCCAGGCTTTTGCCTAGACTCAGGGCCTGAGCAGCTTGGCTAGCCTTGTGTGCACCAAGCTGATTGGGGGAGCCACTGCCTGGCAGTGATCAGCACTCTGCTGATTCCCACAGAAAAGGTCCCCTCAGCATACACCATCAGCACTCTCTGAAGGAGCAAACAGGCACCACCTGGTTCACAGACACACTAAGGCTCCAAGGGCACTTAAGAGGAGAGCAGCACATCAGCAATCTGTGACAGGGGAAACCCAGCCATCCAGTGTTGAGGAAATAGCCCTACAGCCTCACAGGAGGCTCAAACACCAGCCAGAGATAAGACTAACTAACTTCAGAGATAACAAGATGGCAAAGGACAAAGGAATGCTACTAACAGAAATCTAGGCAATATGGCAGTGTCTGAACCCAACTCTCCAACATCAGCAAGTCCTGGATACACCAACACTCCAGAAAAACAAGATTTGGATTTAAAATCACTGGTCATGATGCTGCTAGAACACAAAAAGGACATGAATGAATCGCATAAAGAAATACAGGGGAACATGAATAAGCTAGAAACCCATATAATGGAAACACAAAAATCACTTAAAGAAATTCAGGAGAATAAGGCTCAAAGAGAGAAGCCAATAAAGAAGAAACGCAAAAAAGACTTAAAGAAATGCAGGAGAAAGTGAGTCAAATGGCAGAAGTCATGAAAGAGGAAACACAAAATCTCTTAAAGAATTAAAGGAAAACACAAACAAACAAATGAAGGAACTGAGCAAAACCATCCTGGATCTAAAAACAGAAGTAGAAACAACTAAGAAATTACAAAGAGAGACAACTTTGGAGATAGAAAACCTTGGGAAGAATCAGGGGCCATAGATGCAAATATAAACAACAGAATACAAGAGATGGAAGAAAGAATCTCAGATGCCGAAGATACCATAGAAACCATTGACTCAACAGTCAGAGAAAACGCAAAATGCAAAGAGTTTGTATCCCAGAACATCCAGGAAATCCAGGACACAATGAGAAGACCAAACCTAAGGATTATAGGTATAGATGAGATTGAGGATTTACAACTGAAAGGGCCAGCAAATATCTTCAACAAAATTATAGAAGAAAACTTCCCTAACTTAAAGAGAGAGATGCCCATGAATTATACAAGAAGCCTACAGAACTCCAAACAGACTGGACCTGAGCAGAAATACCTCCTTTCACATAATAATCAAACCCCAAATGTACTAAACAAAGAAAGAATATTAAAGGCAGTAAAAAAAAAAAAAAAAAAAAGGCCAAGTAACATATAAAGGAAGACCTATCAATTAGGACAATAGGGAAGTAGGTTACAGCAGGAATTTTTATCCTAGGGTGGAGAAGTTTAGAGTGAAGGTTAAGTTCATTGTTCCTCTAGGTCTATGAATTCCTGAATTAAGCAGGTGACCCACCCAGCTGCTGGAGCAGTGGAGACAAGGACCTCCAGGAGAACCTAGACAAATTCCACCAGAACTCAGCCCAGAGTCTGAGCTGGGGGAAGGGTTTGCCCAAACTGTTAAAAGGTCTGACCAACATTAAAGTTTCGGCCTCTATCAGTAAAATATTGTCCTGGCCTTCTTTCTTTTTGCCCCTTCCCCATCTATCCCTCAGCTTCTGTTCCAGCAACCCAGTTTGTAACAGCTGCAGGCAGCTTTGGAATACAATACCACCTCATGGTACCTTCTCCAGAATCGACCATATAATTGGTCACAAGACAGACCTCAACAAATATAAGAAGAACGAACTAATCCCATGCCTCCTCTCAAATCACTATGGAATAAGAGTGGTCTTCAATAGCAACAAAAACAACAAAAAGCCCACATAAACATGGAGGCTGAATAATACTCTACTCAATGACACCTTGGCCAAAGAAGAAATAAAGAAAGAAATCAGAGACTTTTTAGAATTTAATGAAAATGAAGGCACAACATACCCAAATCTTTGGGACACAATGAAAGCAGTGCTAAGAGGAAAATTAATAGCCCTGAATGCCTCCAAAAATAAACGGGAGAGAGCATACACTAACAGCTTAATGGCACACATGAAAGCTCTGGAACAAAAAGAAGCTATTTCACCCAGGAGGAGTAGAAGGCAGGAAATCATCAAACTCAGGACTGAAATCAATCAAGTGGACACAAAGAGAACCATACAAAGAATCAACTAATCCAGGAGCTGGTTCTTTGCGAAAATCAACAAAATAGATAGACCCTTAGCCAGACTGACCAAAGGACACAGAGAAAGTATGCAAATTAACAAAATTAGAAATGAAAAGTGGGATATAACAATAGAAACTGAGGAAATTCAAAAAATCATTAGATCTTACTACAAGTCTATACTCAACCCAACTGGAGAATCTGGAGGAAATGGACAATTTCCTAGACAGATACCAAATACCAAAATTAAATCAGGACCAAATAGATCATCTACACAGTCCCATAACCCCTAAAGAAATAGAAAGGGTCATAGAAAGTCTTCCAACCAAAAAAAAAAAAAAAAAAAAAAAAAACACAGGACCAGATGGTTTCAGTGCAGAATTCTATCAACCCTTCAAAGAAGTCCTAACACCAATACTCTTCAAACTATTCCACAAAATAGAAACAGAAGGAACACTACCCAACTCCTTCTATGAAGCCACAATTACGCTGATACCAAAACCACACAAAGATCCAACAAAGAAACAGAACTTCAGACCAATTTCCCTTATGAGCATCAATGCAAAAATACTCAATAAAATTCTTGCCAACGAAATCCAAGAACACATAAAAATGATCATCTACCATGATCAAGTAGGCTTATCCCAGAGATGCAGGGTTGGTTCAATATACAGAAATCCATCAATGCAATTCACTATATAAACAAACACAGATTAAAAAAACACATGGTCATTTCATTGGATGCTGAAAAAGCATTCGACAAAATTCAGCATCCTTTTATGCTTAAAGTCTTGGAAAGAACAGGAATTCAAGGCGCATAAATAAACATAGTAAAACAATATACAGCAAACCGGTAGTCAGCATCAAACTAAATGGAGAGAAACTTGAAGCAATCCCACTAAAATCAGGGACTAGACAGGGCTGCCCCCTTTCTCCTAATCTTTTCAATATTGTACTTGAGGTACTAGCTCGGGCAATTCGACAACATAAGGAGGTCAAAGGGATACAAATTGGAAAGGAAGAAGTCAAACTATCTTTATTTGCAGATGATATGATAGTCTACCCAAGTGATCCAAAAAACTCCACTAGAGAACTCCTACAGCTGATAAACAGCTTCAGCAAAGTGGCAGGTTATAAAATCAACTCAAGCAAATCAGTAGCCTTCCTATACTCAAAGGATAAGCAGGCTGAGAAAGAAATTAGGGAAATGACCCCCTGAACAATAGCCACAAACAGTATAAAGTACCTTGGGCTGACTCTTACCAAACGTGTGAAAGATCTGTATGACAAGAACTTCAAGACTCTGAAGAAGGAAATGGAAGAAGACCTCAAAAAATGGAAAAATCTCCCTTGCTCGTGAATTGGCAGGATTAATATAGTTAAAATGGCCATTTTGCCAAAAGCAATATACAGATCCAATGCAATAACCATCAAAATTCCAACTTCATAGAGTTAGAAAGAGCAATTCTCAACTTCAGCTGGTATAACAAAAAAAACATGATAGCTAAAACTATTCTCAACAACAAAAGAAATTCTGGGGGAATCAGTATTCCTGACCTCAAGCAATACTACAGAGCAATAGTGTTAAAAACTGCATGGTATTGGTACAGTGAAAGGCAGGCAGATCAATGGAACAGGATTGAAGATCTAGAAGTGAACCCACACACCTATGGCCACTTGATCCTTGACAAAAGTGTTGAAAACATCCAATGGAAAAAAGATAGCCTTTTCTACAAATGGTGCTGGTTCAACTGGAGGTCAGCATGCAGAAGAATGGGAATTGATCCATCCTTATCTCCTTGTACTAAGTTCAACTCCAAATGGATCAAGGACCTCCACATTTTAACATGGCTGAGAAGCATGTTAAAAAAGGCTCAACTTCATTAATCATTAGGTAAATGCAAATCAAACTTCCCTGAGATTTCACCTTACACCTAATGTAAGATTACAATGTATGAATGGCTAAGATTAAAAATTCAGGAGACAGCAGGTGCTGACAAGGATGTGGAGAAAGAGGAACACTCCTCCACTGCTGGTGGGGTTGCGAACTGGTACAACCACTCTGGAAATCAGTCTGGTGGTTCCTCAGAAAACTCGGCATGTCACTTCCAGAGGACCCTGCTATGCTACTCCTGGGCATATACCCAGAGGATTCCCCAGCATGTAATAAGAATACATGCTCCACTATGTTCATAGTAGCCCTATTTATAATAGTCGGAAGCTGGAAAGAACCCAGGTATAACTCAATGGAAAAATGGTTGCAAAAAATGTGGTATATATACACAATGGAGTACTATTCAGCCATTAGAAACAATGAATTCATGGAATTCTTAGACAAATGGATGTAGTCGGAGAACATCATACTAAGTGAGGTAACCCAGTCTCAAAAGATCAATCCTGGTATGCACTCATTAATAATTGGATATTAGCCTAGAAATTTGGAATACACAAAACATAATCCATACATCAAATGAGGTACAAGAAGAACGGAGGAGTGTCCCCTGGTTCTGGAAAGACTCAGTGTAGCAGTATAGGGCAAAACCAGAACAGGGAAGTAGGAAGGGGTGGATGGGAGAACAGGGGGAGGGAAGGGGGCTTATGTGACTTTCGGGGAGTGGGGGGCCTGAAAAGGGGACATCATTTGAAATGTAAATAAAAAATATATCGAATAAAAAAAGATTAAAAAAATAAAAGGATCTATAGGAAAAAAAAAAAAAAGAGGCCAAGATTGACTGTTCCAGGCCTCCCAAACCTGTATTTTCTCAGGCAACATATACAGGCAGCGGAAGAAGTAAGCCAAGTGAGATACTTCACATAGCCTGGTATTCTGCCAAGGTGAATCTCTAGCAGCTGTAAGATGTTTTCTTCTTCTCAGAGGGCACAGTGACCATTGACCACCCAATCCCTCCAAGGTCTGTAGGTGAGGAGAAGTTAAAACCTAAGCCTATCTTTAAAATGAACTCTAAGCATAAAGTGAGGTCAGTTTGTCTTCTGGAAAATAGGTGCAGTGTTGAGTGCGGGTGTGGGCTAGCTGGAGATAGGAACTTGGCATTTGATACTTTGGGACAATGTTTTGATTTTGATCTTCTAGTTGTTAATATGGATAATACCAACATTGAAAATTCATAATGTGTAAGGGCAAAGGTATACTTATAGCTATTTCAGGAATCTTGTCTTAAACCAAAGCTAAAATTCAGTAAAATTTTCTTAATAAACTCGTTAGTCCCTCAAACATGAAAGTCAACCATTGAAGTAGAATACATTTCTTTTTTATTTGATATATTCTTTATTTACATTTCAAATGATTTCCCTTTTCCTTGATCCCCACTCCCTGAAAGTTCCATAAGCCCACTTCCTTCCCCCTGTTTCCCCATCCACCCCTTCCCACTTCCCTGTTCTGTTATTACCCTACACTGCTGCATTAAGCTTTTCCAGAACCAGGGATCACTCCTTCCTTCTTCTTGGACATCATTTGATAAGTGGATTGTGTCTTGTGTATTCCAAACTTCTAGGCTAATATGTGCTTATCAGTGAGTGCATACCATGAGTGTTCTTTGGAGACTGGGTTACCTCACTTACGATGATGTTCCCCAGCTCCATCCATTTGTCTAAGAATTTCATGAATTCATTGTTTCTCATGACTGAATAGTACTCCATTGTGTGTGTGTGTATATATAATACACACACACATACATGTATGTATGTATATGTGTGTGTAATATATATACACATTTTTTGTATCCACTCCTCCATTGAGGGACATCTGGGTTCTTTTCATGTTCTGGCTATTATAAATAGGGCTGCTATGAACATAGTGGAGCACGTATCCTTATTACATGCTGAGGAATCCTCTGGGTATATGCCCAGGAGTGGTATAGCAGGGTCCACCGGAAGTGTTGTGCCCAGTTTTCTGAGGAACCTCCAGACTGATTTCCGGAGTGGTTGTACCAGCTTGCATTTCCACAAGCAGTGGAGGAGTGTTCCTCTTTCTCCACATCCTGGCCAACACCTGCTGTCTCCTGAGTTTTTAATCTTAGCCATTCTGACTGGTGTGAGATGAAATCTCAGGGTTATTTTGATTCGTATTTCCCTAATAACTAATGATGTTGAGCATTTCTTAAGGTTCTTCTCAGCTATCTGAAATTCTTCAGGTGAAAATTCTTTTTTTAGCTCTGTACCCCATTTTAATAAGGTTATTTGGTTTTCTGGGGTCTAACTTCTTGAGTTCTTTGTATATATTGGATGTATACAATACATATAGCCCTATGTCAGATGTATGGTTGGTGAAGATCTTTTCCCAATTTGTTGTTTGCCATTTGAAGGTGTCCTTTACCTTACAGAATCTTTATAATTTTATGAGGTTTCATTTGTTAATTCTTGATCTTAGAGCATAAGCTATTAGTGTTTTGTTCGGGAACTTTCCCCCTGTGGCCATGTCCTTAAGGGCCTTCCCCAGTTTCTTTTCTGTTAGTTTCAGTGTGTCTGGTTTTATGTGGAGGTCCTTGATCCACTTGGAGTTGAGCTTAGTACAAGGAAATAAGGATGGATCAATTCGCAATCTTCTGCATGCTGACCTCCAATTGAACCAGCACCATTTGTTGAAAAGGCTATGTTTTTTCCACTGGATGTTTTCAGCTCCTTTGTCAAAGATCAAATGACCATAGGTGTGTGGGTTCATTTCTGGGTCTTCAATCCTATTCCATTGATCCACCTGCCTGTCACTGTACCAATACCATGCAGTTTTTAATAATATTGTTCTGTAGTATTGCTTGAGGTCAGGGATACGGATTTCCCCAGAAGTTCTTTTACTGTTGAGAATAGTTTTAGCTATCCTGGGTTTTTCGTTATTCCTAGGTTGCTCTTTATAATTCTATGAAGAACTGAGTTGGGATTTTGATGGTGATTGCATTGAATCCGTATATTGCTTTTGGCAAGATGGCCATTTTAACTATATTAATCTTGCTAATCCATGAGCATAGAAGAGTTTTACATTTTCTGAGGTGATCTGTTCAGCTTTTGTACCATTCTGTTGTGTTTTTTCATTATTTTGTTTCTTAATTATATGATTTCTATTTTGCCACGTTGCGATTTTTTCTATCTCTTTGTTGAAATTTTCTTTGTTTTCCTGAATTACTCTTCAGAATTTAGAGTCTTCCTGTATCATTATTCCTTTGACAACTTTGTTGGGAATCACTGTTTTATTTGATTCTGCTTCTGGAGATTTGTTTGGGCTGTTCTTTTTTTTTTTTTTTTTTTAGAACATATTAATGTGTTTCTTTATTTCCCTTGATTCTCTTTTGTGAGCTTGCATGTTATATGAGACAACTACCTTCATCAGTTTCGTCTGAGTAGCCCCATTTAGGAGATGGATTCCACCAGTAAGTTCTGATATCAATGATCACTTCTTCTCTAATATTTGACTACTCTAAAAAGCTGCCCTTGTTCTGTGCAGCCATCACAATTTTGATGTAAAATTAACCAAGACCAACAGGGTAGAAAACAGTCCCTAGATGCATCTAGAAAAGTTGGTGCATTAAGTATGTATACAGTTCTTTCTACTTTAAGAAAAAAATGTTGAAGAATAGATCACATTTTCCTTCCATTATAAACTAAATAAAGAAAAGATTTTCTGTGTTCTGACTCTGACCATATGCACTGACATCATGGGACCTTAGAGTAGATTGTTGAAATATATGCATTTAAGATACATATATCTCTAGTCCATAGGGGCTCATGAAGAAAAAGTTGCATCATCTCTGAGGGTCATATGATATAGGAGAAAGGCTGTATGTGAGGGTTGCTAAGGTTGGGAGACATAATGTATGTGTCTCATAATGTATATGTCCCTTTCTAGGAGCCCAATCTTTATGCAGCAGCAAGAAAAGCATAAAAATAAATTCTTGTGGGGAAAAGTGTAAGTTATAAGGATAACTCATTCTCCCTATATTGATCGTGAGAACAATTGGTATTAAAAGTTCTGTTAGAGCCTCTTTATTGTCTGAGGTTTGGAGAAATGTCCAATTGTTAACTTTCTTCTATCTCAGTGACTAAGTGATTTAATAGTCACAGAAGAGAGGTTATTGAATTTGTGACATGAAGACTGTTGACAGTTTGTCTAGGCTCTGCCCTCCAGCTACCTGGCAACAGCCAGGTATGCCTGGCTCACTATAAAAGGGCCTGCTTGTCCTCTCCTCTCTCCCTCTTGTTCTCCTGCTCTTGCTCCCTTACCCTGCTACCCTCCCTCTACATGCTCATGGCTGTTCTCTATTCCTCTACTCTCTCTTTCTCCCATTCTCTCTGTCTCTACTTCTTTCTCAACTACCCTCCCCATGCCCTGAATAAACTATTCTATATCTTTCGATGGCTGGTCCATGGGAGATGAGATGCCTCAGCATGGATGTGCACTCCCTTCCGCCATACCTTACTGTACACCCACCAAACACATTCCTTCTCTCTTTATTTTTAGAAACCAAAACAAAGCAGCTATCCTCAAGAAAAATGTAGAAGCTACACTGTCTTTAGTGTCATGGATGTTTGACTAAAAGTGCTCTCTCTAGGCTCATGTTTGAATGCTTGGTTCCCAGGTGGTGGAATAGTTTGTGAAGGATTAGGAGGTGTGGCCTTGCTTAAAGAGATGTGTCACTGCAGGTTAAATTTAAAGTTTCTATTGGCCATTTTATTCCCAGGTAGCTCTCTCTGCCTAGTACTAGTGGACCAAGATGTAGCTCTCATCAATTAATCCAGCATCATACCTGACTATTTGCTTCCATGTTCCTTGTCATGACAGTCATGGACTCTAACCCTCTGGAACTATAAGCCCTAAGTTAAATGGTTTCTTTCATTAGGTGCCTTGGCCATAATGGTTTGTTATAGCTATTGAGAAGGAACTAAGACTGGTAAAGGTGTACACAAACATTTATAAGCTTCTCCTATACATTTGATGTGATTGCTTTCTCTTTTTTCCTGTGAATACTATTTTATTATCTGGGTTCTAGTTTATCTGCAGCACACTGATGTTTATATGTGCTGATTATTGTTTTGTTTGTTCATTTGTTTTGTTTAAATTTATTTGATACTAGGTAGAATCATCTACTAAGAGGAAAACTCAATCAAGGAACTGCCTCATGATTGAAGGGTCATGTCCTTGCCTAAAAATTATGTGAGATGTCCAGTCCCCTAAGAGCAGTGGTGGGCAGTTGGTTCTGAATTTCATAAGAAAGCAGGCAGAGCAAGCTACTGAGAGAAAGCCAGGAAGCAGCATTCCTCTGTGCTATAGCTTCAGTCCTTTCCATTGATTCTTTAAAGGTGTGCTGCAAACTGAGCGAAATAAACATTTTGCTCCTCAAGTTGCTTTATTTGTTCCATAGTGTTTTATCACCATAATAGAACACAAACTAAAACAAAAGTATATACACGTAGGCCACAAGAAAGAAAGTTGGAGCATCTTAATTTACAATCTTTCTGCTATTATATAAATCCCCATCATCACTCTTGTAAGAGTACTATTAATATTCATGCTTTTGAATTTTTTTAGGATTTACTTTTATTTGTGTGGATTTGTATGTCTTTTCCAGTGTATGGAGCATGTGTTACTGTGTATTTCTGTAGACAGTAGAAAAGAGTGTATTATTGTGTTATCCACTTGGGTATGCTAAAATTCGTAGCAGTTTTCTGAACCTTAGTTTAGCCATGTCACAAGCACTTCTAATTCACATGTGAAAGATGTTAAAATTAAATTAAATCTAGAGACATTAGGAACTGTGGCTCTACTGGATGTTAGCAGATGATAGAGTCATGATAGTGGTGTCTCCTGACTTAGTAGTATTGTCTTCAGGTTTCCACTATTAATAAGCTTTCAGTTGTTTCCCAAATATCAGAGTTAACACAGACTACAAAACATCAAATATTAACTGTGTCACACGATTCTGGCAAAAGAATTCTCTTCTTTTCTTTTTATAGTTCAACAAAGAGAGAGAAGAGCTTAAGTATTGCTTTTTTGAGCACAGTTAGCAGACGAAAGTATAGACTTTGGCTCTGAAATCTGTTGTCTTCCTCAATTGTCTAAGTTACTTGAGCTTAAAGAAAGAACATATTGACTCACTGAGAAAGATCAATAGTGGCTGTACAGTGGAGATTACAACATTCAACAACTCATTTTACATCAATATCTGAAGAATGAGTTAGAGAATGCCAGCACACTATCTCCACACTATTCTTTTGAAATCCCAGAACTCATCTTTAACCAAATTACCTGGGAAAACAGTCAGTAGAATTGATAAACAACAAACCGAGCCTTTATCACACTGGACTTCATGCTGTGTGTTAATAACAGCCTATTTGCAAAGCAGAATATCAGTTTTGAAATGCAGATTTCATGGGACTAGACTAGAAAATACAATCCAAATAGGAGATTTGTGTTGAAATAATCAAGTAGTGAGAAGGGAATATTTATTTCTAATAGTTCTTAATAATTCACTGTAATATAATTAAATAAAAGTATTTAAATATACAACTACTCCAATGTACATATTCAGAAAGAATATAAGATAAGAATATTGTTGAAAAGAGAATAATAAGTCATCAGAACTTTACTTAGAAAAGAAGCTGAACTGTAAATGTTATGAGTTTAGGACTTGTGGGTATCTTGCAAAACTCAAGCTGTGGAGTGAAATGACTAATCATATTTACCAAGCTGATTAGATTAGGAAGCATCTAGGATATCAGCAAACCATAACTCTGGATGTCCCTGTGGGCATTTTCAGAAATAATTAGTTCATGAGGGCTCTAACATGATCATGTGGGGCATGTCCTTAGGGGCTATCTCTGGTCTTAGCCATTCTCTGTATTCCATTCCCTGCTCTCTGAATTTCTCTGCTCTGCCATGCTCTTTCTACCATGATGAATTGATATAAATTAAAGGTGAGGCAGAAAGCATCCTTCCTCCCTTCAGATAGGATGCCAGATATTTTGTTTAGAGTGATGAAAAAAACTGATACACTGAGTTTCAGGAAGACTTAGTAATAGCAGTTGCAATCACCAGGTCCTTTTTTTGGGGGGGAAGGGAAAGATACTTTACATTTCAAGTGTTTCAACTTTCCAGGTCTCCCCTTCAGAAAGCCCTTATCCCATCCACCCTCCCCCTGACTCTATGAGGGTTCTCCATCACCCACTTACCTTCATCCTCCCACGCTGGCATTCCCCTACCCTGGGCCTCTCCTCCCATTGAGGTCCAACAAGGCCATGATCTGCCCCATAGATGGCCAGTGCCATGGTTCTCTCCATGTGTATTCTTTGGTGGGTGGTCCAATCCCCAGGAGCTCTAGGTGGGTGTATGGCCTGTTGACACTGTTGCTCCCTCCATGGGGTTGCAAACCCCCTAAGCTCCTTCAATTCCTTCTCCAACTCCTCCATCAGAGACCCCTGAGCTCATTCCAATAGTTGGCTGCAAGCATCTATCTCTGTATGTGTCAGCCTCTGGCAGCACCTCAAAGGAGACATCCATATCAGGCTTCTATCAGTAAGCACTTCTTGGAATGCATAATAATGCCTGGGTGTGGTAGATGTATATGGGATGGATCCCCAGGTGGAGCAGTCTCTGGATAGCCTTTCTTTCAATCTCTGCTCCAGAGTGACTGCACCAGTTTGCAATCCTACCAGCAATGGTACACATCCTCACAGCATCTGGTGTCCCCTGAGTTTTTGGTGTTAGCCATTCTGACTCACCGGTGTGAGGGGTTTTAATTTGCATTTCCCTTATGACTATGGATGTTGAACATTTCTTTAGGTGTTTCTGAGCTCTTTGAGTTTCCTCAGTTGAGAATTCTCTGTTTAGCTCTTTCCCAATTTTTGATAGAGTTATTCGATTCTCTGGAGTGTAACTTCTTGAGTTCTTTGAATATATTGGATATTAGCCCTCTATCAAATGTAGGATTGGTAAAGATCTTTCCCAATCTGTTGTTCTTTTGTTCTATAGACAGTGTCCTTTGTCTTACAGAAGCTTTACAATTTTATGAGGTCCCATTCGTCAATTCTTGATCTTAGAGCATAAGCCATTGGTGTTCTGTTCAGGAACTTTTAACAGGAATGAGGCAGTGGTCCTGGAAATGGTAAATGCAGTAAATAACTTTCCTGTAACAAGTTAGACAGTACTATCCTCTCTCCCTTCAAAAACCAAGAAATTATGAAGGTATTCATATACTAGTGCAATTAGGACTTCTATGTAGAGGATACTTGAAAGACAGATGGGATATTGATAAGATATTTTAGAAAGCATGCTAAGTACTGCAATGATAGTAGTGATGAGGTCAAAATATGCAGAATAAAAAGTAAGATCTCTTCATTTTCTTTCTATACCTGTTCTAAGATATATTGCTAACTCATTTATTACCACTATACAAAAAGTGGTATACTTTTGTTTGTTTGGTTAGTTGGTTTCAGTTCTGGCTTGGTTTTTTTCAGACTAATCCAGTTACACAATTTTCAAACATAAGGAATACATTCTAGTAATAGCCATTACTCTACGTCCTTTTATATTCTTCGCCAATTCCTTTTTTACTTTCATTTCTCTTTGTTGTGATGTTATTTTGTGATCCACTGGGTTTATTGAGAGATATTCTCATGGGTATGGATGTTAAACTAAATGGCTACCTCAGTGAGAGCATTGACTTCCTCCCTCTCTTGACTGAAGTTTCCTGGGTGGGATCAATTACATAATCCTCCTTCCCATCTATGAATCAATGTTTTTGGCTAAAGCTTGTGCAAGTCTTAGCAGACAGTGATAACTAATATAAATTCATGAATGTGGTAGTCTTGTAATCTCTTCAAGATGGTATTGTATAGCCCAACTTCCATTGTCCTACATTCTCCTCGCCTCTCATTGAGCCTTGTAGGGAATGATATTTTTTTGTTTTGTTTTTTTTTTTGTTTGTTTTCTGATCGATTATTCAACTATCTTCTGTTCTCAACAATTTGACAAGCCATGATTCGCTATAAAAATCACCTTTTCATGTAAAAACAAGCTTTTTTTTTAAAAGGTTGAAAATAGTACCAGACTATGTATATAGAATAGATATTTTAGAAGCAGTTTGAAGATACATATAAAAGAGAAGAAGGTTTGTAGGATGTATGGGGAGGTGGGATCCGGGAAAGGGGAAATCATTTGGAATGTAAACAAAGAATATAGAAAATAAAAATATTTAAAAAAGTAGTAAGTTTACCCCTAGGATTGATAAACTCTCATTATTGTTATTTGACCAGGTCTACAGTAGACTCCCCTCCTGAGATGCAGGCCACAGGTACAATTACAAAGCACTTGGTTACCCTCATAACACTGTGCCACAATTATACTGGTAGGCACATATTGCCTGTCAAGTTGTAACTGTAATATGCAAAATTTAATGATGATGCTCACCCAACCTGAACTGCCTGTGAAGTAATTTCTTGCATTATAAAAGCTATATAACATGGAGGGAACTTCTAGATCAATTTCAAAACCATTTCTTTTTGTAGGTGTCAGTGTCTTCAGCAAAATTGTTTCACTGTCCATTTGTAATGGACAATCAATTGTAGGGTATACATCATGTGGACTGTGCCACCAGACGAAATGCGCATAGAACTTTTGAGGTGGAGCAGGTTCAAAACCTAAAAGTCTCAAAACTGGAGATATTAAATCTCATCCTGAGACTGGCAGGAGTGAAACTAGCTCCCTTCTAGTTTCTGTGCCTGCCTCAAAGTGAGTACCTGGCAATCCCCAATCAGGTGTTCATGAGTACTCAGTCAGGTAGCACCTTGAATGCTTCCTCATGCTAATGAGGCATATTAGTACCTTAGCTTTCAGCCACTGACATTTTCCCAACCTGGATATTCTCAACGACTTCCCTAAAAGCTATATAAGTGACCAAGCCCATTCAGTCAGTCAACAGGTTCTCCAGCCAGGAGCAAGGATTAAAAAGAAAAAGACAATTAGACAATGATGCAGCATGACCCCAGTCAATTCTGAGACTGAGGTGAGTTTAATTTTTTTCCAATCTTTTAATTACAGGCAAGTATTAAGGGCAAAATAGTCAAGGCAATAAGCAAAGTCCCATGATTACTCCACAGTGACAGTTTTCAAGGGTGTGTGAGAATGACCAAAAAGAGTCTATCTCCTCATCCAAGCCCCAAATCTTGACTGAAACCTACTTCTTTTGTTCCATCCTAAGATTAAAATTCCTGCCTTAACCTACTTCCCTATTTTATAGATTCTTGCCTGAAGCCCATTACCTTGCCCTTGGCCAATGTCAAGCTCCTTGGCCAATGTCAGACTCCTTCCAGGCAGCAAGGCACCCAATAAGCCTCCCTTCACCCCAGTAAAATGTATGCATTCAAACCCAACTTAAACAAGGTAAGTTTCATCTCAGAGAGCTGTTTTATTGAAGATGGTCATTGCTGTTACACCAAGAACCTCCAAGAATAGCACCCCCTTCGCTTGCTCCAGTTGGGAGCCTGACCATTTTGGACTCAGGTTCATCCTTCCACCCCAGTGTCAACAGCTGAGAGGGAGAAAGCAGAAGCCCTGGGACCACAGTTTTCTGTCCTGGACCTGCTTCAATGCTCCTTGCCTGGTATGCAATATGTCTGACACCAAGGAGAGAAAACAAGTACTGTGTAGCCAATCCATTCCTGACTCCGCCCAGTCCTCTCTGAGCTCGTCTGTGGTCAGTGTTCAGACACACTGGACTTGTATAATTTGGAAGTCTGTTTTGTTAGACAACAACTCTAGGGAGAAACCCTCTGGTTTGTTTGTCTGCTTGCTTTCCTTTAATAATCTATAGCTAGTATTGGCATTATCTTCATGCTTCCTAGTGCCACACAAAGTATTTTATAAATTAGGCGTTTATATTTGTTTATAAAGTAATTGGCTTCCAAGTGTCTGCTTTATGCATACTTATCTTTTTTAACATGCATATTTTATTGCCCCCCACACCTTATTTTATTGACACTGATTCCTGATTTAAGCTTATCCCTTCTATTTATGTACTCTTTCTCTCTCTCTCTCTCTCTCTCTCTCTCTCTCTCTCTCTCTGTGTGTGTGTGTGTGTGTGTGTGTGTGTGTGTCTGATCTTCTAATTCCAATTCCCTTAAGGCCTTTTTCTCCTTGCTGAAATCCCTGTTTTGCTCCTGGGTAGGGTAAACCCCTCAAGTTTTACCAACATGACTGCTTAACACAGGAGCTAAAAACAAGGAACATCAATAGACAGTTTAATGTGTATGAGAACAGTTCAAGGGGCCAGTCTAGCACAATGACCTACAGATAACTGATAAATGCTATGGACAGAAGAAATCATTTTACCCAGAGAAGAGTATACACATTGGTCATATAACAGTAAAACAGCATCCCTAAAGCAGAGACATGTAAGTGATGTGAGGACTGAGCAGGGTACACTTGTTTATTTAGGAATATCTGTCTATTATCTATCTATCTACCTATCTCATCTATTATTGATCTATTATCAGTATCCCTATCATCTATTTATTTATCATTTATCTAGATAAAAATTAAAGAACCATAGGCCATGAGTTGACAGAAAACAAAGGGGTACAAGGGAGGACTTGGAGGGAAGAAAAGAAGGAAATGGCATGATTATATTATAATCTCAAACAAAATGTTTGATTTTAGAAGCTACCGAAGAAGGAATGTAGGAGAAATAAGATATTACAATGTCATAAAACTCATCAATTTTGCTGAAAACTTTTTGTTTGTCCATGTGATTCATGAAACTTTTAATTTTCAGTTACAGAAATGTGAATTTCAGTGATTTCAGAAATATTCTCACTGCTTTTTATGAAAAATTAACTCTCTCACTGTACTACTCACTGCTTCTACCACAATCCTGTAGTATGTAGTATGTATAGAAGACATCTATTAACAGAAGCTTATGATTATATGGATGGATCCCTTTTAAATATTCAAAATTTTACATGCTCTTATTGACACAATAGTAGGAAATATTTGACATTTATTATTTTGTGTCAACCTAAAAAATCACATTTTGAAATGTTAAACATCCTTTGTCTGAATGCAGGCAGTCAGAAATCATAATTATTCGACCATAATAAGTGCAT
This sequence comes from Apodemus sylvaticus, assembly GCF_947179515.1. Taxonomy (NCBI): domain Eukaryota; kingdom Metazoa; phylum Chordata; class Mammalia; order Rodentia; family Muridae; genus Apodemus; species Apodemus sylvaticus. The sequence goes on from NC_067482.1 coordinate 25,689,150, forward strand.
TATGATTAAAATAAATAGGAATGGTGAAATATTGACTTGTTGAAATTGTTGAATTCTTGAGCAATTAAATACCGGTAAATAACTGAGATAATAAATGTGCTTTAGTAGTTTAAAATAAGAAAACAAAAGTTGTTTCATTTTGCTAGGTAGGTGAAGAATATATTAGAGAGGGATATGAATTAAGAAAATAATTGTTTTAAAAATGGTTTCTAGGCATGTCATTATGTGAGCTGTAATTTTTACAAAGAGAGAGAAATTATATATAAGCTACTAACAATGAGAACATATCTGTAGAACTGAGTATCTTTTGGGAGTGGAGTGGAAGGAAGGAAGGGTACTGTAGAATGAGCTTCCACAGGTAATTTTTTAAGTTCATTTCAATGAAAAATGTGCATGATCAGAGGATTTCCTAAAAAAAAAAAAAAAAAAAAAAAAAAAACAAATGCTTACCATATAGTATTATTTTAGAGATACAATGACACCATTATCTAAGAAAGAAAGCAAAATGTTTTCTTTTGTGGTGTTTTCATGCATTATTGGTATATTTTAAATTAATTTTAAGTTAGCATTCAAGCCATTGGGTTTTCATTGTGTTATTTATTGTACTTTGTTTTCTTTGGCCTGGATGCTCCCCCTCTGTTTCCTATTTACCCTCCTCAGTTCAGCTGTTTCCTACAGTTCTTCCAGTGAGGCTTCCTTTCTGCCTTCTACCACACTTAAACGAATACTCAATTCCATTTCCCAACAAATGTGTCCATGCTTTAGTTCCCGGAGAAACCCTAGAAATGTGTCTGTCGTATGCAAATGAGGCAGTGAGCCTCCACACCACCCTGTGTGTGGGTGGTGGGGTACTGTTGGTGTCTGATGGCTGACAGGAACTGCACTCCAAATTCATATCACATTATTCAGCCTCACTAATTATTACCTGGCTGTGACATTCTTTCTCAGAGAAACTTGTATCTGTTTTCCACTCTTACACACGACTGTCAAAGGAACTTCTCTCTATGGTCATGTGTAAGGGAAATGATTCCTGACTCTGAATCAATGTCGGTTAAACTGGACTTTGAATGTGTCATTTCCATATCATCTTTCTGCATTTAATTTCACCCAAATCCTAGATACGCTTAGAACAATTTAACCAAACTATTTATGTTTCATCAATCTTATGTCAGAACATACATATATAAAAATTAATTTGTGATTTCACTGAATGAACTACAATTGTGCGCAATATAGTTTTTTCCTCTATGCTTGAGATGACCATTGCTATCATGAAACAAACTGATGGAGACAGACAAAAGATATCATGGTCCAGAGCCACGGCAATGAAGTCAAGGTAATTATGCAGGCAGTGTAAGTTTAGCATTGTTAGATCAATAAAAAGCCTCTTGAAGTAGGGAGTAAAACAAGACACTGCCCTGAGTTTCCAATTACCACTCTCTTCTGCCTTAACTATCTGAAATCTTGGAAATGTTAGAAGATATGAAGTCAAAAGTAAAAACGGACTGGAGATTTTCAGTTTTACATTTTGCATAGATTATCCATACCATAAATACCACCAAAAATCTCATTGATTTAACTAGCTACAGGTGACAGAATCCTTTCATCTCTCTTCACTCTATTTATGGTAAATAGAGAGTTGTGCTATGGAAAATTCTAGAACATAGGCCTGAAAAATAATTGATATCATCAGCTTTGTGCACCGCATTTATTCACTTGAAGCATGCAGATTTTGTTCCTACTTCTTTCATTTTGTTATGTTTTCCTCCCCCACACCCCCAGCCATAGATGTTTCCACTCAGCAACTCACAATGCGTGTTCTTTTCCAAATGATTTTTTAAATTCATTATTTCTATGTATTTCCTTTTTGAAGACTCAATGTAAGACAATGATTAACAAATATCTTTTCTTTTATTATTAGGTTGCTTAACGTATAATTAGGTTGTATAACAAGATAACTTGTTATAAGACCTAAGTAGCTCTGTCAAGTTTGCCAGGCGAGTTGTAAATCAGATCAAAAAATGGTATGGCTTACTCCCATACCACTTGCAAGACTTTTGAAATAGTGGGGACATCCTGCTGGGTGGATCAATACTGTAGTTTTCAGAATACATACTCAGTGTCCTTGATAATTACTTTTCTCATCCTGTAGTGTGCATAATGACTTCCAGCATTGTTTGTTTGGTTGGTTGATTTGGTTTGGTTTGCTGAGACAAGGTTTCTCTGTGTAGCTCTGGCTGTCCTGGAATTCACTCTGTAGACAAGGCTGGTCTCAAACTCAGAAATCAGCCTGCCTCTGCCTCCAAGTGCTGGGATTAAAGGCGTGCACCACCACTCACTGCCTTCCAGCATTGTTAAAGGAAGCAAAGATAAAGTATCTGGTAGTTTCCAGGTATTTACTGCCATCATTTCTCCATTTTCTAAGGCTCAAGGCTAGGTCTTCTTCAGCAGAAGGTTCTTAAATCAAGGTCTAGAGAGTAATAAACAGGAAAAGTGATAGTTTATAGGATCTGAGGGACTATGGAACCCAGTGATCAACCATCCCTGGCACTGAGAATTTTATTTAATATGCTATATTTACTGTGAGATAAATAATGTGTAATCTGAGGTTACTAATAGTAATTAAGATTGGAATACAAAACCTATTTTGGGTTCAGCTATCTATCAAGGAGAGCTGCATTACTGAGACCACTGCTACTAACAAAACCAATATACCTTGTAGATATATTATGATTTAACAAATTCTAACGAAGTTTACAAATATGTTCATATATATTTATATCAAAGTATGTTTATGGTATATAGCCATCTCTTTGATCCAGGAGATAATTCCAATCTGTTGTATGTCACTGAAATTTTGTGACTTAGCCTTGCAGTTCCAAAATAACTAAATAAGCTAAATGAATTAAATAATTAACTAAATAAATTCCACAAAATAAATAGAAAACATGCTAACAAATTTTATATTTCATGACAAAGGAAACTTAATCCTATGGCTTACATACTTTTCCAAAAGATGTCTCTTTAAGAACAAGTGCAGGTTGAGTGTAGATCTAAACATGGTCAAAAATGACAAAAGAGAAAATGCTAGAATCATTTAACCAGAAGGTACACACTGTAATATTCCTTTGCCAAACTTCTTTCATGGTAAAACCCCACAAATATGTAAAATCTGATGGCAAATGTAAATGATAGCATATAGCTTAAATGCAAAACCAAAACAAATCCACAAATTTATATCAAAGCAATATTTTTCTTTTATAAAGAAATATCAAATTTCTTTAATGACTTCTCAGGTCATCAGCTTATGTTTTACATTGCATATTCCTGAACTTTAAACATTTAAAATTTAGGGATTCTGAAAATTAAATCAATTCAATCCTTAAGTTTAAAAGTTTTTTTTTTATATTTTTTATTTACATTTCAAATGATTTCCCCTTTCCTAGCCCCCCACTCCCCAAAAGTCCCGTAAGCCCCCTTCTCTCCCCCTGTCCTCTTAAAAGTTTTATTATATTAATTATTTTTCTTTAATTTGGAATTATTTATTCCAGATACAGTCCTAAACATAGAAAAATGTGGCTTTAAATAGTCAGTAAATTGACTTAAGGAATTGTGATTCATAATTCTGTATTGATAATAAGCTATAGAAAAAAATCAATTGATGCCAAATCATTCTTATACAATCTATACTAACATTTTACTATAAGTTTAATTATTTAAATATTTTAACATTAATTTCCATTAGAATAAGAACCTTCCTTTTGCACTTATTAATTTCAGTAAAGCATTTGGGATTATAAAAATTATTTCTCAAATAATTTTCAGAAACTGAAATTATACAACCAAAATCTTGATAGTTGTTTATTTTAATCATTTTGAGTAATATAACAATAAAGTAAACTGCAGGCACATACATAATTATTACTTACTGCTTCAAGGAATATTTCCACAGCAAAAAGGAATTTACTATATGACTATCATTCCTAAGTACAATGGTGGAGATTCCTATGCAGTGTTCTCAGAGAACATTTTTTCTACCTAATTGCACTTTATGTTAGTAGCTGCAATGTCTTTAAATGCTCATTTTTTTTTATTTAAATCAACAAGAGTAAGATACTGTTGTTAGAGTAAGGCCAATTTTCTCCAACTTCAAGACTGCATTTGACCAGGCAGTGGTGGCACATGCCTGTAATTCCAGGCAGGCGGATTTCTGAGTTCAAGGCCATCCTGATCTACAGAGTGAGTTCCAGGACAGCCAGGACTACACAGAGAAACCCTGTCTCTAAAAACCAAAAAAAAAAAAAAAAAGCCTGCATTTGGATTTGACTCATTTAAACATAATAGACTGTAGTACTGGACACATCTTTTCGAAATTTTGATGATAATAATGATAATAATGCTCATGAAAATAATGATCTTTTAGCAAAATCTTTAATATAATTGACAATTATACCAAATGAGACAGTCTCGTGGACCTACATAAGGAACAGAACTAGGCAGGCATTACAGTTTTTTCTAAATATACTAATTAATTGATCTCATAATAGTTTCATGAACATGTGTTTTAGGTCATTTGTTTTAAAATGCTGAACATTTTAGTAATTTCTAAGGAACAAAATTAATTTATTATGCAAAAGTAGCTAAAAACTCCTGCTGTGTGCTATAACTTGACACCTATGGGGAATTTCCATTTGGCAAACAATTTTTTCCTTCATGTAAAATACATGACTTCTTTATGTAAAGTTCAAGGACTTCTCTTGATAAGTATAATTATAATTACTCTTAAGTATTTTCAAACTAAAGAGCACAACAAACGTAAATGTATTGTTGCAATGCTTGAATGTAAAGGTCCCTTTGATAATACAGGTAATTAACAATACAATAACATTTTATGACCTAAAATCCATAATTTCAATGTCACATATTGATTATATACAACACTGTCCCTTCAAAATTCCCAAAAGAAAGGTGGCCATGAGCTATATTCATGTCTTACAATAAATTCCGAATCTTAATAGTTATCTCCGTGTTACTCTGACCACAATACATAACTGAAACAACTTCAACTTCATGGAAGGAAGGTTAATTTTAGAACAAAATTATCTAAGTACAACGGTACTTCTGAAAATATCTTTGCTTATAGCCTGCTATAAAATCAGGTAATAGTCATTTCACTTAGCCAGCCTATATGTCTAAATGCATTTATTCAATTAGTTTTTCAACCAATCAATCATCAAATTCCTCCCAACACATTAATTCATTCTATTAATGTAAATTGGTTTACTCTTTTCCTTCTATTTGGTTATTTTAGATTCATTGATCTGTCTATATAAATATTGTTTTTCTACTGTGCATAATTTAAACCCAATTCTTCCCCAGTGGGGAGCAGAGGAAATCTGACACAAATGTGTAAGGGGTGGATAAAGTACTGTATGAATGAGGATTATTGACAAGAACCATTTGTCAGACCCATGGGTATTGGCAAAGCCTTCCTCTGTTCTTTTCAAACTAGAAATTTTTTTAGTGAAAAATATCAAGTATTTCTTAAGTAATAATAAATAGAGGAAAAAAAATTCAAAAATGTCCAGAAATCCTATGTGAGAAATTACCATTCAAAAGGTTCACATTTTATTTTAATTTTTATTCGATATATTTTTTATTTACATTTCAAATGATTTCCCCTTTTCTGGCCCCCCACTCTCCGAAAGTCCCATAAGTCCCCTTCCCTACCCCTGTTCTCCCACCTACCCCTTCCCACTTCCCTGTTCTGGTTTTGCCCTACACTACTACACTGAGTCTTTCCAGTACAAGGGGCCACTCCTCCATTCTTCTTGTACCTCATTTGATGTGTGGATTATGTTTTGGGTATTCCAGTTTTCTAGGTTAATATCCACTTATTAGTGAGTGCATACCATGATTGATCTTTTGAGTCTGGGTTACCTCACTTAGTATGATGTTCTCCAGCTCCATCCATTTGCCTAAGAATTTCATGAATTCATTGTTTCTAATGGCTGTATAGTACTCCATTGTGTATATATACCACATTTTTTGTATCCATTCTTCTGTTGAGGGATACCTGGGTTCTTTCCAGCTTCTGGCTATTATAAATAGTGCTGCTATGAACATAGTGGAGCATGTATCCTTAATACATTCTGGGGAATCCTCTGGATATATGCCCAGGAGTGGTATAGCAGGATTTTCTGGAAGTGAGGTGCCCAGTTTTCTGAGGAACTGCCAGACTGATTTCCAGAGTGGTTGTACCAATTTGCAACCCCACCAGCATGTTTTAAACGAATGAGATATGACATTATTATTTAAAAATCTTATAGTACTTTGCAGTATGCCTTAACTATATTTTCTTTGAAGGATGTGCTGTATTCACTCCACAATCATGTGTGTCATTGTTGAGTTTGAAAACATGAATTATTTTTGCATTTAGTACTTTGATTCGATTTTTATGCTTTCCATGTCATAGAAAATGTAGTAAAATTAAGTTATATATATAAATAGGTATACTTTATTTACTATAATATGGTAATTGTGTTTTCCACAAAGACCTCTCTCTAAAGCTTGACCACTACTCTGGAAAACTTGTAGTACATAAGGGAAGTTTTAACAAGTAGGGCTACTTTGACGAGAACTATATTATAGGTCTGTTGGTGAAGGGGACCTTAGAATTTGGGCCTCTTTCTGTTTGTCTTTCATTAGCTTCCCAAAATCTATGGAGCTTTATTTTGCCCTATATTCCCATCATGACACCCAACAGTGAGGAAAATCAACTGTGTGCTGAAGCACAGTAAAGGATTTCTTCACCGAATTTTTTTTTTCATGAATCAGCTACAGAAATAGAAAGCATACTCTTGTGCTTGACAATAAAGAAATGAAATACAATATTATTCGTTAGAATAATAAGTAGAGCGCTTGATCCTGCAGCACGGAGCTTAGGTTCCAGTCCTGAGGCCTCTGGCTGGAGCCTTCAGATCTCTGCTTCGGGATCCAGAACAGCCTGGGTTGCAAAGCCACCTCTCCAGGTCCTGCAAGAGGCAAGAGGGGCATCTGGGAGGCCGGCTGGGAGGAGTCAGTGTGCTCTGGTGAGTCCAGCAGGCCCCTGCGGGAGCCTTCAGGTGTCTGCTCCAGGATCTGAACAGCCTGGGCCACAGCACTGTGTCTCCAGGCAGTGCAGGAGGTCAGCTGTGCACCAGAGGCCACCTGGGAAGAGGCAGCTTGCACTGGTGAGTCCAGCATTGACAAGACCAACTAACACCAGTGAGAACTAGATGGCAAAAGGCAAACGCAGGAATGTCACTAACAGAAATCAAGGCAACATGGCAGCATCTGAACCCAATTCTCCATTAACAGCAGCATGTCCTGGATACCATATCACACCAGTAAAACAAGATTTGGATTTAAAATCACTGGTCATGATGCTGGTAGAAGAACACATGAATGACATACTTAAAGAAATTCAGGAGAAAATGTAGCAAAAGTTAGAAGCCCTTACAAGGGAAACACAAAAATCATTGACAGAAATTCAGGAGAATACAAAAGACAATAAGGAAGAAAGGCAAAAATCACTTAAAGAAATACAGGAGAATTTTAGTCAATAGGCTGCGGTCATGAAAGAAGAAACCCAAAAATCTGTTAAAGAGTTACAGGAAAGCACAAACAAGCAAGTGAAGGAGCTAAGCAAAACCATCCAGGATCTAAAATCAGAAGTAGAAACAACTAAGAAAACTCAAAGGGAGACAACTTTGGAGATAGAAAGCCTTGGGAAGAAATCAGGGGACATAGATGCAAATATCAACAACAGAATACAAGAGATGGGAGAAAGAATCTCAGATGCTGAAGATACCATAGAAACCATGGACTCAACAGCTAAAGAAAGAAGACACAACATACCCAAATCTATGGGACACAATGAAAGCAGTGCTAAGAGGAAAACTCATAGCCCTGAGTGCCTCCAAAAGAAAATGGAGAGAGCATACACTAACAGCTTAATGACATACCTGAAAGCCCTGGAACAAAAAGAAGCTATTTCACCCAGGAGGAGTAGAAGGCAGGAAATCATCAAACTCAGGGCCAAAATCAATCAAGTAGAAACAAAGAGAACCATACAAAGAATCAACAAAACCAGGAGCTGGTTCTTTGAGAAAATCAACAAGATAGATAAACCCTTAGCCAGACTAACCAAAGGGCACAGAGACAGTATCTAGATTAACAAACTTAGAAATGAAAAGGGAGATATAACAACAGAAACTGAGGAAATTCAAAAAATCATTAGATCCTACTACAAAAGCCCATACTCAACCCAACTGGAGAATCTGGAGGAAATGGACAGTTTCCTAGACACCAAAACTAAATCAGGATCAAATAGATCAACTAAACAGTCCCATAACACCTGAAGGAATAAAAAGGGTCATAGAAAGTCTCCCAACCAAAAAAAGCACAGGACCAGATGGCTTCAGTGCAGAATTCTATCAGACCTTCATAGAAGACCTAACACCAATACTCTTCAAACTATTCCACAAAATAGAAACAGAAGGAACTCTAACAAACTCCTTCTATGAAGCCACAATTACACTGATACCAAAACCACACAAAGATTCAACAAAGAAAGAGAACATCAGGCCAATTTCTCTTATGAATATTGATGCAAAAATACATAATATAATTCTTGCCCACCGAATCCAAGAACACATCAAAACGATCATCCACCATGATCAAGTAGGCTTCATCCCAGGGATGCAGGGATGGTTCAATATAAGGAAATCCATCAATGCTATCCACTACATAAACAAACTCAAAGGAAAAAAACCATATGATCATCTCATTAGATGCAGAAAAGGCATTTGACAAAATTCAGCATCCTTTCATACTAAAAGTCTTGGAAAGAACAGGAATTCCAGGCCCATACTTAAACATCGTTAAAGCAATATACAGCAAACCGGTAGCCAGCATCAAACTAAACGGAAAGAAACTTGAAGCAATCCCACTAAAATCAGGGACTAGACAAGGCTGTCCTCTCTCTCCATATCTTTTCAATATAGTACTTGAAGTTCTAGCTAGAGCAATTAGACAACATAAGAAGTTCAAGGGGATACAAATTAGAAAGGAAGAAGTCAAATTATCTCTATTTGCAGATGACATGATAGTCTACTTAAGTGACCCGAAAACCTCCACCAGAGAACTCCTACAGCTGAAAAACAACTTCAGCAAAGTGGCTGATTATAAAATCAACTCAAGCAAATCAGTTGCCTTCCTATACTCAAAGGATAAGCAGGCTGAGAAAGAAGTTAGGGAAATGATACCCTTCACAATAGCCACAAACAATATAAAGTATCTTGGTGTAACTCTAACCAAACAAGTGAAAGATCTATATGACAAGAACTTCAGGTCTCTGAAGAAGGAAATCGAAGAAGACCTCAGAAAATGGAAAAATCTGTCATGCTTGTGGATTGGCAGGATTAATATAGTTGAAATGGCCATCTTGCCAAAAGTAATCTACAGATTCAATGCAATCCCCATCAAAATCCCAACTCAGTTCTTCACAGAGTTAGAAAAAGCAATTCTCAAATTCATCTGAAATAAAAAAATACCAAGGATAGATAAAACTATTCTCAACAACAAAAGAAATTCTCAGGGAATCAGTATCCCTGACTTCAAGCAATACTACAGAGCAATAGTATTAAAATCTGCATGGTATTGGCACAGTGACAGACAAGTGGACCAATGGAATAGAATTGAAGATCCAGAAATGAACCCACACACCTATGGTCACTTGATCTTGGACAAAGGAGTCAAAAACATCCAGTGGAAAAAAGATAGCCTTTTCAACAAATGGTGCTGGTTCAATTGGAGGTCAGCATGCAGAAGAATGCGAATTGATCCATTCTTATCTCCATGTACTAAACTTCACTCCAAGTGGATCAAGGACCTCCATGTAAAACCAGACACACTGAAACTAATAGAAAAGAAACTGGGGAAGACCCTAGAGGACATGGGCAAGGGGGAAAAGTTCCTGAACAGATCACCAATAGCTTATGTTCTAAGATCAAGAATTGACAAATGGGACCTCATAAAATTACAAAGTTTCTGTAAGGCAAAGGACACTGTTAAAAGGACAAAACTGTAACCATCAAATTGGGAAAGGATATTCACCAACCCTACATCTGATAGAGGGCTAATATCCAATATATACAAAGAACTCAAGAAGTTAGACCCCAGGGAACCAAATAACCCTATTAAAAATGGGGCACAGATCTAACCAAAGAATTTTCACCTGAAGAAATTTGGATGGCCGAGAGGCACCTTAAGAAGTGCTCAGCATCATTAGTCTTTAGGGAAATGCAAATCAAAACAACCCTGAGATTTCACCTTACACCAGTCAGAATGGCTCAGTTCAAAAACTCAGGAGACAGCAGGTGTTGGTGAGGATGTGGAGAAAGAGAAACACTCCTCCATTGCTGGTGGGGCTCTGTAAGATGGTACAACCACTTTGGAGATCAGTGTGGTGGTTCCTCAGAAAACTGGACATGACACTTCTGGAGGACCCTGCTATACCTCTACTGGGCATATACCCAAAGGATTCTCTGGCATGCAATAAAGACACATGCTCCATTATGTTCATAGCATCCTTATTTATAATAGCCAGAAGCTGGAAAGAACCCAGATGCTCCTCAAAGGAGGAATGGATACAGAAAATGTGGTATATTTACACAATGGAATACTACTCAGCAATTAGAAACAATGAATTCACAAAATTTTTAGGCAAATGTTTTGATCTGGAAAACATCATCCTAAGTGAGGTAACCCAGTCACAAAAGAATACACATGGAATGTAATCTCTGATAAGTGGATATTAATTAGCCCAGAAGCCCTGAATACCCAAGGCACAAATCGCATAACAAATGACTTCCATGAAGAAGTATGGAGAAGGTCCTGATCCTGGAAATGATTGATCTAGCATTGGAGGGGAATATAAGGATAGAGAAGAAAAGGAGGGAGGTGATTGGAGAATGGATGGAGAGAAGAAGATTTATGGGACATATGGGGAGGGGGGATCCAGGAAAGAGGAAATCATTTTGAATGTAAACAAAGAGTATAGAAAATAAAAATATTAAAAAAAGAATAATAAGTAGATACTATTATTTATACTTACCTGGAAATACATTACAATGTATTTTAGACAAATATTTATGGCATTAACATTTTATATCAAAAATAAAAAATGTGCATGTATCACCTTTATGTATATTAAATGTTAACAACAGTATTAATAGCAATAATGTCATAAACCACTATTGAAAAATTAAACCAATGTCCAGATTAGAAAAGTTAGTAGAATATATCACATTTTAAAATTATTACGAGGTCCCATTTGTCAATTCTTGATCTTAGAGCATACTCTATTGGTGTTCTGTTCAGAAATTTTCTCCCTGTACCGATGTCCTCAAGGGTTTTCTCCAGTTTCTTTTCTATTATCTTCAGAGTCTCTGGCTTTATGTGGAGGTCCTTGATCCATTTGGATTTGAGCTTAGTACAAGGAGACAAGGATGGATCAATTCGCATTCTTCTGCATGCTGACCTCCAGTTGAACCAGCACCATTTGTTGAAAAGGCTATCTTTTATCCATTGGATGTTTTCAGCCTCTTTGTCGAGGATCAGGTGGCCATAGGTGTGTGGGTTCATTTCTGGATCTTCAATCCTGTTCCATTGATCCTCCTGCCTGTCACTGTACCAATACCATGCCATGCAGTTTTTAACACTATTGCTCTGTAGTATTGCTTGAGGTCAGGGATACTGATTCCCCCAGACTTTCTTTTGTTGCTGAGAATAGTTTTAGCTATCCTGGGTTTTTTGTTGTTCCAGATGAATTTGATAATTGCTCTTTCTAACTCTGTGAAGAATTGAGTTGGGATTTTGATGGGTATTGCATTGAATCTGTATATTGCTTTTGGCAAAATGGCCATTTTAACTATATTGATTCTACTGATCCATGAGCATGGGAGGTTTTCCCAATTTTTGAGGTCTTCTTCCATTTCCTTCTTCAGAGTCTTGAAGTTCTTGTCATACAGATCTTTCACATGTTTGGTAAAAGTCACCCCAAGATACTTTATACTGTTTGTGGCTATTGTGAAGGGGGTCATTTCCCTAATTTCTTTCTCAGCCTGCTTATCCTTTGAGTATAGTAAGGCTACTGATTTGCTTGAGTTGATTTTATAACCTGCCACTTTGCTGAAGTTGTTTATCAGCTGTAGGAGCTCTCTAGTGGAGTTTTTTGGGTCACTTAGGTAGACTATCATGTCATTTGCAAATAATGATAGTTTGACTTCTTCCTTTCCAATTTGTATCCCTTTGACCTCCTTATGTTGTCAAATTGCCCAAGCTAGTACCTCAAGTACAATATTGAAAAGATAAGGAGAAAGGGGGCAGCCTTGTCTGGTCCCTGATTTCAGTGCTTCAAGTTTCTCTCCATTTAGTTTGATGCTGGCTACCGGTTTGCTGTATATTGCTTTTACTATGTTTAGGTATGGGCCTTGAATTCCTGTTCTCTCCAAGACTTTAAGCATGAAAGGATGCTGAATTTTGTCAAATGATTTTTCAGCATCCAATGAAATGACCATGTAGTTTTTTTCTTTGAGTTTGTTTATGTAGTGGATTGCATTGATGGATTTCCGTACATTGAACCAACCCTGCATTCCCAGGATAAAGCCTGCTTGATCATGGTGGATGATTGTTTTGATGTGTTCTTGGATTCGGTTGGCAAGAATTTTATTGAGTATTTTTGCATCGATGTTCATAAGGGAAATTGGTCTGAAGTTCTCTTTCTTTGTTGGATCTTTGTGTGGTTTTGGTATCAGTGTAATTGTGGCTTCGTAGAAGGAATTGGGTAGTGTTCCTTCTGTTTCTATTTTGTGGAATAGTTTGAAGAGTATTGGTGTTAACTCTTCTTATTGACAAATGGGACCTCATAAAATTACCAAGTTTCTGTAAGGCAAAGGACACCATCAAGAGGACAAATCGGCAACCAACAAATTGGGAAAAGATCTTCACCAATCCTACATCAGACACAGGGCTAATATCCAATATATATAAAGAACTCAAGAAGTTAGACTCCAGAAAACCAAACAACCCTATTAAAAATGGGGTACAGAGTTAAACAAAGAATTCTCACCTGAAGAACTTTAGATGGCGGAGAAGCATCTTAAAAAATGCTCAACTTCATTAGTCATTAGGGAAATGCAAATCAAAACAACCCTGAAATTTCATCTTACACCAGTCAGAATGGCTAAGATTAAAAATTCAAGAGACAGCAGGTATTGGAGAGGGTGTGGAGAAAGAGGAACACTCCTCCACTGCTGGTGGGGTTGCAAATTGGTACAACCACTCTGGAAATCAGTCTGGCGGTTCCTCAGAAAACTGGGCACCTCACTTCCAGAAGATCCTGCTATACCACTCCTGTGCATATACCCAGAGGATTCCCCACCATGTAATAAGGATACATGCTCTACTATGTTCATAGCAGCCCTATTTATAATTGCCAGATGCTGGAAAGAACCCAGGTATCCCTCAACAGAAGAGTGGATGCAAAAAATGTGGTATATCTACACAATGGGGTACTATTCAGCCATTAGAAACAATGAATTCATGAAATTCTTAGGCAAATGGATGGAGCTAGAGAACATCATACTAAGTTAGGTAACCCAGACTCAAAAGGTGAATCATGGTATGCACTCACTAATAAGTGGATATTAACCTAGAAAACTGGAATACCCAAAACATAATCCACACATCAAATGAGGTACAAGAAGAAAGGAGGTGTGGCCCCTTGTTCTGCAAAGACTCAGTAAAGCAGTATTCGGCAAAACCAGAACGGGGAAGTGGGAAAGGGTGGGTGGGAGGACAGGGGAAGAGAAGGGGGCTTACAGGACTTTCGGGGAGTGGGGGGGCTAGAAAAGGGGAAATTATTTGAAATGTAAATAAAAAATTATATTGAATAAAAAAATAAATAAATAAAATTATTATGATTAATATTAAAGTATGAATTTTACAGGTTTTATAATGATCTGGAGGAAAATGTAAGTGAATAAAGCAATCTCCCAATTGGTTAACATTTCATAGTATTGTGACAGTTTATATTTGCATCTTCTATTTGAGCCTGACTTTAATCATTTTCTTTGAAAAGTCTCCAAAGATACAACTGAGACTCTAAAAAAAAAAAAAAAAAAAAAAAAAAAAAAAAAAAAAAAAAAATCAAAAGATGCATCCTGGCATCCTGTAAAATGAGAATATTCTTTGACTAATTACATTAATTCATACATAAAACATCCTTCTTCCAGAAAATTTCACTGTCTGTTATGGCTTCATTTGCTTGAATTGGGTTTGGTTTGGTTTCAGAGGCAATAACAAGTATATTGCTAGGGCTGACCTTGAACTCACAATATTCCCCAGTTAATATTTGAGTTCACAGTTCTCCTATACCCGTGAGGAGTAAGAATTACAGGTCTGTGCTGCCATACCTAGCTTGTATTCTGTTTTCTTTAGTTTTGTTAGTTTGTTAACTAACTACTAGTTAGTTAGTCAACTACTAGTTGATTTTGGGGATCAAACGGAGAGCACTTCATGCATAGGCAAGTATTCTCCTTTAAGAAGAGTTGGGAGTTTTGAGTATTTGATATGGTACTGATGAACATCAAATTTATTCTAGTTAATATTTAACACCAAACTGAATTTTTCAATTATCTAGAACTTTTACATTCCATTTGAGCTTATGTGTGAGTGTGTGTATAGAAGAAGAAAAAGCATTTCTGTGATGTGTAGGCTACTTATGTTACCTGGTCAGGTGTCTACCCATCCAGAGCACCTCTGATATACAGTTTAAAGAGGTCATCAGTGAAATTCACACCCCTGAAGCTTTAAAATAACATATTTATTATTTTTGAGTTTTCTTGGGCCTGATTCCAAGGAGTGCTTAGCCAAATCCCTTTCTTGGGATCTCAGAGGGCTGAAATCAATCAAGCTATTGGCAAGACTCCATTCCTTTCCGAATTTTAGGTGCTTCTTCCAAGTTTATGTGTGTGCTGACAGAACACAGTTGCTTTAAGCTGTAGGTCTGAGGTCCTTGTTACGTAATTGCTGCCAGCCATGGGTCTCCAACTTTGGGCAAATGCACATCCAACAACCAGATAAAACAAAACAAAACAAACAAAAAACAATGCCAACAGAAATGTTCACAATATCACAACAAAATTTCTCTTTAAGCCAAATAAAATCTATTAATCAGAAACTACATAATCTTTATTTCAAACTACTTAATGAGGCATCTTCCAAGTATTTAGTATAGAGCCAATATTCAGCTCAGAGTTGGTGAGAATATTTACATTCCAAATAGAAAATAAATCCCAGCGGTAAGATGTAGAGCTTTTGTGGTCAGGACCTTTCTAAACTTGACACATGTATACCTATTCTACATACTTACTTATATTCATTACTAAATCCTGCATAATATATTAATTACAAATATTGTTTGATTTCCATGAACAATCACTGTGCTCAAACAATTGGAATTTATGAAGGTCATGATAGGACTATGGTGATTTGAATATGTATGGCCCCCTTAGACTCATGTGTTTAAATATTTGTCCCATAGGGACAAAGATATATTGTTCATTTGTTTAATGGGTGGGTCAAAATCATTTATGATATACCTTACACCAGTAATAAGCCAACATTACTAGGACTTTCAAATTAAAGAATATTCATTGTATCTAAATGTTCATTATCTATGGGAAGTAAAAAAGTTGTTCCACATTTTGAATACATTAAAAATACCAAAATACCACAGATTAAAACAAATACATTCTGAAATTTTCCTCCAGTGTTCTCTCTCTGTCTCTCTGTCTCTCTCTGTCTCTCTCTCTCTCTGTTTCTCTCTGTCTGTCTCTCTCTCTCTCACACACACACACATACACTCTTGCTCTCGCTCTTGCTCTCCCTTTCACTCTGTGTGTGTGTGCGCACATGCATATGTGGCTGCACATATGCATGTGCATATGTGTATGTATATGTATGTGCTTGTGTGTGTATGCAAGTATGTGCAGGAGTTGTATAAACAAGAAGACAACCTTTGAGGGTGATTCCTTAGGAGATGTCTGCCACTCTTTTTTCTTTTTATTTTATCAGCTAACCTATTGTGTTAATTTCTCTCAAGCATGAAACTGAACTTTGTCAACAGGCAAGTATATACTGGTCTCTTGATCTAGAATAAAGCTTTTCCCAGCTCCCAGCATGCTTTTGCATGAAGCTCATGGTTTCACTGTATACAGAACAACTTGATTATTTATTATGCAACAATATTTTGTTCTAAAAATGTATATACCTCAGTTAAAGATACATTATTGTTAAGAGACTTTATTTTTGTAATCTCTCAATAAGTCTTTGCTGGAGACAGCTAATTTCAAAGTCAATGGCTGTTAACAATGACTGAAATTTAGGGTGAATTTAGATAATTAAAAATAATAACAATAAGACAAACAGTCATGTGGTGCAAACCTTTAATTACATCACTTTGGAGGCAGAAGCAGGAGCATCTCTATGTTCGAGACCCACCTAGTCTACAGAGTAAGTTCAGAGATAGCCAGAGCTTCACAGGAGTAAACCCTATATTGACAAACAACAATGAAAATCCAATAATAATACTGCAAAAATAAAGGTTTTATCAATTGACAGACTTTCATGAAAATTTATCAGAAGCATGAACTGCTGTTTGACAGATCAAATAATGCTGCAAAATTTAATTAAATCCTTTCAAATCCTAACATAGATTTCTCTCTAAGTGTGGGTGTTTTTCTACATTATTTGCTGTCAGCTCAATAGCATTCACATCGTTTTCTTAAGAGTAGATTCCATCTGAGGAAGCCACGTATTTGTTCATTAAAAAGATATCATATCATACACGGTAATGTGCAATACAAGATTACAGAATCTCACATCTCCGTGTTTGATTTTTGTTCTCTTGCTTTACCCACCATGTCTGCAGTGAGTGCTTCTGCAGGAAGATACCTCATCTGTGAGGTATCAATTAAACTTTTTTCCCCCTAGCTCCTTTTAATGTTGGCATCTTCAGTTTTTCTCAGGAATCACAAAAACGTGCATAATGACATCCAGAGTTGTGTCTTTTCTTAAAGCTTTCAATGTACTGTGCCAAAATCCATCAGAGAAATCACTAGTTATATCAGGTAAAGCTGAACAAAATATATTTCTTAAATAATAAGACCTGAAGCCAACATTCCATTTTGATCTGTGGGCTGCAGTATAGATGTTATGTTGGCAAGCATGACAACCACATTAATCGCATACATCTCCATCTGTGCTCTTAGGGGACTGGGTGCATTGTCTGTGAGCAATAATAATTTTGAAAGGGATATTTTTTTTCTGAGCAGTAAGTCTTAACACTAGGCTTAAAATATTCAGAAAACCATGCCTTAAACAGATACGCTGTCACCCAAGCTTTCTTATTTCATTTATACTGCGCAGTAGAATAGCTTTAGTATAATTTTTAAGGGTCCTAAGATTTCTGAGAATAGTGAGCATTGGCTTAACTTAAAGTCATTAGCTGCATTAACCCTTAAAAAGAGACAACTTGCATCAGTGGGAAGGAAGGCCCTTGGTCCTGTGAAAGTTTGATGCCCCAGTGTAGGGAAATGCTAGGGTAGTGAGGCAGGAGTAGGTGGATGGGTGGGGGAGCACCATCTTAGAAGTAAGGTGCATGGGGGCAGGGGCATGGGATAGGTGGTTTGTGGACAGGAAACCAAGAAGGGAGATAAAATTTGAAATGTATATAAATACAATAACCAATAAGAATTAAAAAAAAAAAGAGACAGTTTGTCATTGAAGTTTTGAACCCTTGAGGTTATAGGTACCAATAAAGGACTTTTTGCTTTCATTGAAATTTGTCTTTATCATTGCTACTTTCAGTAATTATCTTGACATTAATGTCATAGAAACAGCTTCCTGCCTTAAGCCTCACAAACCAACATCTGCTGAAGTAAAATACTTTTGTGACCTACCTCAGCCTCCAGAACATAAAGGAGTTGGAGAATTGCCCTGGATTCAGCCTTGGTCTTGGGTTTAAGAGAAACTTGTCATTTATTTAATCTTCTCTTTAGACTTATAAAACTTTTTAACATATAAGCCCTAAGTTTCTGTCACCCTCCTAATTTTCATGTGCTAACTGGAGTGCCACTTTTAATTTCCTTCAAGACCATTTCCTTTTTATTAACATTGTGACTGACTGATAGGAGACCTGATTGTCAAACTATCTCATAGTTTGATATTCCATCTTCACTTAGCAGAATCATTAGTAGTTATTGAATTAAAATGAGAAACACTTAAATTCTGTGAATGTGAGAAATCCGCCAGGACTACTTGCTCAATGAATACCAGTATTAGTCTGTCTAAAGTGAGATCCGAGGACAGGGAGATAAATGAAGAACATTATATTAGTGGAGAGGTTGAAACACATACATCTAGCAAATAAGTTTGCTTTCTTATGTAGGCATAACTCATAATAATAGCTAGATATAGTAATAATATTAAGTACTACTCATTGCAGATAATTATAATACACTAACAATGAACAAGTTGAAATTCTGTGAGAATTAGTGGTTTGGATAGCAGAGATGTAGAGTGGGCATACACTCACAGGAAATGATAACTTCAATAAAATAAATACGTAGTCCATAAAGAAAGCTCATTAAAAGATAATGTAGGGATAAGCCTAAGTTTTATTTTATAAAATTACAATGAATTAATTTATTGTATATTTAAGATTTACTTCATGATTGTGAATGTGGCATGTGTGTGTATGTGTGTGTGTGTGTGTGTGTGTGTGTGTGTGCTCACATGCACACATGTGTGAGGGGGTGTGGTATAGTTGTGTAGGGGTCACTTCGGGGAACAATAAAGAAGGGATATTGTATTGCTTGGAGTTTGAATTACAGAAGGTTGTAGATGAACCAGTGTGAGTACCAGGAACTAAATTCAAATCCTATGCAAGAGAAGCCGCCATGTTAATCCTTGAGACATCTTTTCCCCATCAAGGTCTTTTTTATTCTTTTACTCCAGTTGTAAGAAATTCCCACTTTATGGTTTTTCTAGTTATGAAAATATACCTCATCTGGAGGTGTGGAAATTTTCCAAGTATCTTAAGTATCACAAGAGGTTATTTCCAAATGTATGGATGCCTGCCATAGGTAAATAATGCTGTATAATTAAGACGATGTGGGGTTTTAAACAACATGTCAGTACCAGAGGTATTCATCAGAAATATTAGTGTAAAATTTGTTATATTCTTAACAATTTTTCATATTGGGATAATATTGGCTTTATAGAATATGTATAGAGTTATTATATAATTATATGAGAAAGAGTAGTATATGAGTCATGGAGACCCCAAAGTCACCCCAAGGAAACAATATGTTGTCATTGCTTTCATTGTCTATCATAAATAGATTGTGTGTTTCTGAAGATATCATTAACTTGGGATGCAGAACATAAATAATCAACCCTACCTGTCCAGGAAACTCTCATCTTGGTGGCTAGATAAGATAGTTTCTGGAGATGCTATGAAACATTTTGGTGAGAAAGTACATCAATGGTCTTAACTATTGAATTCTGCATGCTACAATATTTATCTGCTAGCAAGACATGCTTACTGTTGCAATAGTGGCATGATGATTGTGGAAATAACCAATAACTTTTGATTTGACTATGATATCAGCTCCACACAAATACTATAATTCTTGTGCTATAAACCTCATAATACACTCATAAATGGGAAGATCATAGGCCCGTTCTCCTCAAGCTGGTCAATGGGAAGGAAAGATAACCCTCCAAATTTGTTTTATGAAGGCAACATTTTCCTGTTATGAGAGGATATGAAAATATAATAAAAATTATATACCAATATTACAATATTGATAAATTGTAATATAGATATAGAGCAATATAGATAAAAAGTGTTCAACACAATGGAAGTGAATAAAATTCATTATATAAGATAATATCTTAACTGATGATTGAGTTGGCTTCATGGTAATACTGTGAGGATGACTTACAACACACAGGTCAAAAAACAGGATGAAGAATAAAAACCTAACAGATATAGAAAAATCATTTGAAAAAGTTCAAAATTTTATAAAAAACAGCCTTGAAAATCTCTTTGCACTTTAATAGTACAAAAAGGATAAATGTTATTATACTGAGCTTATTCTAAGAAAAATCTTATATGACAATTGAGAAATAAGTAAGAACAATGGCTTAATAGTTCTTAGGTAAATCTAAATTGCACCAAGATAAAGGACAGTAAAACTTGATGCTTACAAGTTTTGGTTTAGTTTGGTTGGTTGTTTTTATTGGATATTTTATGAATTTACATTTCAAGTATTATCCTCTTTCCCAGTTTCTCCTCGGGAAACCCCGATCCCATCACTCCCCCTCCTGCTTCTATGAAGGTGCTCCCCCACCCACCCACCCACCCACTCCCAACTACCTGCCCTGGCATTCCCCTACATTGGGGAATTGAGCCTTTACAGGACCAAGGGCCTCTCCTTCCATTGATGCCAACAATACCATCTTCTGCTACATATGCAGCTGGAACAATAGACCCCTCCATGTGTACTCTTTGGTTGGTGGTTTAGTCACTGGGAGCTCTGGGTGGTGGTCTGGGTGATTGATATTATTGTTCTTCCTATGGAGTTGCAGACCCCTTCAGCTCCTTCAGTCCTTTCTCTAACTCCATTGGGGAACCCATGCTCAATCCAATGGTTAGCTGTGAGCATCTGCCTCTGTATTTGTCAGGTTCTGGTAGAGCCTCACAGGAGACAGCTATATCAGGCTCCTGTCAGAATGCAGTTCTTGGTATCCACAATAGTGTCTGGGTTTGGTGTCTGTATATGGGCTAGATTGCCCAGGTGGGCCAGTCTCTGGATGACCTTTCCTTCAGCCTCTGCTCCATACTTTGTTCTTGTATTTCCTATTTCCTTTAGACAGAAGCCACTGTGTACTCTATGACTCACCACTGGATGCCATACAAAAAGGACTGACTAACTAAGATAAAAACTGTGGTCACCACTTTGTTGTGTATAGCAGATGAAACACTTTTAATAGTCAATGGCCTGTGACTTATCCAAGTTACTGCTATATGTTCGCATCTCTACAGTTCTGGTGTTCTTAGGAATATCCTTGTACTTTTGACTGGACTAAGTATCAATCTGTTGTAAGCTTTCCATAAAATCCATCTTTGGAATTGAGGGCACTTAAGAACTCTTTATTGTTTTGTAGTGTAAGTCAAGAAATAAAAAAGACATAATCCACTGTCAATAAGATTTTCTATTTTTTTCTTATTATCTTTGATATGTTAACTTGCAATATACTTAAGCAAATAAGAAATATATTAATATGTTGATCAACACAGTCCCTTGTCCGGATACAATTATAATTATTCTTTTGCATATTGTTTTTCAATCTTTGAGAGCTAGAGGGAGAATTTAAGGTAATTATATTCTATCTTTTTATTTTGACACAATCTAGATTCTTTTGTGCTGTTAAGAAATATTGACCTAAATTTCATAGACTATATCTATCCGCTTTGATTTTTTACCTCCTTCATATCCATTTCAAAAAGAATCCATATAAAGTTGAAAATTTTTAAAAGTTAAATCAGTCTCAAAAAATCATATTTAATAAATATGATTCAAAATGTTAAAAGTCATACTTGTACTGACATGATTAGGTATGTGTGTGTGTGTCATTATTTGATCTTCACTCTAAGATAAAGGCAGGATGCTGGTAAAAAAAAAAAACTTTTACTTAATTTCTATTCCACTTACAAAAAATCTTTCATTTATATTTGTTTTTCACATTGTATAAATGTACATTTAATTTAGTTATAAAATGTAGGAAACAAAGCCACTATAAAATTTAAAATATTAGATGAGAATTTATTATTACATACATGTCATAGCATCATTTTCTAATAAACCTCACTTCTCTAGAACAAGGCTTAAACATGGAAATACTTGAGAAGTTCTTTTAAGGAGAACATAAAACATTTTACAGTACCCAGATATTAAACACTTAGAATAAAGCTAAGAATGTTTCTCTTCTTCTATTTTCACCATGCATATTAGCATTATTCTCCCCTGAGGATTATTTATTATACAAAGAAGACACACCTGATATTCTCTTTTATGGCGTGGGTATTAAAAAAATAAAATGAATGAAAATGCTGTATCTGCTCACAGAAAGTAAACAGAGTGGAATCAACCAGTTAGTAAGAATGCTTTTGTTACAAAGTCAGTTGAATAAACACAGCACTGGTAAGGCAGAGTGAAATAAACTCAAATGATCTAGTGTTTTAAAGGTACATTTCAAGATCATTTTAGTGATTCTTTGTTAATTTCGTACCTTGCATCCCAATCCTGCTTGTTTCACATCCCTCCTTATCCCTTGGCCCTGGTATCATCCCTCTACAAAAATTTCCCACAATAATTTTAAAAATTAAAACACACTGACAAGCAAACACACAAAAACAAAAACAAAACCCAGCATCTTGCTGTGGAGACTGTGGTGTCATGGCACACAGCACACACTTCTGCCCCATCAGCTTCGCTTGTAAATGTTCATTGCAATGAGTCACTGGTCTTGTTCAAGGTCTTTGTTTTGGGTGGGTCTTCACTGAAACCGCTCTCGGATATACTGTTGTTGCTGTTTCATGAAGATCAGTAGGCTTTGAATCGTCAGATCCAGCTCTTTTACGAGTTCCAGGATTCCATAGAAAAGATAGATTTTGGAAGGAGTCAACACAAAGCCCTGGATATAGGCATAATATTTTTGTGCATTGTGTAAATTTTATACTTGTGTTATTCATTGATTTCTCTGCCCTCATATCTTGTTTCAATCTGGGCGTGGCATTGTAATACATATATTAAGAATTTCCTGTCTCAAGTTTGTGTAAACAGTTCTTAACATTTATTCTGTGCCCTGTCAATAAATGCTGTTCACCCAATGGCTAGGCAGAAGAGACAATAGGGTGGGCTTCTGCCAGCTAGGTAAAGGGGAGAGTGGGAGGAGGGGGGGTATTCAGATAGGGCACAAGGATGAAGTGATGAAAAAAACTCATCTGAACCCAGAAGATCCAGTTGAATAATAATATGCAAGCATCATGGGATGGGGCTGGTAGGTAGGCAGCAGCAATAGGATTAATTTATTGGTTGCATTTATACTAAAATAATTCATTTTACACATGGATCTCTGCCTGGGTGGTAGCTGATTTGGTCAGCATGTCCGCTCTCCTGTGCCTGTACCAAGAAGGCCAGCTCTCTTGTGTTGTCTAGATGAGCAACTGGGTCAACTGTCCGTGTGGCAGCTGGCAGGAGTGGGAGCAGCTCTCTTGTCCTCATGCCATCACCATCAATGCCAGCTTTCTCACACCCACTTGACCATAGCAAGGTCTCCAGCAATGCTGGACCAGTTCACTCAGTACTGCATCTAGCAAGGAGTGGGATCAACTCCCCAGTTCTTGTATTCTGGACAGGCTGTCCTGCATCCATGTCACCAAGGCCAGTGCTACCATACCATCCTGGTGAGTTGTAGGGCCCACACTCCTGAGCGCTGCGACCAGAGAAGGTCAGGGCTTGCTCTCATATCTTTGGGGCCAGCTCTCTCATACTTCTCAGATGAGGCTAGGCTGGCTATCTCCCAAATGCCACACCTGAAAGGTATGGGTCCACTCTGAGCAGTCCTTAGCAAAATATCCCCAGGTAGCATCCCAGCTAAGGGCTATGTTCATGTTATTTGGTGGTAACATAGACTAAGGACATCAGCATTGACTCTTGCTGCTGGAAGTTCATGGACTTCAATTTGGTCCTCTGAGGCAGCACTGGCCAGAACATCACCCTGGCCTCGGGTGTCAGTACAGGATACTCACATCAGGTTGCTCCTCAGTACCTTGGTATCTTTAATTCAACCTCTTTTCGTAGTACAAATACTTCTGCTTCTCCTTCTTTCCCACTTCTCCACAACATACTTGATGACAGGTGGGGGTCTTTAGGGTGTCTTCTGCCCTGCCCAAATGAATTTCATTAGATTCCAGCTAGTACACTAGGAATCTCATTATAAAATTTTAACTATGATGTATAGATTAAAGTTGATAACTACCTGTTTTTTGTTCATGACGGATAAGTCACAGTCAAAGCTTTTACATCTTTTTCATAATGTACAAAATAGAATAATAACATTCAATTCAAGTTGAGTTCAAAAATAAACTTTGATATATGTAAGTAAAATCTATGACAATAATATGTACTTTGGTAAACATAAGCTTATCCTATGTTAAGCTAAAGAGCCATATCATTATCTTGTTGTATCATATATTAAAAAATACATAGAACAAATTTTATTGTTCAATGATCTTTCACCATACAAAAACCCATGTGCTATTTTTCCACATGAAGACATATAAGAACTCCAGCACTCTTTTCCATATCATTCTGAGCACTATTAAGTCCCATAGCAGGTAGCCACTATTATCTTTTTTGTTTGTTTGTACTATTTAATAGATGAGATATTTATGTCTTAGCAGGAAATAACTATTTTTACATTAAATTTATGAAGACTGTATATATGATGATGCAATATACATATAGTACATAATTGTTACAGCAAATTAGTATCACATTCATCATTACTTACATAATATATCAGGTCCTCAAACCTTTTTCAACTTACACCTGAAAGTTTGATCAGCTCAAACCTTCATTATAATTACTACATATTCAAATCATTTCTACCAATAACAAATCTCCATTAGCAATATTTTCATCAAATTTTAAACCTTGTACACATAGATTCAAACTGAATGTATTGCTTTGTGTCTTACATAAGTACTTAAAGGTTCATTCTTGTAATTTATTTATACCAATTGCTTGTTGCTAATTTACTGCAGTTTGGCAACCCATTTTATGAGTGTAACAGGATTTATTATTCATGAAATAGTTGGTAGGAAGAATTTAAGTTCTGTTCAGATAAGAAAACCACATCAGTATATTCAGTTCTACTCTATTACTATGGAGTTCATGTTACTTTCACATTTCTAAATGTCTTAATGTAACTGTGATTACATTATTTTTAATTACTTAGATCTTCTAATCATCCAGTATTGTTATTAAATAACTGGAAGCTACGTTGTACTCTTACTAACATGCCTTTTATCCCACCGTGATTCTGAAACCCGAGACTGGTTCTTTGTGATTCTATAGTATTCTCTGTTAATTTCTTGCTTAGCTGATCTCCTTCTCCTTTCTTGAGTTACTATACTTCTTTAGAGGCAAGCAACTCCAAGTCCCAACCTCTCCTAAGCCCTGGAAGATGGCTTCTAAGAAGAAAAAATCTAATAGAAGTGAAAGAAAAAAGAAAGAAAGAAAGAAAGAAAGAAAGAAAGAAAGAAAGAAAGAAAGAAAGAAAGAAAGAAAGAAAGAAAGAAAGAAAGAAAGAAAGAACCTAAGAGAAACACAAAGTAAAGGAATAAACATGGGATCCAGATATGTCCTTCTAATTTAATAGAAAAATGGAAAACTTTAAAAAGAGGTGTCCTGAATTTTATGTCAACTACCATGCCATAAAACGTAACCATGGAAGTATAGTAAAACTTAAGACTAACAAAATTAACATGATGAGTCTTTACAAAAAATACAGAACAATCACCAGTACCTATGACGCTGCATGTCAGATTATGATCAAGCTTATGTATTATGTAGATCATGTATTTTTATCTAGTTGTGTAGTCAGTTTTCTATGTCTAGTATAAGCCTCAGCAAGCACTGACAAGTAAATTAATCTCTATATCAATCCTTTAAAGTGATGTAGGAACCGATACTCAATGCATTGTTAACTTTATTACCTAAATATTGTAGAGTATGGCCATATAATATGTTCTTGGGTCATTTGAATAACTTAGTTTACAGAGCATTTGTAAATCCCATTGATTTCTGTAGTTAAAAATACTATAATAGTTTTTTATTTTTATTTTCTATATTCTTTGTTTACATTCCAAATGATTTCCCCTTTCCCGGATCCCTCCCTCTCCGTATGTCCCAAAAACCTTCTTCTCTCCATCCATTCTCCAATCACCTCCCTCTGTCCTTATATTCCCCTCCAATGCTAGATCAATCCTTTCCAGGATCAGGACCTTCTCCATACTTCTTCATGGGAGTCATTTGTTATGCGATTTGTGTCTTGGGTATTCAGGGCTTCTGGGCTAATTAATATCCACTTATCAGAGATTGCATTCCATGTGTATTCTTTTGTGACTAGGTTATCTCACTTAGGATGATATTTTCCAGTTCAAATCATTTGCCTAAAAATTTTGTGAATTCATTGTTTCTAATTGCTGAGTAGTATTCCATTGTGTAAATATACCACATTTTCTGTATCCATTCCTACTTTGAGGGGCATCTGGGTTCTTTCCAGCTTCTGGCTATTATAAATATGAATGCTATGAATATAATGGACCATGTGTCTTTATTGCATGCCGGGGAATCCTTTGGGTATATGCCTAGGAGAGGTATGACAGGGTCCTCCAGAAGTGTCATGTCCAGTTTTCTGAGGAACCGCCAGACTGATTTCCAAAGTGGTTGTACCATCTTACAGCCCCACCAGCAGTGGAGGAGTGTTCCTCTTTCTCCACATCCTCGCCAACACCTGCTGTCTCCTGAGTTTTTGACCTTAGACATTCTGACTGGTGTAAGGTGAAATCTCAGGGTTGTTTTGATTTGCATTTCCCTAATGACTAATGATGTTGAGCACTTCTTAAGGTGCCTCTAGGCCATCCGAATTTCTTCAGGTGAAAATTCTTTGTTTAGATCTGTGCCCATTTTTTAATAGGGTTATTTGGTTCCCGGGGGTCTAACTTCTTGAGTTCCTTGTATATATTGGATATTAGCCCTCTATCAGATGTAGGCGTGATGAATATCCTTTCCCAATTTGACGGTTGCCATTTTGTCCTTTTAACAGTGTCCTTTGCCTTACAGAAACTTTGTAATTTTATGAGGTCCCATTCTTCATCTTAGAACATAAGCTATTGGTGATCTGTTCAGGAACTTTTCCCCCTTGCCCATGTCCTCTAGGGTCTTCCCCAGTTTCTTTTCTATTAGTTTCAGTGTGTTTGGTTTTACATGGAGGTCCTTGATCCACTTGGAGTGAAGTTTAGTACATGGAGATAAGAATGGATCAATTCGCATTCTTCTGCATGCTGACCTCCAATTGAATCAGCACCATTTGTTGAAAAGGCTACCTTTCTCCACTGGATGTTTTTGGCTCCTTTGTCGAAGATCAAGTGACCATAGGTGTGTGGGTTCATTTCTGGATCTTCAATTCTATTCCATTGGTCTACTTGTCTGTCACTGTGCCAATACCATGCAGTTTTTAATACTATTGCTCTGTAGTATTGCTTGAAGTCAGTGATACTGATTCCCCCAGAATTTCTTTTGTTGTTGAGAATAGTTTTAGCTATCCTTGTTTTTTTTGTTATTCTAGATGAATTTGAGAATTGCTTTTTCCAACTCTGTGAAGCACTGAGTTGGGATTTTGATGGGGATTGCATTGAATCTGTAGATTGCCTTTCGCAAGATGGCCATTTTAACTATATTAATCCTGCCAATCCACGAGCATGACAGATTTTTCCATTTTCTGAGGTCTTCTTCGATTTTCTTCTTCAGAGACCTGAAGTTCTTGTCATATAGATCTTTCACTTGTTTGGTTAGAGTCACACCAAGATACTTTATATTGTCTGTGGCTATTGTGAAGGGTGTCATTTCCCTAACTTCTTTCTCAACCTGCTTATCCTTTGAGTATAGGAAGGCAACTGATTTGCTTGAGTTAATTTTATAACCAGCCACTTTGCTGACGTTGTTTATCAGCTGTAGGAGTTCTCTGGTGGAGGTTTTTGGGTCACTTAAGTAGACTATCATGTCATCTGCAAATAGTGATAATTTGACATCTTCCTTTCCAATTTGTATCCCCTTGAACTCCTTATGTTGTCTAATTGCTCTAGCTAGAACTTCAAGTACTATATTGAAAAGATATGGAGAGTGAGGACAGCCTTGTCTAGTCCCTGATTTTAGTCGGATTGCTTCAGGTTTCTCTCCGTTTAGTTTGATGTCGGCTATCAGTTTGCTGTATATTGCTTTAATGATGTTTAGGTATGGGCCTTGAATTCCTGTTCTTTCCAAGACTTTTAGCTTGAAAGGATGCTGAATTTTGTCAAATGCTTTTTCTGCATCTAATGAGATTATCATATGTTTTTTTTTCTTTGAGTTTGTTTATTTAGTGGATAGCATTGATAGATTTCCTTATATATAATACTATAATAATTTTTAAAGAATATTTATTTATGCTGGGTGGTAGTGGTGCATGCCTTTAATCCCAGCACTTGGGAGGTAGAGGCAGGTAGGTGGATTTATGAGTTCAAGGTCAGCCTGGTCTACAGAGTGAGTTCCAGGACAGCCAGGGCTACTTGGAGTGTCTTATTTACTCATAACTGACGAATATATAATGATTATGGTTTTAGATAATCTTTAAAACATAATTCCAGAATAGGCCCATTATTCATGGGTTATCATGCTTCTGAGTACCGCTGCTTGTACCACTAAGAGTTGATATTCTGAATTTATACATGTAATGAATCCAGGTTCAAGCAGTGTCACATCACTGCGCCTTTATACACTGACCAGAAAGATCTAATTCCATCTGCATTTACAGGTATTATTTCCCAGAAAGCAAAAGCCTGATTAAAATAATGTGATCCAATTGAAACAGAAACTATGCTATCATTAATTATTAGGTGCATTGTAACCTTTTCCTCAATGATTGTGATCTCTTTATTTGTGCACAAACCACTACTCTGCACCATGTTATTTCATATTTTATGCACATAATTGGATCAAAGTAGTTAATGGCTCTCTCTTTCATTATTACTTAGTTGAGGTGATCGCATAATTCTTGGAGCTAATGAAATGGAATAGAAGCTAACAGACCCCCTTCCTCACACACACAGCTAGAATATTATTAGGAATGTTTCAGACTCAGAAAATAATTTTTCCAAACACACTAAAATGCCTGTATACCTCCAATAACACCTCAGAAAAATCTACCATTGAGTTAATGCCAAACTTTTCCATGGAAATGGCCCTCAAAATCTTAACTATCTATAAGGGAGAAAAATAAAAATTAGTCACATGACTGCAAAATTTTACAGGAGAAATTTATTTATAAAGGGAAAATGGTTTAAGTGGATTAATGTCATAAATCTAAAGAAGTGGTAGATAGAAGTTATATGTAACTCTTTGTGCAATTTGAATATTGTAACTGAAAAATCAACAATTATCCTTGAGCTATGACTCCTAATGTTATTTTAATTTAAGTTTAATACTGTTTATAAGCATTTAGTCTTCTCTGGATTTGTATCTAAGCCATATTTATAGTAAAATTTTAGTTTTTCAAAATAGCCACAGGGTTAACTTTAGTTGAAGTCTGAAGTCTTTTATGTTATTCTTACATCTAGGACATAAGATCTGGATTAGAACATTTTGCAGTACATCAGAAATTTTGTTAAAGTTAGTAAGGCATGCTGAGATTATGATGAATGTGCCCACACCTGACTGAAAAAAATGTGCAGCATAAGCTTAGAAATGATAAGAAGCACAAATTATTTTTACCTTTAAGAGAAATAAATTTAACCTAACAAATAAATGACCACTTCTAACCTATATACATCCATTTGCATGTGTTTGTACATGTATACATAAATATGTATAGCGTAGATTGAAATCTGAACTCAGAGTGAACGTGAGAGAATAAATACGTTCATAGAAACTTACCTCCTTTTCCTAATACACGATGAAATTAGAGTATATTTTAACATCCTCTGTATGTACCAACATCATATAAGGAAGATGAAAATCATCAAGGCCAAAAATACAATAGACAATAAAGAAAACAACATTTTTAGCCAAGAGTTCTGGACCTCTAGAATCCAAACAGCACGAAGAAAGGATGGAAGGATGGAGGATTTTAACCATGCAGATTCTTATACCTCATCTGCCTTCTAGTAAACTGGGATAGAGGTAGTTCAGTTATTGTACTCCAATTTAGGAAAAGCAATTGGCACTGAGGGTATACACATAAAATGAGGAAGAGGTGGTACTAACTCTGACCATAACTCTCTGAGGAACATTTAGAACCTAGAAAAGAGAATGTAAGCTCATGGTACTGAAATGAACCTTGAATGGAAGAAAAAGAGATTTAATAAAAGAAGCAATACAGGAAAACTGGCAGGGCTACCACATTTTCTAACCTCTGATATTGTGAAATACTACAGAAAATAGTATTTATGGGCACTGACAATTTTCAGAGACTATATTAAGCCCAAATCAACTGGATCTTAGAAACATATATTTGTTTCGGAGAAACTGTTCTCAGAAACATATATATGTATTAAAACTACCTAGCTGAAATTAATGAAAATTGATTGGAGAACAATAGGCCTTAAGACTGCTTGCTAAGAAAGAAGAATTGCTCCCATATAATGACATTAAAAGTTGCAGGTAAGGTATCACTTTACTTTTGAACATGCCACACTCTTGCATTAGTCCAGGTATTTATACAAGAATGCATGCACCAACAAAGCTGTGATTATCTATGTATAGGCACAGAAAAAATGTTTTTAATAAAGAGTCACCAAATGTCAATGATGAATATACACCAAACAAAACCATTAAACTATATATTAATTTGCTCTGTGAATGTCTTAATATCTTAGGGTATACACCTTGGTATAAAAATAAAGTAAAATGGAGACCAAATCTTGTAAGTCGTACTGAGAATTGAAGTACCTAAAAAGTTTTCAGTATTTTATTATTTTTACACTGATAATCATAACAGAAATTTCTCTGAAGTTCTCTTTCTTTGTAGTGTCTTTGTGTAGTGTAGTTATGAGCCTAATTGTGGCTTCATAGAACTAATTAGTAGTATTCCTTCTATTTCTATTTCATAGAATAGTTTGAAGATTATTGGTATTAGGACTTTTTGAAGGTCTAATAGAATTCTACACTAAACCCATCTGGTCCTGGGCTTTTTTAGTTGGAAGACTTTTAATATCGGCTTCTATTTTGTTATGGGTTATGAGACTGCACTCACAAACTAAAAACCACCAACTAGAGTACACATGGAGGGACCCATGGTTCCAGCTCCATATGTAGCAGAGGATGGCCTTACTGGGCATCAATGGGAGAACAGGCCCTTGGTTCTGTGAAGGCTGGTTGCCCCAGTGTAGGGAAATGACAATACAAGGAATGGGGAGTTGGTATGTGGTTGGATGGGAGGTGGACACCATCACAGAAGCAGTGGGAGGGTGCATGTGATCAGTGGTTTCTGGAAGGGAACCCCACTGGGAAAGGGGACAACATTTGAAATGTTAATAAATAAAGTATCCAATAAAAAAGAGTTTTCAGAAAACCTGCATTTCCAAGTTTTAATAAAGAACAATAAAAAGAATATTATCACCATCAATGTGATAAATGTTAAAAATAGTGGTACAAATTTGGGTTAAGCAGTGGTGCACTTTGATAAAGTGATTCTCAAGGCCATTACATTTCTTAGTTTTTAAATTACCGTTCTTTTTTATTTAAATTATCTCTCCTTACTTAGAGAAATTTTCTTAATGGAAAATTATATTTTTTGTAATACAGTATACTCTAATTATGGTTTCCTCACTACCAACATCTCCCACACCTACCTTTCCACCCACACAAATCTACACCCTTTCTTTTTCTCCTATTAGAATATAAAGAGACATCTAAAATAATAACAAAATAAAAGAAGATAAAAACAAGCAAACCAGAATAGGGCATAACAAATAAGCAAAAACAAGAAAATGGGACAAATGAAGAGCCCAAGCAACACATATAGCCACAATGACAAACACATACACACTCAGAGAGGGGGGAGGGAGGTAGGAAGGGAAAGAGATAACCAGTTGCCATGTTGTAGAGTAGGGACATTATTTACTATGGGATGAAGATTATGAATGAGTCATGTAACATAAATTAAGAGTTGTGCACCACAACTCCTAGGATAGCTAGAGAGAGGAGAGAGAGAGATAGTGAGACAGAGGGAGAGAGACAGAGAGATAGAGAAACAGAGACAGAGAGTGACAGAGACAGAGATGAAGAGAAACAAACAGAGACAGAGACAAATCTCATAAAATCAAGAAACAGAAACCATAACATCTATTCAAAGGTCTTAAAGAAAGAAAAAAAGAAAAGGAAAATAACAATAACAACAAAAGTACTGCAAAAATATTATGAGACAAAGAACTTTCCAAATATTCTTGAATTTATTTTGTCTTAGCCATCTACTGCTGAGCATGAGGCCTGGCCTTAAGAGTGGTTTGTATCCTAGTGATACCTAGTTGAAGGAAAGCAATCTTATTCTATTTTTTAATGTACAAGCTCTTATCAATTGGAGAACACTTCTGGGGTAGGAATGTGGGGTTCATTTACTTCTCCATTTAGCACTGGAAAGACATGTAGGACAGAAATGTGCTGGCTCTAGGCGTGCTGCCACAGTCTGAATTCATATGTTCATTGGTCTTACTATGTTCACAAGGTTTGCTGCCTTGCTGTCACCCATTCCCTCTGACTATTACAGTCTTTCTACCTCCTCTTCCACCAGATTACCTGAGCTCTCCAAGGGGAGAGATTTGATACAAGTAACACATTTAAGACTGAGCATCCCAAGGTCTCTCAATCTTTGCACTATGTACTGCTGTGGGCCTCTGTATTTGTTTCCATCTGCTGCAGGAGGAAGCATCTCTGGTGATAGCTGACAAGACAACGATCTACAAGCAGAGAAGAACGTTATCAGGAGTCAGTTCATTTCTGTCTTCCTTGAGTGAGACAGTAGCATTTGATTTTCTCCTAGATCTCTTCATCCATTTATATGAGAATTTCATAGTTTCATTTGTAATAACTGAATAATATTCCATTCTGTATAAATGTACCGCATTTCTTTTATCTATTCATCAATTCACTGACATTTAGACTGTTTCCAGTTTCTGACTATTATGAATAGAGTAGCAATGAATGCAGTTGAGTAATTGTCTCGGGTAGGATATAGAGTCTTTTGGGTAGATATTCAAGAGTAGTATATTGAACATTGAGGTAAATCATTCTCTGTCTTTCCATAACAGTTGTTCAAATTTTCAACTTCACCAGGAGTAGGTGAGTACTTCTCTTACCCACATCTTACTCCACAGCCAAATGAGCTGTCATTTGTTTTATTGATTTTGGCCACTGTGACTAGTGTGTGATAAAATTGTAAAGATAATTTTCATTTATATTTTCCTGGTGACTGAGGCTGTTGAATATTTCTTTAAATGTTTCCCAGAAAATTGTGTTTCCTCTTCTGAGAATTCTATTTAATTTCTTAATTGGGTAATTTGTGTTTTCAATGTCCAGATTTTAAAGTTATTTTTTTCATAGATTTTGGATTCTTTCCATTTTGTAGCATGTTGCTTCGTCAAATTGCTGATACCCTTTGACACACTTTTCAATTTCATGAAGTCCCATTTATTAATTGTGGGGTTGTGCTCTGTTGATGGTGTCAGTTCAGAAAGATGGGTTTATTTGTTTATTTGTTTTGCCAGTGACTTCAAGCTTCAAGAATAATCCCTTCCTTTTTCTTTTATTGGGTTCATTATATCTGGTTTCATGTTTAGGTTTTTGATTTATTTACAGTTGAGTATTATGCAAGATGTTAACTATGGATCTATTTGGATTTGTGTGAAACCTTTCCTTTTGACAAACACCACTGGTTAAATATGATTTCTTTTTATCATATGTGTTTCTGGGTTTTTTAATAAAAAATCAGGTATCCATAGGTATGTGGACATATCCCTGTGTCTTTAATTCAAATTCATTGATCAACATGTCTGTTTCTATTCCAATTCCGTGTTTCTCTTATTACTATAGCTCTGAAATACAATGGAAGGTTGGTGATAATGATAACTATAGCAATATCATTTGGGGTGGATTATTGTTAGCTACTCAGCTTTGTTTTGGTGTGTGTGAGTGTGTGTGTGTGTGTGTGTGTGTGTGTGTGTGTATAAAGAAGAAGAGGTAGAAATAAACAAAATAAAGATTTTACTTGGTGAAGTTTTAGAGTAACTGAGATTTATATTTGCAAATCTCTGCCAATAAAATTATAGTTCATTAGAAGAAAAGAATGTAGAATATACAATTTAACACTTGCCCTAAGTGTAAAACAAATCTGCCACTTTCCCTTACCAATAAATCCTAACAGCTGGTAAATACTATTTTATTGTATATGATCATATTTTCCTCCTTTTGTTATCAATACTTGAATATAGAAATTTCTGTAAATTTCTCTCTAAATTACCTGTCTTAAATCTAGTATTTAAGCCAAAATAATATTGGAATTTATTTATATTCTATAACAGCAAAAGTTTTAGTTTTAATTTTAGTTTTAAGATCTGTTCCTTATTTCCAAACCAAACTCACAATCAGTCTCTACCTTCGTCATGATTTCATAAAGGATTCTCACTTAAGGGTATTACTTGAGTCTATAATTTCAATGCCAAAACAGCAAGTTATAAGCCAGCATTCAAAATTGTGGTGATTTACTATTGTATTATATGCTGAAAATAATTATTAACTCTTGTAACTCTAGAAATTCCTAACAGCTGAACATTAGGTACTGAAGTCATTATTAGATGTTAATTTTATAATACAGAATAATCTTAAGTGGTTTTTGCTCCATGAATAAGAAAGTACAGCATTGTTGAAAACATTGGTTTTTCAGCATCTATTTAACTCTTCATTGTTATGAGACTGTGCCTTTCACATCGTCCTTCCATGATACTTACCAAGGTATTAACCCATGGTGCTTTGTTAATCTCAATTGATATCTTCTTAAGAAAAACAATGGCATTTCCTGGGGTCTTAAATGCTAGTTGTAATCAGTATTTTTCTTTGAATCTATAGTGAGGGGAAATGTTATTAATTGTTAGTTGTCACTTTTGATGTACTCAAGTGTCAAGAAATTTTGAATAAGCTGTAAAATGTGACAAAATGGTTTTGTTGAATTCTTTTGATGATCTAGTTGTTTTTTTTTTCAAAAAAAAAAAAAAAAAAAACCTCAGCCTTCAGAAGAGTTGTCAAAGCCACACTGCGATTGTGTCAGTAAACACACAAAGTCCCCCTCACTCATGATGCAGATATTAGAATTTAGTTTACATTATTTGTGAAATCATAGCTCTAATGATCGAACATAAACCTCATTTTCGCACACCCATTGTCACACCAGTGCCAACAATCACGTGTAATCTGTTCTTCAAATCTTGAAAAGTAGTCATATCATAAATCGAACTTCTGGACTTCCATTATCTTTTAAAGCTTCAAACTATGTATAGCTCCTTGACCAAAACCAACAACAAAATGTAGAGCAAGGTCAAATTCTTATAATTACTTGCTTTCTAATATTTCATTTCAAGAAAAAGGACAGGTAAAAGAATGAAATTAACAAGCCAAGTAAAATATAAAATATTTATAAATAAGAAATAAAAGTTTACTATTTAGAGCAGAGGCATATAGAAGGAATGTTTTAGTAGTATAATTCAAAAATCTACTATTAAACAAAAATTAATATTAGTGATTACCTTGAAGTGTAGATTCTAATATTAAGAAGGTAGTTTTTCTAGAGTAAACTAATTCATTGCAATCACAATATGCTAACCCCTGATATTCCCTTGAATTCAGGAAATTCAACTATATAATTTGTGATGGGGAACTTCTTTCATGCTCTTCTCATAGATAAATGAAAAATAAAAATTGGTGTGCACATAAATAACATTCAGGGAAAAAATTTATCTACCTCATTAGGTAAACTCTGTTAACTTTCTCTGCCAATCAATGTCTTTGTATCAATAGTCTGTACTTCTCACAATTGTGCAATGGCCAGTTGGTTATCAAGGTATATTGTATCCGACTGATATTTACTCATAAAAACTATTTATTTATTTATTTTACTGATTTGTTTGTGTGTGTGTGGGGGGGGTATGTATGCATGTATATTTATCTGTGTGCCATCAAAAAGAGGCCAGAGGTAGATATCAAGGATCCTGCCTTAAAGTCTCGTACTATTACACTGAGATAGCAGCTCTCACTAACCCTGAAGCTCATTGTTTTTAATAGCATGGCTGGGCAGAGATGTCTTAGGACTTGTAATTCATAGAAAAACTAATTTCTTCATATATATGTTTGTGTGTGTGTGTGTGTGTGTGTGTGTGTGTATGCATTTGTGTGTGTGTGTTTATTAAAGGAGTTTTTTATAATTATTTTTTAATTAAACAAGAGAAAAAGAAAGAAGTGTAAGAATGAGGTTGTCATCCACTAATACGTGCAAGGAGCAAGTTATGATATGAGTGGCTCTTTCTATGAGTAAATGAATCTCATGGCTCCTTCCTCAGGGACTCAATAAGGTTACTGTACCTAGAGAAGTAGAGAAAGTTTGCTGCAAACCTTTGGACAAAGACTTAGGAAATGCTCAAAGATAACAGAAGTCTTCAACTATATCAACATTTCGTGGCCCACATTCTTTTGTAGTTATAAATACGCCATTTAGTCCAACTTCAGTAAATGCTGACAAAAAGAATCATAGACTATGGTAAGCAATATGGAAACAACGTAACTAAAAAGCTCAGAATTTTAACAAAATAATTTGAGGTCATATTTGTATCAGTGCTGCTGTGTCTGGATGGTACTGTTTCCACAATTGAATCATCAGAATCACTGCAGTGAGAACTGGGAGTAGATACCATGTCCCAACCTTAAGCAAGAAGCTAGTTGGAATGGAAACCTACTTGAGGCAAAATTTGTTTTCTCTGATGGTATGTCACTGGATTTACCAACCGCACTCCAAGGCAGGTCCAAGGCCCAGAAGTAAGGAGTTATCCAACACAAAATTGACCTCATGTTTTGCTTTGTTGTTTGTGATCTTTCTGTTGCTATATTTTGTCTGTTTTCCTTCCTTCCTTCCTTTCTTCCTTCCTTCCTTCTTTCCTTCCTTCCTTCCTTCCTTCCTTCCTTCCTTCCTTCCTTCCTTCCTTCCTTCTTCTTCTTACTTCCTTCCATCCTTTCTTTCTGGCTTTCCCTTTCTTTTTCTTTCTTCCTCCTCCTCCTCCTCCTCCTCCTCCTCCTCCTCCTCCTCCTCCTCCTCTTCTTCTTCTTCTTCTTCTTGAGATACAGAGTGACAAATGTAAACAAAGCAAGAAGAAATAGAAAATGTGAAATTGGGTTGACAGAAATGTAATGATTATATGGGAAGTGTTGGGGAAAGGGAAAATATGATCAATGATTACAAGACAAAATTATTTTTCAAAAGAGCAATTTGACAAGTTTCATTATCTTTTAATGAATTTTTTCTTTTCATTCATTTACATTTTGAGGATTATCAGAATATCTATGATTAATCTTTGTTGTGATTTATTTTATGAATAATGGAAGTGTTTCTGAATTCTTGCTATTCATCTAAATAATGTAAAATGTATAATTTCCTAGCCCATAGTTCTGAAAACCTAGATTAAATTTCCTCTGGAGTGACTTACCCCTACCAAGTCCCCACAGAAGAGTTTTAAGAGGTAAAATATCCAAGTCAACAACAAGGAGGGCAAATGAATCACATTTTTTAATAGGCAGCTAAACCTTTCTCCTTTCTCAATGACTGAAATATAAATTACTGTCAAATTAAAGTATTCAGTGTGAGTTTTCTAAGTCTTTCTGAACATTCATTTGTTTATGGTCATACAAAATTTTCTTAAATGTGATTCCATATATATATATATATATATATATATATATATATACACACTCTTCATTCTGTTCTTTGAATTTCAAGTGTATACTTATTTAATAACTAAGTCCCTCTAATTAGTAAGTAATAATACTTTTAGGATATAGAGATGCAAATCATGCATAAGGACCTGGGTTTCTACACTGACTTGATTTAAAAAATTCTTTGTTAAAAATATCTCTTTATGACTCAGTGAAGCAGTATAGGGCAAAACCAGAACAGGGAAGTGGGAAGGGTTGGGTGGGAAAACAGGGGGAGGGAAGGGGGCTGATGGGACTTTCGGGGAGTGGGGGTCCAGAAAAGGGGAAATCATTTGAAATGTAAATAAAAAATATATCAATAAAAATAAATAAATAGATAAATATATCTCTTTATTTCTCATAATTTCCAACACAATTATAATTATCATGGTAACAACTGTTCCTGTTACCAAAGTCTGTATAAATATTGTAAATATTTTTGTGCAGTCACTTCAGAATAAATTATGCTTACAGGAAAATAGATGGAATGCATTGTTTCTTTAGCAACCTGATTTTCATAAAGGAGGCAGAACATTTATCTCAAAAATGAGTCTTTGTGGACTTTAGTCTATTACTATAATGAGGTGGCACACTTAAACTGCATGTATTATTCAAGGGTCAGTAGGATTTGTAAAATATGTAAAAAAATAGTAATGACTTTAGAAGCTTTAAAGCTGACACAATCATAAACCTTCAAGGATACTAAATTTAATAAAATATCCCTGGAGAGTTCAGTTTAGTACAAAAGGATTTAGAAAGAATTAAAACTAAATTATATTTGTATTAAATAACTCAACTCATAATCAAATATAATTCTACATAAAGTTTCTGAGAATTGAAAATATCTTAGTATTGTGATTAAATAACTGAAAACATGAAATTTGAATATTTAGTAAATTTTAAAATATTATTAAAATTATTTACATTTTACTGGTTGTATGGAACATGTATTCTGATTAAATTTTCATAAAACTTGTAAAAGGTACACAAGACAGATATTCAAAATTGTTAAATATTTTTGCAGATAAAGTTGAGTTATAAACACAGTCCATCAGTCTTAATGCAGGCCTCCTTTGAAATACCAAGCCTTTTTTAAAATTTGATAATGTATGATAACAATTTATAAATATTATGACATTATTGAAGCAAAATTAATAGAATCCAATATCATAAAATTGCAGTGTATACATCAACTGAAGCTATTTAAATAGTAAGTATCTTTTAGCTTGGGAGACAATTCTTCTATAACTCAGAAAGGAAAAATTCTATTTCACTGGCAGGAATTCAATGAAACCTTTAACACTCTCCCTATGAGCCTATGAAGTAGCAAATGTCTCTTCCACTGTAAAAGAAAGAGAAAATAATATCTAGATTCCTTGAGAAAGCTTGTGCTCAATTTTATATGTCTTGGGAGAAAAGGAAGAATTGTTTGATTCTTAGATAGGAAAGGCTTTAGTGATGCTGGCTTTGAAATAAAGGGGGCTGAACCAAATTCACTCAACAGAATAATAAAAGCTTTTAAAAAATAATCTGAGTCATAGGTTCATGATTTGAAAGGAGGATATTAGGTCAATATATCAAAATGACAAATATGCATCCTAATAAATTGAAGATATGTTTTACATAGTACTTCACATCTTACATAGAATAAAATATATTGATTTATAGTGCCTTCCTTAAAATAATGATGATAAATGAAAGATTCTTCTTAGTCTTTGACTATAAGGTCTAAGCAGAACCATTACCTTCTTTGTTGACACCTCAAATTTTATACAACAAATGATGGATAAACTTCCACTTATTGTAATATATGATAAGTATATTTCATTGCCTAAAGTAATACAAACATATACATTCTTGCACACAGTTCAAATATATCCATACATTATTGCACACAATTGAAATTAAAGTGACAACTTAGTAAGATTGCTTTTCTATCTAGTATGACTATTTCCTATAGCCAAAATATATAGATATCATGGGACACTAGGGAATGAAGCATGTAAATTAAAACTAATGTATACATATGTGAACCATATTTTTATGATGATTTCTTCACAAGCAGAACACTTAGAATCCCTGTGACAGTATTCATATTTACCTATCATCTCACCTAAAAAAATAATAACATATTTATAGCTATTGTTTATATTCATGAAGTATCCAAAGTATACTATTCTGAATGTGTTATTATAGTACATACCAATGGATCAGTATGAGTAATAATTACTAAAGAAACCCCTAATAACTTTGTTCCACTTTAGTTTTAATACCTAGACAAGTTTATAATGCATCCAACCCATTCTGGAAAACTGATTGGCAGATCAAAATATGAGGCTAAAAAGCTGCCAATTACAAATGTAGTTATAAAAAGTATATCTAAGTATTAACAAGTCACATGCTAACATTCAAGTTCATTCCCTTTACAATAAGACAAGTTACAGAATCCCCAGGGTTGTAGATGGCTCAGTGCATAAAATAACTTCTAGACCAGCATAAGAAGCAGAGTTCAGATCCCATAACACGAGGACATGCTAACGTAAGATCCCAGTTCTTAGAAGGCAGAAACAAGGAGTAACCTAGGTGGATAAATCAAGGATATGCAGGAGACTGTCTGAAGGTGTAAGCCAGCAAGGAAGGCTTCTGATATCAAGCTTTGACCTTCATGTACTAATTCCACGTACCCTTATCTACAAGTGCTCCCTTATGCATGCAAATGCCAAAGTTAACAACATTAGCATGGAAGAAAACACTTCACAAAATGTAAAGAATAAAGAAATACAAATAAAACTTATATGCAAACTCAAGATTTGTATATGTAAAACCAGAAGACAACCATCCAGTGTCAGAGAAGAATTTTACTCTTCATTCTATGAATCGCTGGTCCATTAAAAGCCTGCAAACAATATTTATTCCTACGCAGCCCTGGAGGCAATTATCTGCATGAGGGCCAAACCAGTCTGCCTGAAAGCCTAGAGTTTGGTGATGCAGACAATGACAGCCAATCAGGACTTGTCATCTGGAGGACATGCTTGCTTGTGACAAATGGGGTGTGAGTGGAGGGTATAAAAGGCACTCCCCAAGAAAAAAATAAATGAGCTTGCTTATGCTTTCTTACCTGTTTCTGAGATCTGTGTCCCTGCTGCCCCCACTGTCCCCAAGGGGGATGCTGGGCATGACAGAGGGCTCGTGCAACACAGAATGTATAAATATTAAGACATGTGTTTCTGGGTCCACTCTATATTTATTTGTCAGAATTTATGCTTGGACATGAACTCTATGGTCCTATCATAGGATACATAAAAGCATCCAGAGGTTCCAAGAATGAGCTCAAAGCTGACGCCTATGACACGTCCTGTGGAAGGAGCTCATCGGAAGGCTAATAGTCAGTGGTAAGAAGCTTAAGAATGATGAAAGCATAGTCCTGGGGAATCATCTTGACCTATGGACTCAGACAACACCAGGAAAGTACAACAAAGGTCCTTAATAACACTCATCTACAGGTACTTGGCAGAATTATTGGTTAGTGATTTAATTTCACTTACTACTCTCCAGAAATTATTTATCTTGCTATTGCTGCTAAAAAAAAAATGTAGCAAAATGAAATTAATAGATTCATACATATTTTGAGCAGTCGTTTTTGTTTCTAATTTCTATCCAGTGGATGTACATCAATTTGGATTATATTTAATAAGATTCTACAAATGCCATATGCTGTCATATACCATAAATATAAAAACTACTCTTCCTTTTACTAAAAAAAATTGTGAGTTAAAATCATTACAAATTCCATGGAGCCTTTACTGATCATGCTAAGCTTAATGCCAATTAGAGATTTTGATTTCTATCTGAACAGTCTTTTTTGATATACATGAAGATCAAGAAAAGCTTGATATGTATAAGGAAGTATGAATTCTTTATGTGATGACATCCTCAATATCCATTTAAGATTTCAGCTCAGCATGTTCAGTGAGGAATTTGCTTGGTATTCTTTCCATGACTTAGATCAAAGATGATTATTGGAGCTAAATATCTATATATTTTCCCCATTATAAAATACTTTCACATATTGTATTAATTAATGATTTTTTCTGCTTCTCCATTCTTCACTTTTGGGGAGCTCTTATGATATATCTATACTATTATTAATGTTCCCATTTAATTTCATGATACATGTGCTGGTTTTGTTCAAGTATTTGTGAGCACAATTTCCTTCACAAAAACAGAGTAAATGCATTTCACTCTTTTTATTATGC
Source organism: Apodemus sylvaticus (assembly GCF_947179515.1). Classification (NCBI taxonomy): domain Eukaryota; kingdom Metazoa; phylum Chordata; class Mammalia; order Rodentia; family Muridae; genus Apodemus; species Apodemus sylvaticus. The sequence goes on from NC_067482.1 coordinate 25,731,412, forward strand.
AATTATTTAATGGCTAGATTATCAGTTTTAATATATCTACTTGATTTTCCCCCTCATATATCTGGTTTCTTTCTTTTTTCCTTAATTGACATTTCAAATCTTTAGAAGAGACTCTTACTTTGAGGTCTATTTTTGTTTCTTCAGACTTTGAAATCTCTAGCACAATAAATATGTGAGACTCTGCACGGTTCTCCTAAATGACTGAGAAGTTGGAGCCTTCATCCTCATCTAGTAGCAGTACTGAGAATCAATTAGGCCATAAACATGTTAGCAGATGAACATTCATGAATAATTCATCTGTTTGAGTTCTTATCTGAGTGGATTATTTGGAAATAGTGCATAGCTAAAATCAGTCATTCGTTATCTTTTTAGATTGAATCGTGAACTTTCTCTCTTGCCCTCTGAATCTATTTCTCACCCTACACAGGTGAACACCTTTACTTTGCTGTGTCCTTCAAACATGTAGACAGGACATGACATCCAATCAAAAGCAAAGGAACTTCCTACTCTGCAGAGCTCTGAAGAGGAGCCACCTGTTCTGCTCTGAAGAGAGGGGCCCTGTCATGTATTTTGTAATGACAATAAGAATCTAAAATATTTTTTCTTCTACTGTTTTATATTGTTTTTGTCATAAGCTTTTCCCCAGCATCTGTTTATTTCCTGAGATCAACACAGAACCTATGGGATCTTGCCATTTACAGAAACAGTTTTAGGGTTTATTTTCTTGTAATAATGTCAGTTTGACAAAAACCAGTTCTTTTCAGTTGAGGCTTAAGGTTATAACTGCTTAGACGTTTCATTAGTAAACATTCTCAAAAACTGAAAGCAGCAAAAGGAAATTGGGGAACAGATAGAAAAGAAATGTTTGACCTGAAGAGACAGGGAAGAGGAAAAATATTTTAAGAATAGCACTAGTAGAGGACTTGGTTCATGTAATTGTAAAGACTAATACCCACAACTGCATTCTGAAAGATGGACACCTTCAGATTTTCTTTCTTTTTCTTTCTTTTTTTTTTTCAGATTTTCAAAGTAGCTTATTTAGAAATCTCTAGCAGGTCAGAATAAGGAAAATCCAACATATAACTTAATTTTGTCTTGGTTTTGGGTACATTCTGAATTCTTAATATCTGTCATTTCCTTTTTATATTCTAACAAATTTCGAGGTGTTTGGAAAATTGTGTGTGTGCTTATGTTAAACATACATGATTTCACTTATACAAGGAAATCACTTCTACATAGTATTTTCATAATAATGTTATAGATAACCTAGAAATAATGGTTTGCAAATTATCTGCAGATTTCTTACTCCAATTAGGTTGATAACTGAAATTAACAATTATATAGGTAACTTACCAATCCTCAAACTAACTTATTGCCCAAGTTCTCCTGTCAGTATTCTTTCCTTTACTCTTGTAAACTATTCTTTTTTCCAATCTTCTTTTGCTATTTATTGTACTCAAAGATATCAAATAAATGTATATTAATTAGTTCCCAACTTAACAATATTGAACTTTCAAAAGAAACTAATACTATAAAACTAACATATTAGACATAAGAATATAATACTATAAATTGTGTTAAGTAATACTTATTTTTATTAGATTTGTGTGTATGTATTTTGCCTGCATGTATAACATAAATGCAGTAACCATGGAGACCAAAACAAAACATCAGATCTCCTGGGACCAGAGAACATGTTAGCAGATGATATGAACAAATTCTGGTCCCTTGGAAGAGCAGTTAGTGCTCTTAACTGCTGAGCCATGTCTCCAGGTATTTTTTTCCAATATGTTTACAATGTTTATTGTTTTCTAAAATAAAGACAATAATGTAAAATACAATTGAATGAATAGTCATAGCTCAGCTATTTCTCAAGTATAATAGTTTTGTTCTTCCAAGCATTCAAGAAAATTCTTGTACTCCAAGAGAGTCATTATAGCATACTACCATTCTGAAGTAACAGAATGATAAGCTTATGCTAAAAGAAAAATGAAATTCCTAAAGGTACTGGCGCAATCCACAGAACTCAAGGAGGTTAACAAGCCTAAGGGACCAAGTAGAGATACTTTTAAAATTATTATTATTATTATTATTTGGGTTTTTTTTTTTGGTTTTTCAAGACAGGGTTTCTCTGTATAGCCCTTGTTGTCCTGGAACTCACTCTGTAGACCAGGCTAGCCTTGAACCCAGAAATCTGCCTGCCTCTGCCTCCCAGAGTATTGGGATTACAGGTGTGCACCACCACCACCCGGCAAGATGCTTCAATAGTACTTAGGAGGGAGAAGAAAATAATCACCGGAAGCAGAGGGATAGATGGATCTGGGTGGGAGAAAAGAGGAAGAAGGGAAATGGAGAATATGATAAGGTATGTGGTGGGGGAAGACAGGAGAGAAGCCCTAAGGGCTTACAGAATGGAAATATGCTACCTTAGGGAATGGAAGATGGAGGGAACCCTTTAGAAAGTAGCAGAGATCTGGAAGAAGGATTCTCAGGACTCAAAAGGAGGGACCTTATATGAAATGCCTAACAGTGGGGAGAGAGAACTTGTAGAGTCCACCTCCAGTAGAGAGACAGGGTATCAAGTAGAGGGATGGGGTTTCGATCCCACAGTCAAAAATTCTGACCCAATATTGTTCCTGTCTAAAACAATTGAAGGGACAAAACTGTCCTACAGAGAAAAATCTATGTGAGCACCACCTGTCAATAAAAAAGCATATTGCTAATGAGCTGAGGCAGGAAACAGGAGATGGACCACTGGTAAGGAGAGAGAGAATTCTAGGAAATAGGAAGAGATAAAAGGGAGATGTGAAGAAAGCCATGGGGGAGGAGACAAGAGACAACTTGAGGAGACAGAGGGGAGGGGTGTAAACCAGAAAGTAAAGGAACTTGGAGAGATGTTGAGAGAGATTCTGAGGAAATGAGAAGGAAGAAGCAGGCCAGGACTAAGGAGAGGCAACTAACCAAGTGGTAGACACAGCATAGATTAAATGGTTAAATAAGTTAAGATTTAGTCAGGGAACAAATCAAAGTTTATGGCTTAGGCATTTATCTATAATTAGTCTCAGAGTTCTCATTCTGGGAGCCATGCCTGGGAAAAGAAAACTTAAAACTTAAAAATTATTTTGACAGTATCCAACTCAATTTGTCATCTCTAAACACAAATACCCATATGAACAACTCTATATGGTCTCAATAGATTGCACAGCTACGTACATATATATACACACAATAATAATTTTTAGAATCATGAAGTTGAAGGATTGAGAGTGTGTGGAAAAAAATAGAATGGTGGAGAATGTCAAGTGGAAATGGTGCAACTACTCATAATCATGAATGATGTTCTTAAAGATGCAGCAATTGTGTTTAAGGTTTCAAATAGAGATGGGAAGTAGAGTCTGATATATCAAATGGCAAGGCATTTTGGCCTGGGAGTCAGTGTATGTATAATATATAGATATAGATATAAATATAGATATAGATATAGATATATAGATATAGATAGATAGATAGATATAGATAGATAGATATAGATATATAGATATATAGATATATAGATATATACATAGATACATAGATACATAGATACATAGATACATAGATACATAGATACATAGATATAGAGATAGATAGAGATAGATATAAATATATAGAGAGATATAGATAAATATATATAGAGAGAGATAGAGATAGAGATAGAGATAGAGATAGAGATAGAGATAGGTAGAGGTAGAGGTAGAGGTAGAGGTAGAGGTAGAGGTAGAGGTAGAGGTAGAGGTAGAGATAGAGATAGAGATAGAGATAGAGATAGAGATAGAGATAGAGATAGAGATATAGTTATCGATGTAGATATAGATATAGATACCAAACACTACTAAGCAAAAACAGTTGGACTTGTCCCAGACACTAAAATAAAGAGGCCCACCAACTTGTTTTTGGACCTAACACAACACTGGCCATGGTGTCTTTGTCCTCATCAAAGTGAGTGGTAAAGCCGCCAACTTTGATGGCCAATGTAGAAGTAGCCCTTAGAAGAAATCCAATAAGCTATGGCATAGCAGCTCTGCCACAATCCTTAGAACCTGTTAATCAGATGGAGTTGTAGGCATCCATAGTTTCTGTAAGTATGAGCTGGAATTTGTGAACCTCTTGAAAGCACTACCCTCATAGATTATAAACAAACAGTGGCAACTTCTACATATATTTGCCAGGCAGGTCCTTGCTTGCTATTAAAAATGACTGCATAGTATTTTGCTGTTTCAGTGGTATAAGTGACACACTCCAAAGTGAAGCTCTCAGTCTAATTTGTGCACTCAAAATCGCATTAATAAAACTGGACAGAATCCACAGGGTTTAATTATTGAAGGGAAATGGTCCATTTCAGAACTAGCCAAGACAGAATGCCAAGAGACCAATAAAGTCCATGAACAACTGACTGGGTTAACATTAAAAGCAAGCAACTCTTGGGACTTCTTTGGCTTCTTGAAGGGTACATGGGACACAAGACTCATAGATATGATGACTGAGAGTATAGCAGGCACATATATATATATAACTGTAAGACATAATCAGGATAGTTATTAGGGTGTGGTTGACATCTGGCTAGTCAAGGTTTATTATTTGATGGGAGATAATCATCAATTAGCCAAATGGTGCAAATATTGTGCAATGGTGTTAGGCATCATGCCACCCTGACTATTATACCTCACTGCATTGTACATGATTCATTGTCATTGTCATCAGCATTGACATCCCGTCAAAAAAAAATAACAAAGAATTGATTATTAAGGATTCTCTGTGTGGTCCCAAAAACAGTGGCACTAGTTTTCTGTTTGGAAGAAGCAACCTATATAGTTGCCACTGAGAACTATATATAGCCTATGTTTGTTTAATCCATAAAATGTGACTTTGCACATAAGACATTCAAGTGATGGAACCCTTATTCTCCAATCTTCAGCACTGAACTGTGGGAACTCTTGAAAAAATTCAGGTAATGAGAATCCCCTGATTAATGGATTAATATCACTGTATAAGCAATTTCAAGGTATCTTCTCTTTAACTGTTGTACTTCTAGGTTATGGACATTATTTTCTGCAGGATGAAGTATTTTGGATGACATCCTGGAGAGAGAAATGAAGCATATTAGATGACAGCCTTTATGGCACATGAGGCTGGATTATCTGGTTTCTGGAAATATAAATAACTACATTCGTTTCTTATAAATAAACCTAATTCTGTTATTACTTTTTGTTAATGAAAATCAAATAGATTCACTTAGGATAATCCATACCTTAGGAAAGAATTCTACGTGTAAAAGTTACTAAATAAATTATTTAGGAAGAGCACTGTCTACAGAGATGGAGGTTTAGTCAAGGCTAGGAATATCTGCAGAGAAATTATATGGTAAAATTTATATATAACTCTTGCACTCACCAAGAATTACATGAAAGAACACAAAGAAAAGAAGATGTAGAAGAGAGATAAGGAAAAGTCTAGAAGAATAAAAGAATACAGGGAGAAAAATCATGGAAGAAATTCTGATACTAACAGAGTGGATCATTCTTGAAAAAAGTACTACATAGCAACTGCTGCAGGGAGAGAAGGAAAAAAAAACATTCCCGAAGTTTCATATTATACTTGTTTAGTAACATGACAGATGTAGGTTCTTCTCCAAGATCTATGACTTCACTTGCCCTGGGTTGCTGGGTAGGTTTCCAGTGCCAGGACTGAATTCCATCTTCCTACACAAATCTTATGTCCAAACAGAGCTGTTGGTCATGCCAAGTTATGGATGGCACTCCTGCATCCTTTGGACATTATTGTGGTTCAGAATCATCACAGCTGGATGGGACTGTTTCTTACCTCTCTCCTTTGGAGATAACAATACAATAACTATTGTATTATGAAAGCTAGTCCTGAAGAGGAAGCTTTCAGATAAATTTTATTCAAGAGGTCTGCAGGCCTTGTTTCTGAAGATAGTAGTTTCTTCAGCAAAGGTATATACCTTTCACTTTAGAGTCAGGGGCAACCAAGGGTCTGAGCAATAGCCGGTATAGTTCGAGTTGTATAGAGTTCTACTACATCTTTATCTGAAGGCTGCTAGCAGAATACTGATTTTCAGACAGCTAGGATGAGGGTCTGAAGCCCATGCCCACAGTGACACACCTACTTCATCAAGGCCATACCTCCTAATAGTGCCACTCCCTGGGCCAAGCATATACAAACTATTGAATTCCACTCCCTGGCCCCCATAATCTTGTTCAAGCACATAAGTCTATTATGGGGCCATACCTAGCCAGAATATGATAAAAAGTACATTTAGTGCAACTTCCAAAGTCCCCATAGTTTATAGCAGTCTCAACAATGTTAAATCCCAAAGTCCTTCTGGCATTAACTGAAATCCCCAGAGCAAGACAGAAAACCAGCTGGGCAAACTCCAAATATCCCCAAATTTAATGTGAAAATGGTCTTCAGATCTCCACTCCGTTTTCATCTTTGTTGACTACAAGCAAACTTCTTTCTCCTAGGCCGGTTCCACATCTTGTTAGCAGCATTCCTCTGCAGATAACACACAGCTCTCAGATTATTAACAGTTTTGGGTCTCCAAGGCAACTTCAACATCACAGCTTCTTGTTCCAATGTCTGGGATGTACACATGATCTTCTGGTCTTCTCCAAAGGGCTTTGGTCACATCTCGAGCTTTACCCTCTGTAACATCATTCTAGACTCCTGCTGACTCCACTCCATTGCTGCTGCTGTTCTTGGTGGTCATTCCATGGTACTGGCATCTGCAATACTCTAAGGTCTTCCACTACAACTAGGATTCACCAATAGCCTCTCATAGGTTCTTATTGAGGTACCAAACCTCAAAGTTTTGCATAATCCCTTCACTCCTGGGCCATTAACTGCAACTAGGGCTCCACCTTCAACAGTGGCATTTGCTGGCCTCTCACAGTGCCAAGCCTCAGCTGCTCTCCATGACCCACCCCTTCACACTTCCAAAATCAGTACTACCTAGGTGATTCTTATATTTTCTTAAGTCCATCTGCAATACAAGGTAGAACCCTGACTATTCTTTATCTTCTCAGAAATCATTTCCCACATTTCATCTCAGGGATAATGGTCTTTCTTAATCATCACTTATTTCTTAGTTCCAGCTAAACAGCATCAATTGTCTCAAGTAGTCCCTTCTATTATTCACTCTAAACCAGAGCCACATGGCCACAGCTGCTGAGTTCTGCTTTTTGCAAGAGCTGTAAAATGGTCCCCTTGTTCTAATACATTATCATCAGCTTTCTGTTTTTGAACTCCTTCACTGCCTAAGCTTAGCTGTCCTGGATCTTGTTCCATAGATTGACCTTGAACTCAGAGATCTGCGTGCCTGGGATTAAAGGTGTATACCACCATCCCTGGATTAAAATTAGCAGGGTAGGATCTTGCCCCCTCCCTTAATCTTTTATCTCCTAGAACATGGGCTTCAGCTTCACTCTACTCCCTGGTATCCCTTTAATACTTAAAAATTAACCAGGGAGGGAGAGATAAACCAGAAGAATTAAATTAAAAAATTAAAAATACTTAAAAAAATATTTTGTATTTTTCGTTTCTTGGGTTGCTCCTTTTCATTAAAATGCTCTTCATAAGAGTGAACTTTAGTAACCACTCAAGAGAATTTATTCCAGGCTGTTTTGAGGCTTCCTTTCTCAAAGCAATTAATGTAAATCTCTTCACCTTAGCCTCAGGCAGACTCTTTGGCCAATGGCCAAAAGCACCCACACTCATCAAAACATCCCAAAATATAGTCTCTATGTCACATACTGAAATTCTTGTCCACTGAACCAATTCCATTTTCCTACTAGGAGAGCCCATTAAGCCCACTTAAAGGATTCCAGTGCTTTCCAAATTCAAAGTCCCCAAATTCACATTCTACCAAACAAAACCATGCTCAGACCTATCACACCAGTACCCTAGTCCTGGCACCAACTTCTGCTTTGTTAGGGTTTTACTGCTAGGAACAGACACCATAACCAAAGCAAGTCTTATAAAGGACAACAGTTAATTGGGGCTGGCTACACTTCTAATAATGCCACTCCCTGTACCAAGAATATACAAACCATCAAAGATACTCTTTAATAGAATATTTTCTTGTGACTTTCCAGATGTCTTTACTGTTATTTTTCCCTTATGTCTCCTTTTTCTGGTGTATCTCTCCCTTCCTGGTTAGAGTTCCCCCTTCTGCATTTCTCCATTTAAATCACAGGTATCCTTTATTCCTTTATGCTCCCCCATTCTGTTCTGTTAATGGTCCCATTTCACTTTCCTTGATTTTGTACCTACTGAAACCATTAGAGAAAATCACAGCCAATCAACATGTAAAGGTGTGGATCCCAGTACTAATAGAAACACAATCTAAAACACAAGTACCACACTTCAGACTCAAAGAATATTGTAGAAATGAGTTTGAAGAGCTAGAAGATCAGAGAGGTTCCTATGAGATTCGATGTGCTAGGAATCCCAGGAACTACACCATGAAGTCTCACTAACATGACTGCCTAAATCTGATCTGTACAAAGACAATAGCTGTGGACATGCCAAAGTGGACTGGGGGAAAACCCATGAGGCCTCAATCTTACACAACTATTACATGCAACTTTAGAATATGCTTGCTAGATGATATTAGAGTCACTAAAGAACAAGTGAAAAGTCTACATAAACACACATATACACACACGCACACACACACACACACACAGACAGAGAGAGAGAGAGAGAGAGAGAGGGAGGGAGATAGACAGATGGACAGACAGAGAGACAGAGAGACAGACAGAGACAGAGATACAGAGAAAACTTCTTCTAGAAAAAATAAGAGCAAAATAGTGCTAAAAGAATAGAATACAAAAAATATTACTCTACTCCATTTTGCTTACTTCATTTTAATTTTATTTTATGTAAAAGAGTGTTCTGCCTGCATGCACATCTGTGCACCAGTTGTACAACAGATGCCCACAGAGCCTAGAAGAGAATATTAGATCATTTGAAACTGAAATTCAGATGATATGAGCTACTTTGTAGGTGTGAGGTACCAAAACCAGATCCTCAGGAGAGTATGGCGTTCTTAACTAAGTCTTCTCTACCACCTTCTTCTTCTATATTTTTGCAAACCTACCCCCAGTATTTGGAACATAAAACCATGTCAATTCTCATAAGCCTTTGAAATCATCTAAAATTTGCTCCTTCTTGGAGGCTGAAAAGTTTAGTCAGCAGATAAGATTATTTTCATCTTGTAATGAATCTTTATTCAGTACCCAGCACCCTCATGGTAGCTTTTAATCCTTCATAACTCCATTGCAAAGGAGCTGATGCCCTCGTATGGCTTAAGTAGGCTGTAGGAATACATTAATTATATAATTTTACTTGCAGGCAAAGCAGTCATTCACATAAATAAACTAAATCTTTTAAAAAATTTGGTTTTCTCTGTATCTTCTGACAAAGCTAAGAGTTGTGTTTTTTCCTTTCATACTTGATTTCTATATATGATAAATATACATCTATCTATCATCCATTTATGAATCATGTGTGCTAATAAATATATTACCACATTGCTATGTATCTTTTCATTCTTGTTTTATATATTTATTTTTCCTAAATGATTTAAGCTAATTTTAATGGACCATTAAATATTATTATTATATGTAGTTACCTACCTTCCCTCCCTCCATCCTTCATTCCTTCCCTCCTTTCTTACTTTCTTTACTTTTTTCCTTCATTCTTGTCTTCCTTCCTTTCCCTTTCCTTCCTTCCTTCCTTCCTTCCTTCCTTCCTTCCTTCCTTCCTTCCTTCCTTCCTTCCTTCCTTCCTTCCTTTCTTTCTCTCTTTATTTCTGTTCAAGATTGAACATTAAATATCAAGATTGAAATTAAATATCAAGAGCGACCTATTCTAAATGTATCCAAAGCCATCTGCTCATTCTATGCATGGCACCCAGAGTTAAATGTCAATATTTAGACTGTTTCAGTCTGGCATTTCTTACAGGACAAATATGTATTCACCCTCATACTCTTTCATGTTGAATAAAAATAGTTTTGTAAAATAAATATCTTTCTGCAAAGGATGATGTGGAATCTCTCCTACATGTGGAGAGCAAAGCTCATTCACTTTCAGGACCTTATTTTGCTGAAAACAGTCTTTCTGCTCACTCCGACTAAGCAGTATGGCCAGCTTAAAGGAGGAAGCCATTATTCTGGCATATTATCTCAATCATGGTCATTTTACCTCATGTGTCTTTTCTCAGTGTGTGTCAAAATATGTGTCAGTGGGAGTCTCAATGGCCACCTCATGCTTCTTAGGAAGCAAAGCAATGGGGACAGGAAGAAACTAGGAACAGACACTCTCAATGACCTCCTCAAGGTGACCTACATTTTCCAGATTTTCCAGTGTCTCTAGACACTACAAGTAGTACGTATACCTATAAGCCAATTGTTCAATAAACAATCCCATGGGGAAGGTTTTATATTTTAGTCATGACAAAAAAGGAATGTGAAACATTTCCGGAAAGCAAATAAGAACGGTTGCTTTAGGTCAGGCTTAGCCTCCTGTAATTCCACAGTGCTGCTATTTCACAGACAAATACATGGTATTATTGAACATTTCTGCTTTGAACTGCTGCTAAATTTTACACAGAAAGGCAATAATTAATCCTCAGAAACCTCAAATAAGGCTTGCTAGCCTAGAATTATAAGTGGAGTCTACTAGAGAAAAAGAATCTGGATGCTTAAAAGACACTTTGGAATCTGTACCAGAACAATCATTATAGTTTATGAACATCTTTTCAAGTCTGTGAAGTCCAAGACCAGACTGATTCAGTAAGATGCTGCCGTCATGTAGAACCTCTGTGGCCTAGATCTGGAAGCCATCTATCAAGGTATCCATGCATTTCTGAATGAACCCTGCTGGTCCCTTACAATAAGCCAACATTAATAAGAAATGAGACACAGAGACTAACAGAAAGAGCCATTACCCTTCATCGAGCTTCCGAGTCATGGTTAACCCCGTCACAGTCTTTGGTGCTTGTAGAGGAACTTTAATCCAGCAACTTGACTGTTCTGACTGGAATATAGGCATATCCTTAGTGAATACCTTTACTCCCAAATATTATAGATCAATTTAGTTTGGGGAAGGAATCATCTATGTATGAAAATGATGTCTATTTGAGATGTAAACAAAGTGATGAGTCAGAGATGAATTTGACAGTCAGACTTATAATATGCCCAGCTTTCACAAGAACAGCACAGGAAAAAGAACCTATTTAAAAGCAATGCAGGGAAAGAGAATAAGTTCAATCAGTTGGGAGTACAGTGCAGTGAGTAGAGGGGAGTTAAATTCCTTAGTGAGGCCATGCAGTTCAGTGCAGGGCAGCAGAGGCACTTGATACCAGTTGATTAAAATACGCACTTGATAATAAGAAGGAGCCAGAGATTAGAACAAATCACTATAGTTTGTGGTCAAGCAAAAGTATTCAGTAAGAAGCTGAGAGAAGCCATATTGAATCAGTCAGCTTGGTGAAAAGTTTAAGCCAGAAGAGTTGAGTTGAACTAGCTACCCAGAGTTCAGGAAAAACTAGAGAGGGTGAGTTTATTCAGCAGTAAGCCTGCAATAAGAAGACAATTAAATCTGACACATAGAAGGTCCTTTTATAGTTGCTTAATTTGGCTGTCAAATTCATCCCAACTGACCTGAGGATTCTTGTCCTAACCTGTTTTTATTCATCTCCAGAACAGAGTGAAACTACAAATACAAAGGGCAAGTTGCTCTCAAACCTTTTTAAGTGCAACAAAAATTCATTTGTCCGATAAACAAAAATAAAAATGGTGTACATAGCTGATATTTAATTTTTTCAAATACATTTTTAGAAAATTTTCATGACTTGCAATTTAAAGCCATGATAGGAAGATGAAATTTCATTTTATCTTTTTATGTCAACATTTTATTACAAAATCAGTAGGTATTGCATAATGTTTTTTTGTAATTAACTCTTTGGGTATAAAAATCAGCCTAAGCCTAACTTGTTAAGGTACATCAGGAAGCAGTATGATAGTACTAAGAAAGAGGGTGATTCTGCAGCCCAGTCTGTATGAGTCCAACTAAAGATAGGCATCTGGTGAAAAAGGCAAATCTCAAAGATCTGTCAACTGGCTTCCTTGCTGTTATGACATTCTCTTCTGTCTCAGTTCATACCAGGATTTTTTTTTTCTTGTGTCACCGTTATTAGTCAGAATAACAGTTCTTCATGGAAAAGTCTGCCTACAATGGGGAAGTAATTCATTCATGTTACAAAGATGGCCCAGTTAGAAAGGCAAAGGGGAGCAGGGTTGAACTGTTGACCCTTAAGGAGACAGGGTCCCCAAGGGTGGCATCTAGGGAGTGCAATCATGTTTAGAAGAATGGGTAGACCATTGAAATAGGACTTTGTTGATTACTAATGACTTTCTATCTGCTTTAGAGGTAAGCTTCTGTGTAAGCCCATATTGACTCACAGACAGGAGAAATTTAAGGAGACATGGAGCAAACAGATTGAGGATGACATTGCTCATTTCTACTCATATACTCTAAAACACAGAAACTAGTCAAACATTGTGATTACAACTTCTGAAATTAACTGCGACAAGTATGTGTTACAAAACATTTACTTAGCATAAACTATAAATCATGCTAAGCATATACTGTCTAAGTAAAGATCAAGGAATTTCTTAATTTTAATTTAAATAAATATTATGATTTAAATGATTTAAATGATTTAAATAATTAAATAAGTCAAATAATTAAAGATCAAGAAAAAAGTGTTATAAAGTATTATACCCTACCAAAATCTTCTTTCAGTAACTTTAGTTGTTTGGGGTTTGAAGTATGGGATATTTTTAAACGTAAGAAAGCATAGAATTCTGGTAAAGTAATAAAATACTAAAACAAGTGTATGGAGATGTAAGGACTGCAGTGAAATTAAATTACTGTTACATCACAGGGTAGACTCCTAAGATGCTAGTATATTTGCCAATATCCTAGGATAGCTACCTGAGCCTTGCCAGAGCAGAAGGTCATGAGGACCTAACCCCAAGCATTTCTCAGAATCCAAGTGACTCAGGAACTTTGGTTTTCAGATTGATGCAGGTTCCCAATTCCTCCCTAATTAGTCATGTGCCACAGGCAAAAGGACTTATGCTACCTTTAAACAGGCATGACCCACTTTAATATGTATGTTCTGCAGAATACAGGAAATGTGTTCCCTAGGTGAAGGAATCTGCCCCTAAGCCTCCAGGAACCCAGGAATGCTACTTTCTGTCCTGCTGGGCTACTGTTCTCATCCCTCCAGAGATAACCTAGCAGCTTGTTCCCAAATAATCACTTCTTTCTACCTTCAGAGTACTGCAGTCTGGTGTTTTGCTCTGCTTGCTAACACTACAACTTCTGCAGCTACAAATGGGAAAACAACTTACATCTCAAGAAGATAAAATCTAAAACTAGGCACAAAACTTAACTATAAAGCAATGATGGCTATAATCATTTAGTGTTTAGACTTGTGAGAGTAAATCACTTTTAGAAAAAAAAAATGATCATAAGTGTGATTTAGTACTCCTGGGACTACAATAATTTGCCTCCCATGAATGCCCAGCTCTGAAGTTTAGAAAGTCTCTTTTGATGTGTCCAATGTTAATTTTTTTTTATTCCGTCAAAATCAGGATCCCCATACTTTACTGATATTAGGACACACTGTGAAAGGGTTAACTCAGAAAGTTTAAAAGGGTCAGAGGCTAAGTTACATTCTACAGACCACATAGGGAAGGGGGAGACCGACCTAAGGGTGGGGACACATTCCCAAGGACTAACCATTGGCCACCTACCTCATCACCTAACAACCAATCAGATTGAAGGTAACACTGTTCTGCCAATCACATTGTGCTTAATGGCATTGGCCCTAAGGAGGGTATAAAGGCTCATGCAGCATGAGGGTCAGGGCCATTCTCTCTCTGTGTGCAGGATGGAGCCAACATGCTAGATTTAATAAACATTCCTCCATTTCTGTCTCTGTGTGATCCACTCAGGGGATCTGGCACATTAAGACTGGTCAAGTCTTGCAGCTGTAGTCAAAGAAACAAGAGAACATCCACAGGCTATGAAAATATACTCATATGAAACCTATTAATATTTCCTCTGTGTAGAAGAACTATATAGAAACTGTCCCTATTAAGTGACCAGAACTTTGTTGCAAAATCGTGTGTAGATCAGTAGCTACAGAGTCTCTTCCCTCCTGGAGATAACTGACATTGGATAACCACACCTCCTAATTCTTTCAAATCATCCCTCTCCCTGATGACCAAATAGTCAAATCCATGAGCCCATGGGTGTCTATCTTATTCAAATTACCACAGTTATACCTCCTCCCACTCCTGCCACTCTCAATATGCTCTTTTTTCCCCTATTTTTCCATGTTATGCCATTAAAAAATATATATCTTTCTTCCTTGACAGATCCGCTTCTAAAAAGTTTAATTTCTTTCCTAATTTCTTCCTTGACCAAAGTATCATTGTGTAGAGAATTGCTCAGCTTCCATGTGTATGTGGGCTTTTTGTTGTATTTGTTACTATTGAAGACAACCCTTATTCCATAAAAGGTTGATCTGATAGGAGGTATGGAATTAGTTCGATCATCTTATATCTGTTGAGGTCTGTTTTGTGGCCAATTATATGGTCAGTTTTGGAGAAGGTACCATAAGGTACTGAGAAGAAGGTATATTCTTTTTTTTTTTTTGGTATAGAATAGAGTTTATTCAGAATAGGGGATGGGAGTTAGTGGTAGAGAGAGGTAGAAAGAGAGAGAGAAAGAGAGAGAGAGAGAGAGAGAGAGAGAGAGAGAGAGAGAGAGAGTAGAGAGAGTGGAGGCCGGCCATGACCACGTAGAGGGGGGAAGAGCTATATTCTTTTGATTTAGGATGAAATGTTCTATAGATATATATTAAGTCCATTTGGTCCAAAACTTCTGTTAGTTTCACTGTGACTCTGTTTAGTTTGTTTCCCTGATCTGTCCATTGAAGAGAGTGGGGTGTTTAAGTCCCCCACAATTATGGTATGGGGTGCGATGTATGCTTTAAGCTTTAGTAAGGTTTCCTTTATGAATGCAAGTGCTCTTGTATTTGGGGCATAGACGTTCAAAAGTGAGAGTTCTTTCTGGTAGATTTTTCCTTTGATGAGTATAAAGTGGCCTTCTGTATCTTTTTTGATGACTTTTGGTTGAAAGCCTATTTTATCTGATATTAGAATGACTACTCCAGCTTGTTTCCTGGCACCATTTGCTTGGAGAACTATTTTCCAACCTTTTACTCTTAGGTAGTGTTTGTCTTTTATACTGAGATGTGTTCCCTGTATGCAGCAAAATGTTGGGTCTTGTTTCTGAATTCAGTCTGATAGTCGATGTCTTTTTATTGGGGAATTGAGTCCATTGATGTTAAAAGATATTCAGGAATAGTGATTGTTGCTTCCTGCTGTTTTGATGTAATTTTTATGCTTGTGTGGTTATCTTCTTTTGGGTTTTTTGAAAGGAGATTGCTTTCTTGCTTTTTCTTGTGTGTAGTTTCCCTCTCTTTGTTGGTGTTTTCCATATACTATTCTTTGAAGGGATGGATTTGTAGAAAGATACTGTGTAAATTTGTTTATGTCATGAAAAACCTTGGTTTCTCCATTTATGATAAGAGATTTGTTGGATATAGCAGTTTGGGTGGGCATTTGTGTTCCCTTAGGGTCTGCATGATGTCTGCCCAGGGTCTTCTGGCTTTCACAGTCTCTGTTGAGAAACCCAGTGTAATTAGAATAGGTCTACCTTTATATGTTACTTGACCTTTTTCCCTTACTACTTTTTAATATTCTTTCTTTGGTTAGTATACTTGGTGTTTTAATTATTACGTGACCGGATGAATTTCTTTTCTGGTCAAATCTATTTACAGTTCTTTAGGCTTCCTTTATGTTCATAGACATTTCTTTCTTTAGGTTAGGGAAGTTTTCTTCTATAATTTTGTTGAAGACATTTACTGGCCCTTTAAGTTGGAAATCTTCACTCTCTTCTATGCCTATAATCCTTAGGTTTGGTCCTCTCATTTTGTCCTGGATTAATAGCCAGAAGCTGGAAAGAACCCAAATGTCACTCAACAGAGGAATGGATACAGAAAATGTGGTATATATACACAATGCAGTACTACACAGCCATTAGAAACAATTAATTCATGAAATTCTTAGACAAATAGATGGAACTAGAGAACATCATCCTAAGTGAGTTAACCCAGTCTTAAAAGAACCCTCATGGTATGCACTCACTGATAAGTGGATATTAGCATAGAATCTTGGAATACCCAAGACACAAAGCACATATCAAATGATGCCCAAGAAGAAGGAAGGAGTGGTCCCTGGTCCTAGAAAGGCTCAGTGCAGCATTGTAGGGGAAAACCAGGACCAGCAAGTGGGAAGGGGTGGATTAGGGAACAGGGGGAGGGAAGAGGGCTTTCGGGGAGGGCTGGGTCCAGAAAAAGGAAAATCACTTGAAATGTAAATAAAAAATATATCAAATAAAAAAATAAAAAATAAAACTCTTTCTCCTCTCCTTTGCATGGCTGGTGCTTGCCGCTGTTAGGCTTCTGCCTTCTCAGCCCTCAGCCCTCGGTGTGTGCCCTCTTGATCTCTTAAAGCCTTCGGCATTTACTGAGTGAAATGAGTGTATTGATCTTTGCTCCCTGTTAGACAGGACAAGCAGTCCCAGGTTCTGAAATATCCCGAGTTTAAGATCTCTGGGGATGCAGACCGCTGGGCTGCTGCCTATACCCAGGACCTGGGCAGATTGGCAGTTTGTCTGTGTGTCAGTTAGGCACAGGTCCTGTGCCCTGCAGGATGGTCAGCACTTAGAGGGGATCCTCACTGCTATCTTTGCTCCATGACAGAGCAGACAGGCAGCACCAGGTTCACAGAGACAATCCGAGTATAACATTGCTTGAGGCAGGACACACCAGGGCTCCAAAGGCACCCAAAAGGAGAGCAGCACATCAGCAATCTGGGCCAGGGGAAACCCAATCATCCAGTGGTGCAGAAATAGCCTTACAGGATCACAGGAGGTTCAAGCAACAGCCAGTTACAACAGGACCAACTAACACTAGAGATAACCAGATGGATGGCATAAGGCAAATATAGGAACGTTACTAACAGAAATCAAGGCACCATCCGAACCAAATTCTCCAACAACAGCAAGTCCTGGATACCCCAACACACCAGAAAAACAAGATTTAGATTTCAAATCACTGGTCATAATGCTGTTAGAGGAATACAAGAAGGACATAAATCAATCTCTTAAAGAAATACAGGAGAAAATGGATCGAAAGTTAGAAGCCCTTACAAGGGAAACATAAAAATCATTTAAAGAAATTCAGGAAAATATGGGTTGAAAGATCGAAGCCAATAATGAGGAAATGCAAAAATAACTTAAAGATATACAGGAGAACTTGGGTCAACAGGCAGAAGTCATGAAAGAGGAAGCACAAAAATCTCTTAAAGAATTACAGGAAAAAGCAAACAAGCAAGAGAAGGAACTGAGCAAAACCATCTAGGATCTAAAAACAGAAGTAGAAACAACTAAGAAATCGCAAACGGAGACAACTTTGGAGATAGAAAACCTTGGGAAGAAATCAGAGGCCATAGATGAAAATATCAACAACAAAATACAAGATATAGAAGAAAGAATCTCAGATGCCGAAGATAGCATAGAAACTATGGACTCAAATGTCAAAGAAGATGCAAAATGCAAAGGGCTTGTAACCCAAAACATCCAGGAAATCCAGGACACAATGAGAAGACCAAGTCTAAGGATTATAGGTATAAATGAGAGTGAAGAATTACAGCTTAAAGGGCCAACAAATATCTTCAACAAAATTATGGAAGAAAACTTCCCTAACCTAAAAAGAGAGATGCCCATGAATATCCAAGAAGCCTACAGAACTCCAAACAGACTGGACCAGAACAGAAATACCTATCCCATCACATAATAATCAAAACCCCAAATGTACTAAACAAAGAAAGAATATTAAAGGCAGTAAGAGAAAAAGGCCAAGTAATATATAAAGGAAGACCTATCAGAATCACACCAGACTTCTCACCAGAGACCATGAAAGTTAGAAAATCCTGGGCAGATCACATGCAGACTCAAAGAGAATACAAATGCCATCCAAAACTACTATACCCAGCAAAACACTCAATCACCATAGATTGAGAAACCAAGATATTCCAAGACAAAACCAAATTTTCACAATATCTTTCCACAAACCTAGCCCTACAAAGGATAATATGGGGAAAACATCAATACAAGAGGGAAGCTACACCCTGGAAAAAGTAAGATAGTAACCTTCCTTCATCAAACCCAAAAGAAGATACCAATCAAATAGAAAAAAATAACATCAAAAATGACAGGAATTAATAATCACTATTCCTTAATATCTCTTAACATCAATGGACTCAATTCCCCAATAAAAAGACATAGACTAACAGACTGGATATGTAAACAAGACCCTATGTTTTGCTGCATACAGGAAACACACCTCAGTGTCAAAGACAAACACTATATTAAAGTAAATGGCTGGAAGACAATTTTACAAGCAAATGGTCTCAGGAAACAAGCTGGAGTAGCCACTCTAATTTCAGATAAAATTGACTTTCAACCTAAAGTCATCAAAAGAGACAGGAAGGACACATCAAAGGAAAAATCCACCAAGAGCTCTCAATTCTGAACATCTATGCTCCAAATGCAAGGGCACCCTCATTCGTAAAAGAAACTTAACTAAAGCTCAAAGCACACATTGCATCTAACACAATAATTGTGGGTGACTTCAACATTCCACTCTCTTCAATGGATTGATGAGGAAAACAGAAACTAAATAGGGATACAGTGAAACTAATTGAAGCTTTGGACCAATTGGGTTTAACAGATAGATGCAGAACATTTTATCCTAAAACAAAAGAATATACCTTTTTCTCAGTACCTTATGGTACCTTCTCCAAAATCGATCATATAATTGGTCACAAGACAGACCTCAACAAATATAAGAAGATCGAACTAATCCCATGCCTCCTATCAGATCACTATGGAGTAAAAGTGGTCTTCAATAGCAACAAAAACAACAGAAAGCCCACATACACATGGAAACTGAAAAATACTCTAATCAATGATACATTGGTCAAAAAAGAAATAAAGAAAGTAAAGACTTTTTAAAATTTAATGAAAATTAAGGCACAACATACTCAAATCTATGGGACACAATGAAAGAATTTCTAAGAGGAAAACTCAGAGCCCTGTGTGCCTCCAAAAAGAAACTGGAGGGAGTATACATTGGCAGCTTAATGACACACCTGAAAGACCTGTAACAAAAAGAAGCTAATTCACCCAGGAGGATTATAAGGCAGGAAATCATCAAACTCAGGGCTGGAATCAATCAAGTAGAAACAAAGAGAACCATACAAAGAATCAACAAAACCAGGAGCTGGTTCTTTGGGAAAATCAATAAGCAGATAAACACTTAGCCAGACTAACCAAAGGGCACAGAGACAGTATCCAAATTAGCAAAATTAGAAATGAAAAGGTAGATATAACAACAGAATCTGAAGAAATTCAAAAACTCATCAGATCCTACTACAGAAGACTATATACTCAACACAACTGGAGAATCTGGAGGAAATCGATAAGTTAATAGAGAGATACAAAACACCAAAATTAAATCAGGATCAAATAGATCATCTAAACAGTCCCATAACCCCTAAAGAAATAAAAGGGGTCATAGAAAGTTTCCCAACCAAAAAAAGGACGGGACCAGATGGTTTCAGTGCAGAATTCTATCAGACATTCAAAGAAGACATAACACCAATACTCGTCAAACTATTCCACAAAATAGAAACAGAAGGAACATTACCCAACTCCTTCTACGAAGCCACAATTACGCTGATACCAAAACTACACAAAGATCCAACAAAGAAAGAGAACTTCAGGCCAATTTCCATTATGAACCTCGATGCAAAAATACTAAATAAAATTCTTGCCAACTGAATCCAAGAACACATTTAAATGATCATCCACCATGATCAAGTAGGCTTCATCCCAGGGATGCAGGGATGGTTCAATATATGGAAATCCATCAATGCAATCCACTATATAAACAAACTTAAAATAAACCCCACATGGTCATTTTACTGGATACTGAAAAAGCAGTTGACAAAATTCAGTGTTGGAATGTTTTGGAAAGAACAGGAATTCAATGTCTATACCTAAACATATTTAAAGCAATGTACAGCAAACTGGTAGCCAACATCAAACTAAATGGAGAGAATCTTGAAGCAATCCTACTAAAATCAGGGACTAGACAAGGCTGCCCTCTCTCTCCATATCTTTTCAATATAGTACTTGACGTTCTAGCTAGAGCAATTAGACAACATAAGGAACTCAAAGCGATACAAAGTGGAAAGGAAGAAATCAAACTATCACTATTTGCAAATGGTATGATAGTATACTGAAGTGGCCCAAAAAACTCTACCAGAAAACTCTTACGGCTGATAAACAACTTCAACAAAGTGGCAGGTTATAAAATCAAGTCAAACAAATCAGTAGCCTTCCTATACTCAAAGGATAAACAGGCTGAGAAATAAGTTAGGGAAATGACACGCTTCACAATAGCCACAAACAATATAAAGTATCTTGGTGTGACTCTAACCAAACAAATGAAATATCTGTATGACAAGAACTTCAGGTTTCTGAAGAAGGAAATCGAAGAATACCTCAGAAAATGAAAAAATCTTCCATGCTAGTGGATTTTCACCTGAAGAATTTCGGATGGCTGAGAAGCCCCTTAAGAAATGTTCAACATCATTAGTCATTAGGGAAATGCAAATCATATCAACCCTGAAATTTCACCTCACACCAGTCAGAATGGCTAAGGTTAAAAACTCAGGAGACTGCAGATATTGGTAAGGATGTAGAGAAAGAGGATCACTCCTCCACTGCTGGTGAGATTGCAAGATGGTACAACCACTCTGGAAATCAGTCTGGTGGTTTCTCAGAAACCTGGGCATGACACTTCCGGAGGACCCTGCTATACCACTCCCAGACATATACCCAGAGGATTCCCCGGAATGCAATAAGGACACATGCTCCACTATGTTCATAGTAGCCTTATTTATAATAGCCAGAAGCTGGAAAGAACCCAGATGTCCCTCAATGGAGGAATGGATACAGGAAATGTGGTATATTTACACAATTGAATACTGCTCAGCAATTAAAAACAATGAATTCATGAAATTTTTAGGCAAATGGTTGGAACTGGAAAATATCATCCTAAGTGAGGTAACCCAATCACAAAAGAATACACATGGACTGCAATCACTGATAAGTGGATATTAATCACTTATCAAGACACAATTAGCATATCAAATGATTCCCAAGAAGAAAGAAGTAGAGGGCCCTGGTCCTAGAGAGGCTTAATCCTGCATCATAGGGGAGTACCAGAACAGAGAAATGGGAGGGGGTTGATTGGGGAATGGGTGGAGAGAAGAGGGCTTATGGGACATATGGGGAGAAGGGGAACTGGGAAAGGGGAAAGCATTTGGAATGTAAACAAAGAATATAGAAAATAAATAAATAAATAAGTAAATAAATAAATAAATGATTATGTTAAAAAAGAAAGAAAGAAAGAAAGAAAGAAAGAAAGAAAGAAAGAAAGAAAGAAAGAAAGAAAGAAAGAAAGAAAGAAAGAAAGAAAGAGCCTCTTCTACTCCCTGGCACTCCATTCCTTTCCTGTCCTCTGTAGATGTAGCAAATGAAACACAGTCTAGATCTTAAAGAAAGCCTGCATCCACAGAAGAGAAAATAAAATTAAACTTGGATTTCTGGGACTATGTTATTTCAATTAGGATGATTATTTCCAGTTTCGTCCATTTATTTACAAATTTCAAAATTCCATTTGTTCGCAGTGTAATTATAATTTATTGTTTACATCAGTGGATGTTCAATCTTCTTTTATACAGTTCCTCATGTTATAGTGACCATCCCCAACCATAAAATTATTTTCATTTCTACTTCACAATGCAAGTTTGCTAGTTCTAAGTCAAAATTTAAATATCTATGTTTTCTGAGGGTTGAGGGTCATGACACACAGTTTTATAACTGCTGGTTATATTTAGCATGTAATCACTGTCAAGTCATTAGCTGATGGAAATATATAAAGAATGTATTCACTTTTTCTGACTGTTCAAGAGCAAATATTTGGGAAGAATAAGTATAATTGTAGTAAGATTGAGAGATTTCTGGGTACCAGAGTAATTCAATCTGATCAGTGGAGGCTCTGTTTCTAGCTCTTAAAGAACCTCCACTCTGGTTTCTATAGCCACACCAACACCAATAGCTTTTAAAAACAATATTGAAATATTGCTTTCAAATAACAATAATCCAATTATATTAGTAATAAAGTGATTACATTGAAAATATGAAATGTATTAATATGGATTTATAAAATAAGCAATGAATTAAATCATTCTTTTGTGTTTTATTTAAAAGGTCCTTAATGTTATCCATAGGATTGCTGTATTATTTAACAACCATTGCTCTATCTTCTTACTGTAAATGTGTCCTTTATCACAGACCCTTGCCAGAAAACAAGTCTACTGAGTCCTTGATTTTGAACTCCTTAGGCCCCAGACCT
This sequence comes from Apodemus sylvaticus, assembly GCF_947179515.1. NCBI lineage: Eukaryota > Metazoa > Chordata > Mammalia > Rodentia > Muridae > Apodemus > Apodemus sylvaticus. The sequence continues at coordinate 25,754,168 of NC_067482.1, forward strand.
AAGAAAAGCAATGTATGTGTGTAACTCAACTCCAGTGATGCCATTTTGTTATAGCAACTGGAAAAAACTAGTATAATTAACTTTCTACTTCCTCAATGATATTTTACCATGGATCATATAAATCATTACTATTTTAATCAATTAAAATGGCTCATAATGCATGAGGCAATTAAAATATTTTCAAGTACAGATAATCCCCAATTATTTTATAAATTATTAGAGTTTCTATGCAGTTCTGAAGAGAGTGGTTATGTAGGGAATGAGACAATGCTATATATTTATTATGAAAGACTGAAGCTCATTACTTCTACATTCACTATTTCTCTATATTACCATATATAGAAAAATAATAAATCTGATAAAAACATAATTTTGCTTACTAACTGTAAAACTCTCCTCACATCTAGTCTTAGATGGCAGCTTAGAACTCATCATCCTCATGGATCCCTTTGATAACAGGAATTAACACTGATAAACTTTCAAATTACAGTGTTTAGCATCAGGAAATGCTCCTTCATTCTGGGGCACTTGTTAAGTGAATTTGATCATGTGCATGGCCTTAAATTGCAGGTAACCTTACTACCTGTTCTTTTGTCAAACTATATAACTACTGTGTTTACCAAAGTATTCTTTATGCTTCTTCAAATCCTTTGGGCCAAGACCAGACATAAAATATTCTCTATTTTGAGATTAGAAACTACTTTAATAGTTTAAATCTGTCTATCTATCCTACCATCTCTGTCCTTGCTTATCTCTCTTACAGTTCTCAACCAAAACCTCTTTCCAACAGGTTTCCATGGAATGTTCTATTCCCATGGCTAACGTGGGTTAAATTAAATAAGTCATAGAACAAAACCAAAAATCTTAAATGTGGTAAAGAAAGTTTTCCCATTAACTTTTTGATGTATTCACTTAACATCCCAATATCAGCCCAACTCTGATTCCAATTCCCCCTTCACTGCCCCTCCTCTCCATCCCTCCTCCTATTCTCTGAGAAAGGGGAGCCCCTCCCATCCTGTCGGTATCAACCCAGCCAGGCACATCAAGTCACTGCAGGACTAAGTGTACACTCTTCCACTGAGTTAAGAAAAGGTGACCAGGTTAGGGGAATGCACTCCACAGGCAGGCATCAGATTCAGGGATAGTTTGTGCTCCAGTTGGTGGGTATCTCTAGGAAGACCAAGCTATTCATCTGCTACCTACTTGCAGGGGGCCGAGGTCCATACCATGCTCGCTCTTTGGTTGGTTGTTCTGTCTGTGAGAGGTCCCAAGGATCTTTGAAAGAATGGGAGGAGGAAAAAGAGCATGTTGGTGAAAGATTAAGCAGAATTGTATATACATGTCTAAAATTGTCAAAGAACAAAGGAGTAGAATTGCCAGATACAATAGCTCACACTTGTATCTCTAACAATCTAAAATTGGGGAATTGAGAGTTAGTTAATGGACATCTTACTCATTTTTTAATACATTACAAGAGACCCTTCCTCAAAAATAAGCATTTCATTTTGGGTTGTAGACATACTATTTTATAATTAAAGCCTATGGAGCCAGACATTTTCCTGGGGATATGGAGAGCAAAGGAGCACAGGTAAATCATCTGTATTTGGAAAAACTAGTACTGATACTTAAATAGACATGGGAACAAACAGACAGGAACAACAGCAGCAAAACAGCAAACAACCCTCTTTCTTGTTGCAGAATAGTATTTGAAATTTCATGTTTCATGTTCACTGATTAATACTTTAGCATGATTAGGAATAACAAAGATGTGAGTAAGGTGCTCTGCTGTTCAGAGCACCAGCTGCTCCTGTAGATGTCAGTTTCATTTTCAAGAGTCACATCATAAGGTTTGCAACCCTTCTAACCCCATTTCTTGGGGATACAACAACCTTTTCTGGTCTCTGCATGCACCCAAGCATGATCCACATACAAACGTGTAGGCAAGAATACATTAAAAAATAAATCAAAAATAATCTTTAAAATAGCAAAGCATAGCACTTATTTTATGATAATATAAAACTTTAATGTGTTGAATATCAAAAAGCAATATTGTTCAGTATTACTTGGTGTTAATAAGTAATATTGCTCAAAATATTTATGTATAATTTTGTTAACTGATGTCAGTAAGTAATATTATTCAATATTATTTATACTATTTACACAAACTTTTATTTTAATCATGTAATTTGTGTCTTATATATGGCAGTGAAGAAAGTACTTTACTTAGCAGCTCACAAGTACTCAAGATAGTTGTGTAAATTCCCAATCTGACTGTAAATCCAATTTCTGTATATATATATATATGTGTGTGTGTGTGTGTGTGTGTGTGTGTGTGTGTGTGTCTGTGTGTGTGTGTCTGTGTGGGTCTGTGTGTGTCTGTGTGTGTCTGTGTGGGCTGTGTATTTTATGTGTGTGTGTGTACATATATATATATGTCCATTTGTGTATACATGCAGAAGGCCAGAGGACAGATACAGTGCTATTCTCTCTCTGTCTCTGTCTCTGTCTCTGTCTGTCTCTGTCTGCCTCCCCTCCCCCCCTCTCTCCCTCCCTCCCTTCCTCCCTCCCTCTTTCTGACCCCAGAACCTGGAGTCTTTACTGTTTTGAGCTCCAGGAATCTGGCCATTTTTTACTATTTCTTTTAAAGGTAGGGGATATGCTTCAAGACTGTGTTAGGGAAAGAGGATGACAAAACTTCTTTAATGTCTACTAATTGCATATGATATGTTAATTGGTTATACTATGTTAAGACTGCCAAATTTTTCTTGCTACCTTTTGAGGCAGAGATAATTAAGTTCATTTTAGAGTTGAATAAACTGAAGCTCAGAAGGTTAATAGCATTACATGATGTAACAAAGCTAATAAAGAACAAAAATGCAGCCTTTGTCTCTCTAATATATAAACCGTTCTGACTCCTACCTCACACACTGATGCTTTTCTTGATTTCTTGATAGTGTTAAATAATAGCTAATCATTTTGCATGGCTTTTTATCCTAGACTTCTGTTTTATTCTCCATAAAAGTACCTTTCTATGGCCTTGATTTTCTGCAATAATTATCACTGCTGACTAGTCTGACAAACTCACATGCCCTCCACTGTCAAAATTACATGCTTTAATCTTATAAAACAGTTTAGCATGGAAAATTTAAATCATGTACAAAGTAAACAGGGGTAAAATCAAGTATTATACTCCCATAGTTCTGCTCAAAAAAAGAAACCATGTTCATGATAATATCCTCTCAGCAATTATATTTCCATTCACCCTTTTCTCAGTCAATTTTCTAGGAAAAATGTATAGGTAGAAATGAAGATATTAACAATTTAATTTTGATTAGTGAGTTTGCACCACAGCACAATGCCATTTCTATGAAGGTATAAGCCCATTGGGTCATCCTTGGCACTCATTGAGCTTCTTGGAATCTCAATTATTTTCAGTTGCTGAAACAACTACAGTTCTGATTTTTTTCACCATGAGTCAAATTAATCTGTCCTTCATCTTCACATACATACAATATCACAGTATGTTCTTCTGTACAGGTCTTTCTCAGCCTCACTCTCTCATCTATGAATTTTATTCATGTTGGAACAGTAACAGAGCACTTTTTATTTGTGAAAGTTGAGTCCTGAAGCAAATTTATTTATTATATTAATATATTATATACGGTTTATCCAATATTTTTCTTATTGCAGGTATATAGGTTATTTATAGATATCAATTTGTAAGGATGAAACTGATGAAAACATCTAGCTGGAAGTTTATTTGTTGGTAAAAGCACTCTTTTGGGACAGGCATATACCTGGACCTGAGATTTCAATGTCATATGCTTAGCTTTATAATCTTTGAACCCTTTATTCCATGGATGATTGTATCATTTTCATTATCATTGGCAATGGTTGAGATTCTAAATAGTTTCACATCATTGTTAGCGTTTGAATACTGTCAGCCTATAGAATGATTGTGTAACTGTAGCTCATGGCTTTGATTTACATTTCTTTGAAAACTAAGTAACCAAAAAATTATTTCTATGATTCCTCTTTTCTTAAAGTTTTATAGTTTTAGTTTCAAATTCTGGTCTACTATCATTCTTAAATTAACTTCCATGTATTATGTAAATTAAAATTCTAATTCATTCCATTTCCATACAGGAGAATCCAGAAGGTCAATAGATACAAGTGAGTATTACATGTTGCTCCCTTCTTAGACTGAAACCAACTGGAAAAACTTAGCAACGCCTTGAGTACATAGCAATGTTCAGCACTGAACAGAACTGCAGCCATTTCTGGATTCCCAACAGTAGCTAGAGTTCAATGCCACACTTCTCATTGAAAGTATAAAGATTCTATCTCAAATAACTGCTTCTATAAGTTGTCCTCAGTGATAGCCCAGCCTGATTTGTTCTAAATCTTTTATGACTGCTCCAGGAAACTTACTTCAACAACATTTAGAGGAAGCTCGGAGTCACCTATAGATACCTATGCAATGACCAGTAGTGGTACGACTGTCATCAGCATTAGCATTGCAGCAAGAGACTGCTAGGGTCTGAATTTCTGACCACCTTGCTTCAATCTGAAGAGGGAAAAACCTTCCCTTGCTAATGGCAGCTACTGAAGCTTCCTCAGTTCTCATCTTGGCCTCTCCAAATAACTCAAGAATTCCTAACTATGTATGGCTCATCTTGTGTTATAAAGACCTAGTAAATCATGTTGAATAGTCTTTTATTGCCCACGTACATTCTTTATTACCCTCTGTCAGCTCATACTATCCCTGAAGGCTCAGAGGTAAAATCCTCTAGCTTTGGTAGACTGGAAGTATAACTCTGGTGCTCTTTTGTGCTTTTCTGCTTTCTTTTCTTTCTTTTGCCTTGGATATTTTAATCAACGCTTTGGAAATCTACTCTTAAGGTTGCCAGTATCAAAGGAACTGTTTATCTATTGATGATCTTCAAATAACTGGAGCATAAGAAGCTTCAGGAATGTATGACAAGGTCCCTCTCAGTCTTTGTTCCATGTTCTTAACTCAACATCTGTATTATTTCCTTTCTATTTGCAATATATGGATTTTCACCTCTTTGTTTCTTTTCACAGTGCAGATAGTATACGTCATTTACAGAGTACAAACTACATTATGAATAAGGCACCCCTCACCATGTAAGGGGCAAATGATAACTTTTTCCTCTAAACCAAGAGTTCTAAACCTGTAGTTTGCAACCCATTTGGGAATTGAACAACCCCCTCACAGGGGTAGCTTAAGAACATCAGAAAACAGAGATGTTTACAGTATGATTCATAATAGCAAAACTATTGTTATGAAGTAACAATGGAAATAATATTATGGTTGGAGGTCACCACAACATGAAAAAAAATGTATGAAACTGTCATAGGACTAGAAATCTTGAGAACCACTGCTCTAAACACTCATATGATTTTAAAGAAATATGAAAATATATCTATATATCTATAGATTTTACTTTGTTTCATTTCCTTTGATGAGGCACAAATGACATTTAAAAATCATGTATGTTAATCACGTATGTATCAAGTTTAATAGTTTTTAATATATCATCCTGAGTGAGGAAACCCAGACCCAGAAGGATGTCCATGATATGTACTCACTTATAAGTAGGTATTAGCCATAAAATACTATACTTCACAGACCCAAAGCATGATTCTCAGGTGAGCCAGTTATTGGTTGGCCATTCCTTCCATCTCTGCTCCATCCTCTGCCTCTGCATTTCTTATAGACAGTAAAAACTTTGGTTTGAAAGCTTTGTGGGTCAATTGATGTCCCTATTACCCCAGTGTTGTTCATGCCTGGCTAAAGGATGTGGCCTCTTCAGGTTCTGTTACCGCACTGCTATGAGTCTTAACTAAGGCCACCCCCATTGATTCCTGAGAGCCTTCCCTCTCCCAGGTCTCTGGCAAGTACTCCCCAGCGCCAGCCAGTTGCATATTTCTATTTATTCTCCTGGTCCTCTGGCAATGTCTCCTCACTATCCTCACACCTGATCCTGAACATTCCTTTTCCCCTCTCTATCACCTTCTTCTTCCACAGAGTTCCCTCCCTCCATTTGCCTTCTATCACTATTTTATTTCCACTTATAAGGGAGATATAAGCATCCTTTCTTGGGCTTTTCATTTTGATTTCTTCTTTGGATCTGTGGAATATAGTGTGGATATCATTCACTTTATGGCTGATACCCATGTCTTATAAGTAAGAATATACCATGCATGTCATTTTGGGTCTGAGCTACCTCATTTAATTTGATTTCTCCAGAACCACTTCTGTTGCCAAAATCTGTGTTAGCCACAGATGTCAAGAGGAACAGAAGAAAGATATATATTTTAAAAGAGGAAAAATTAGATTAGCTTATACTGGATAGGCTGGATAATTCATATTGATCATCTGGAGACGAAGTCCACAGAGACCACAGATGCTTGGGAATGTTCTGTTGTTTCCAGTACACTCGATGCCAGCAAATAATGGCCTACTTAATGATGCAGCTCTGTTTGAGGCTACAAGCCTGGCAACTCAAGGCCAATCACTAGCAAGAATCCAAATTCAAAACTTGAAGAAGCTGCTCTCCAATGGTGATAGTTGAAACAAGAAATACCTCTTTGATGAAGGAAGGACTAAATTCCAACATCCTCATTTCTGAAATTTTTCAGAAGTCTTCAAAAGTCTTCTAAAGGTTCTACAATATTCCCAAAGATCAATAACAGCAGGGAATCTAGTTTATATGCGTGACATTAAAGAGATCTTTGACACTCAAATAACAATAGAAACCTAGGAATTTAGTAAATTATAATTTGAATGTAATTGTGAGAGAGTTTTCTAAGAAGACCACATTTATAGTCTACCTCACCCTAGACAAAATGAGTATCATTAAAAATTAAACAACAAATGTTGCAGGATGCTAGGGAAAAGGAATTTTTACACATTGTTGATTTTAATGCAAATTAGTGAGATCACTATGGAATTTATTCTGGAGTGTTTGATAACAGTAAATTATATATAATCATCTACGTCACCTTTGGGAGTATACTCAAAGTATAAGTGTAATGCATAGGTGCTTGCATATACATGTTTTATTGTGGTAGGATTCATAATGATCACTGTACTGGCTGGTTTTGTATGTCAACTTGACAGAAGCTGAAGTTATCACACAGAAAGGAGCCTCTCTTGAGGAAATACCTTCATAAGATTAAACTGTAATACATTTTCCAATTAGTGATCAAGGGTAGGACAGCCCATTGTAGATGGTGCCATCCCTGGGCTGGTAGTCTTGGGTTCTATAGGAAAGCAAGCTGAGCAAGTCAGGAGAAGCAAGCCAGTAAGTAACATTCCTCCATGGCCTCTGTATCAGCTCCTGCTTCATAACCTGCTTGAATTCCAATTTTGACTTCCTGTGGTAATGAACTGCACTGTGGGAATGTAAACTGATTAAATCCTTTCCTCCCCAACTTGCTTCTTGGTCATGATGTTTGTGCATGAAATGAAGTACTGACTAAGACAGTCACATCATAGAATCAACCTATATAGAAAAAGAAATGCAAAGAGCAGAGGGGACAGGAACCTTTGGTTGCCATTTGGACCAGAGAGTCAGGCAACTCCACAGCGTTCTGTGCACAGACCCTGCCAGATGATAGTTGGTTGCCCAGAACTAGGGACAACAGCGTTACAGGCCTACAGGAGGGATAAGCACCAGCCAGAGACAGCAAGGCCAACTAACAGGAGAAATAACCAGATGGTAAAAGGCAAGCACAAGAACTCCACCAACAGAAACCAAGGCTACCTGGCAATATTAGAACCTAGTTCTCCCACCACAACAAGACCGAGTTACCCCAATACACCAAAAAGCAAAAGTTGGATTTAAAAGCACATTTTGTAATGCTGATAAAGGAATTCAAGAAGGACATAAATACCTCCCTTAAAGAAATACAGAAGAACATGGGCCAACAGGTAGAAGTCCTTGAAGAGGAAACACAAAGCTCCCTTAAGGAAATATGAAAGAACATGGATCAACAGGCTGAAGACCTTAAAGAGGAAACACAAAAAAATCTCTTAAAGAACACAGGAGAACAGGTAGAAGCATTAAAGAGGAAACACAAAAATTCCTTAAAGAACTTCAGGAAAACACAAACAAGTGAAGGAACTGAACAAAACCAACCAGGAGCAAAAAGTGGAAATAGAAACAATAAAGAAATTGCAAAGGGATACAACTCTGCAGATAGAAAACCTTGGAAAGAAATCGGGAGTCAGAGATGCAAGCATCAACAACAGAATACAAGAAATAGAATGAAATCTCAGGTGCCAAAAAATAACACAGAAAACATTGACTTCACAGTCAAAGAAAATGCAAAATGCAAAAAGCTTGTAACCCAAAACATCCAGGATATCCAGGACACAATGAGAAGACCAAACCTAAGGATTATATGTATAGAAGAGAGTGAAGATTTACAAACTAAAGAGCCAACAAATATCTTCAACAAAATTATTGAAGAAAACTTCCCTAACCTAAAGAAAGAGATGCCAACAAGCCTACAGAACTCCAAACAGACTGGACCAGAACAGAAAGTCCTCCTGTCATATAATAATCAAAACACCAAATGCACTAAATAAAGAAAGAATATTAAAAGCAGTAAGGGGAAAAGGCCAAGTAATTTATGAAGGGAGACCTATGAGAATTACACCAGACTTCTCACCAGAGACCAGGAAATCTAGAAGATCTTGGGCAGATCTCATAAAGACCCTAAAAGAACACAAATGCGAGCCCAGCCTACTATACCCAGCAAAACTCCCAATTACCATAGATGGAGAAACCAAGATATCCCATGATAAAACCAAATTTACACAGAATATTTCTACAAATCCAGCCCTACAGAGGATAATAGGGAAAAACACCAATACAAGGAGAGAAACTAAACCCTGGAAAAAGCAAGAAAGTTATCTTCTTCCAACAAACTCAAAAGAAGATAACCATACAAACATAAAAATAACACCAATAATAACGGGAAGCAACAATCACTATTCCTTAATATTTCTTAACATCAATTGACTCAATTCCCCAATAAAAAGACATAGAATAACAAACTGGATATGTAAACAGGACCCAGCATTTTGTTGCATACAAGAAGTACATCTCAGTGCCAAAGACAAACACTACCTCAGAGTAAAAGGCTGGGAAACAATTTTCCAAACAAATGGTCCCAGGAAACAAGCTGGAATAGCCATTCTAATATCAGATAAAACCAACTTTGAATGAGAAGTTATCAAAAAAGTCACTGAAGGACACTTTATATTAATCAAAGCAAAAATCTACCAAGAAGAACTCTCAATTCTGAACATCTATGTTCCAAATGCAAGGACACCCACATTTGTAAAAGACACTTTACTAAAGCTCAAAATACATTGTACCTCACACAATAATTGTGACTTCAATACCCCACGCTCATCAATGGACAGATCAGGGAAACACAAACTGAACAGAGATACAGTGAAACTAACATGAGTCACGGAACAAATGGATTTAGCAGATATTTAAAGATAATTTCATCCTAAATCAAAAGAATATGGCTTCTTCTCAGCAGCTCATGGTACCTTCTCCAAAATTAACCACATAATTGGTCACAAAACACAGCTCAACATATATGAGAAGATTGAAATAACCCCATGCCTCCTGTCAGATCACAACAGATTAAGGCTGGTCTTCAATAGAAACAAAACAAAACAACAACAACAAAAAAAAAACCCAGAAAGTCCACATACACATGGAGACTAAACAATGCTCAATGGTGCCTTGGTCAAGGTAGAAATAGGAAAGAAATCAAAGAATTTTTAGAAATTAGGGAAAATGAAGGCACAGCATACCCAAACTTATGGGACACAATGAAAGCAGTGCTAAGAGGAAAACTCAGCTCTGAGTGCCTCCAAAAAGAAACTGGAGAGACCACACACTAGTAGCTTAACAACACACCTGAAAGCTCTAGGAAAAAAAAGAAGCTAATACACCTAAGAGGAGTAGATGGCAGGAAATTATCAAGCTCAGAGCTGAAATCAACTGAGTAGAAACAATAATAATTATACAAAGAATCAACAAAACCAGGAGCTAGTGCTTTGAGAAAATCAACAACATAAATAAACCGTTAGCCACACTAGCCAGAGGGCACAGAGACAGTATCCAAATTAACAGAATTAGAAATGAAAAGGGAGAGTCAGTTACAAGGAGGCTCTTCAGCCATCTTGGCTCTCAGATGCCAGAGAGAACTGACAGCCCAAGGTACACAGACTTATCCCGAGGCCAACATCGTGGGGGTCTAAGCATGACAGGCAGTGGACTGCATCCAGGCCCTGGGCTATCTGGTGGGCCATCTGTGTGCCAACCTGGCCAGGAGGTTGTTAGCCCAGCATACTGTCCCGGGACTTGCAGGGGGCACGCACAGTGATGTATTGACTACCTGACAGAACCAGTTAGCAGTCATAGCCCAAGATGAACATTGCTTGGGCTTAAGCCTGTCAAGCTTTTGTCTGGATTCAGGGCCTGAACAGCTAGGCTAACCTTGTGTGCACCAACCCGGTTGGGGGATCAGCTGCCTGGCAGAGGGATCAGCACTCAGAAAAAGTCCTCGCAGCATACACTATCAGCACTCCCTGAAGGAGAAAATGGGCATCACCTAGTTCACAGAGACAATCTAGGGCAAGGCACACTAGGGCTCCAAGGGCACACAAGAGGAGGGCAGCACATCAGCAATCTGCAACGGGGGAAACCCAGGTATTCAGTGTTGCAAAAATAGCCTTACAGGAGGCTCAAACACCAGCCAGAGACAAGACCAACTAACGCCAGAGATAATAAGATGGCAAAAAGCAAATGTAGGAACACTACCACCAGAAATCTAGGCAATATGTCAGTGTCTGAACCAAACTCTCCACTAACAGAAAGTCCTGGATATACCAACACACCAGAAAAACAAGATTTATATTTAAAATCACTGGTCATGATGCTGCTAGAGGAACACAAAAAGAACATAAATGAATCTCATAAAGAAATACAGGGGAACATGAATAAGCTAGACACCTGTATAATGGAAACAAAAAAATTACTTAAAGAAATTCAGGAGAATAAGGCTCAAGAGATAGAAGCCAAAAAAGAAGAAACACACACACACACACACACACACACACACACACAAACTTAAAGAAATGCAAGAGGACTTGAGTCAACAGGCAGAAGTCATGAAAGAGGAAACACAAAAATCTCTTAAAGAATTAAAGGAAAACACAAACAAACAAATAAAGGAACTGAGCAAAACCATGCAGAATCTAGAAACAGAAGTAGAAACAACTAAGAAATCACAAAATGAGACAACTTTGGAGACAAAAAACCTTGGGAAGAAATCAGGGACCATAGATGCAAATATCAACAAAAGAATACAAGAGATAGAAGAAAGAATCTCAGATGCCGAAGATATCATAGAAACCATTGAATCAACAGTCAAAGAAAATGGAAATTGCAAAAAGCTTTTATCCCAAAACATCCAGGAAATCCAGGACACAATGAGAAGAACAAACCTAAGGATTATAGGTATAGATGAGAATGAAGATTTACAACTGAAAGGGCCAGCAAATATCTTCAACAAAATAATGGAAGAAAACTTCCCTAACCTAAAGAGAGAGATGCCCATGAATATACAAGAAGCCTACAGAACTCCAAACAGGCTGGACATGAGCAGAAATACTTCCTGTCACATAATAATCAAAACCCCAAATGTACTAAACAAAGAAATATTAAAGGCAGTAAGAGAAAAAGGCCAAGTAACATATAAAGGAAGACCTATCAGAATCTCACCAGACTTTTCACCAGAGACTATGAAAGCTAGAAGATCCTGGGCAGATCTCATGCACACTCTAAGAGAACACAAATGTCAGCCAAGATTACTATGCCCAGCAAAACTCTCAATCATCATAGATGGAGAAACCAAGATATTCCAAAATAAAACCGAATTTACACAATATCTTTCCAGAAGCCAGCCCTACAAAGAATAATAGGAGGAAAACTCCAATACAAGGAGGGAAACTACACCCTAGAAAAAGCAAGATAGTAACCTTCTTTCATCAAACCCAATAGAAGATAACCACTCAAATATAAAAATAACATCAAAAATGACAGGAAGTAATAATCACTATTCCTTAATATCTCTTAACATCAATGGACTCAATTCCCCAATAAAAAGAAAGAGTAACAGACTGGATAAGGAAACAGGACCCTACACTTTGATGCATGCAGGAAACACACCTCAGTGTCAAGGAAAAAAACTACCTTAGAGTAAAAGGCTGGAAGACAATTTTACAAGCCAATGCTCTCAGGAAACAAGCCAGAGTAGCCATTCTAATATCAGATAAAATTGACTTTCAACCTAAAGTCATCAAAAGAGACACGGAAGGACACTTCTTACTGGTAACAGGAAAAATCCAACAAGAAGAACTCTCAATTCTGAACATCTATGCCCCAAATGCAACGGCACCCTCATTCACAAAAGAAACTTTACTAAAGCTCAAAGCACACATTGCACCTAACACAATAATTATGGGTGATTTTAACATTCCACTATCCTCAATGGACCGATCAGGAAAACAGAAACTAAACTGGGACACAGTAAAACTAATGGAAGCTTTGGACCAATTGAATTTGACTGATATTTATAGAACATTTCACCCTAAAGAAAAAGAATATACCTTTTTCTCAGCACCTCATGGTACCTTCGCCAAAATTGACCATATAATTGGTCACAAGACAGAACTCAACAAATATAAGAAGATCGAAATAATCCCATGCTTCCTATCAGATCACTATGGAGTAAGAGTGGTCTTCAATAGCAATAAAAACAACAGAAAGCCCACATACACGTGGAAGTTGAACAATAATCTACTCAATGACACCTTGGCCAAAGAAGAAATAAAGAAAGAAATCAGAGACTTTTTAGAATTTAATGAAAATGAAGGCACAACATTCCCAAATCTTTGGGACACAATGAAAGCAGTGCTAAGATGAAAACTCATATCCCTGAGTGCCTCCAAAAAGAAACAGGAGAGGGAATACACTAGCAGCTTAATGCCACACTTGAAAGCTCTGGAACAAAAAGAAACTAATTTACCCAGGAGGAGAAGAAGACAGCAAATCATCAAACTCAGGGCTGAAATCAATCAAGAGGAAACAAAGAGAACCATACAAAGAATCAGCAAGTCCAGAAGCTGTTTATTTGAGAAAATCAACAAGATAGATAAGCTCTTAGCCAGACTGACCAAAGGGCACAGAGAAAGTATCCAAATTAAAATTAGAAATTAGAAATGGAGAGGGGGATATAACAACAGAAACTGAGGAAATTCAAAAAAACCATCAGATCCTACTACAAAAGCCTATACTCAACACAACTGGAGAATCTAGAGGAAATGGACTATTTCCTAGACAAAGACCAAATACCAAAATTAAATCAGGACCAAATAGATCATCTGAACAGTCCCATAACCCCTAAAGAAATAGAAGGGGTCATAGAAAGTCTTCCAACCATAAAAAGCACAGGACCAGATGGTTTCAGTGCAGAATTCTATCAGATCTACAAAGAAGACCTACCACCAATACTCTTCAAACTATTCCACAAAATAGAAACACAAAATGGAAGGAAAACTACCCAACTCCTTCGACAAAACCAAAATTGTACTGATACCAAAACTACACAAGGATCCAACAAAGAAAGAGGATTTCAGATGAATTTCCCTTATGAACATCGATGCAAAAATACTCAATAAAATTCTTGCCCAACGAATCCAAGAACACATCACAACGATCATCCAGCATGATCAAGTAGGCTTTATCCCAGGGATGCCAGGATGGTTCAATATATGGAAATCCATCAATGCAATCCACTACATAAACAAACTCAAAGAAAAAAACCTCATGGTCATTTCATTGGATGCTGAAAAAGCATTTGACAAAATCCAGCATCCTTTCATGCTTAAAGTCTTGGAAATAACAGGAATTCAAGGCCCTTACCTAAACATAGTAAAAGCAATATACAGCAAACCGGTAGCCAATATCAAACTAAAGGGAGAGAAACTTGAAGCAATCACACTAAAATCGGGAACTAGACAAGTCTGCCCCTTCTCTCCTTATCTTTTCAATATTGTACTTGAGGTACTAGCTTGGGCAATTAGACAACATAAGGAGGTCAAAGGGATACAAAGTGGAAAGGAAAAAGTCAAAGTATCACTATTTGCAGATGATATGATAGTCTACCTAAGTGACCCAAAAAACTCCACTGGAGAACTCCTACAGCTGATAAACAACTTCAGCAAAGTGGCAGGTTATAAAATCAACTCAAGCAAATCAGTAGCCTTCCTATATTCAAAGGATAAGCTGGCTGAGAAAAAAATAGGGAAATGACACCCTTCTCTATAGCTACAAACAGTATAAGTACCTTGGGGTGACTCTTACCAAACATGTGAAAGATCTATAGGACAAGAACTTCAAGACTCTGAAGAAGGAAATAGAAGAAGACCTCAAAAAATGGAAAAACTTCCCATGCTCATGGATCGACAAGATTAATATAGTTAAAATGACCATTTTGCCAAAAGCAATATACAGATTCAACACAATACCCATCAAAATCCCAACTCAGTTCTTCATAGAGTTAGAAAGAGAAATTCTCAAATTCATCTGGACTAGAAAAAAACACAGGATAGGCAAAACTATTCTCAAGAACAAAAGAAATTCTGGGGGAATCAGTATCCCTGACCTCAAGCAATACTACAAAGCAATAGTGTTAAAAACTGTATGGTATTGGTACAGTGACAGGCAGGTGGACCAATGGAATAGGATTGAAGATTCAGAAATGAACCCACACACCTATGGCCACTTGATCCTCAAAAAAGGAGCTGAAAACATCCAGTGGAAAAAAGATAGCCTTTTCAACAAATGGTGCTGGTTCAACTGGAGGTCAGCATGCAGAAGAATGCGAATTGAACCATTCCTTATCTCCTTGTACTAAGCTCAACTCCAAATGGATCAAGGACCTCCACATAAAGCCAGACCATCTGAAGCTAATAGAAAAATAACTGGGGAAGACCCTTGAGGATATCTGTACAGGGGAAAATTCCTGAACAGAACACCAATAGCATATGCTTTAAGATCAAAAATTGTCAAATGGGACCTCATAAAATTATAAAGTTTCTGTAAGGTAAAAGACACCATCAAAAGGACAAATCGGCAACCAACAAATTGGGACAAGATCTTCACCAACCCTACATCAGATAGAGGGCTAATATCCAATATATACAAAGAACTCAAGAAGTTAGACCCCAGAAAGCAAAATAACCCTATTAAAAATGGGGTACAGAGCTAAACAAAAAATTTTCACCTGAAGAACTTCAGATGGCTGAGAAGCATCTTAAAAAATGCTCAACTTCATTAGTCATTAGGGAAATGCAAATCGAAACAACCCTGAGATTTTACCTTATACCAATCAGAATGGCTAAGATTAAAAATTCAGGAGACAACAGGTGTTGCTGAGGATGTGGAGAAAGAGGAACACTCCTCCACTGCTGGTGGGGTTGCAAATTGGTACAACAACTCTGGAAATCAGTCTGACGGTTCCTCAGAAAACTGGGCACATCACTTCTGGAGGATCCTGCTATACCACTCCTGGGCATATACCCAGAGGATTCCCCAGCAGGTAATAAGGATACATGCTCCGCTATGTTCATAGCAGCCCTATGTATAATAGCCAGAACCTGGAAAGAACCCAGGTATCAACAGAAGAATGGATGCAGAAAATGTGTTATATCTACACAATGGAGTACTATTCAGTCATTAGAAACAATGAATTCATGAAATTCTTTTTTTTGTTTACTTTTTAAATTTTATTGACTTTATATCCAGATTGCAGCTTCCCCTCCCCGTCTCCTCCCAGTCTCCCTCTTCACTCCCTTCCCCCAATACCCTCCCCCTTTCTCCTCAGAGAAGGGGCATCCTCCCCTGATATCAACCCACCTTAGCACATTAAGTTGCAGTAGGACTAGGTGCATCTTCTATTGAGGTTAGACAAGGCAGCCCAGTTAGGGGAAAGGGATCCAAAGGCAGGCAACAGAATCAAAAACAGCCTCTGAGCCAGTTGTTAGAAGTGAAGACTGAAGACCAAGTTGCACATGTGTTACAAATGTGTAGGGGTCCTAAGTCCATTGAATGCATGCTCTTTGGTTGGAGATTCAGGCTGTGTGAGCCCCTATGGGCCCAAGTTCATCAATTCTGTAGGTTTTCTCGTGATGTCCTTGACCTTCTGGCTCCTCCAATCTTTCTTCTCCCCCTTCCATAAGATTCCCAGGGCTCCACCTAATGTTTGGCTATGCATTTCTGCATCTCTTTCCATCAGCTTCTGGGTGAAGCCTCTCAGAGGAAAGTTATGTTAGGCTCCTATCTGCAGGTATAGGACAGTATTATTAATAGTGTCAGGGATGGGCTGTCTTTCACAGCATGGGTTTCAAGTTGGGTCAATCATTGTTTGGCCATTCCCTCAAATTCTACTCCATCTTTATCCATGTATATCTTGTGGGTAGAAGGTTTTGTGGGTGAGTTGGTGTCCCCATCCCTCCATTAGATGTCTTGCCTGGTTACTGGAGGTAGCTGTTTCAGGTCCCCTATTGCTAGGAGTCTTAGCTAGGGTCACCCTAAAAACAAGGACATCGTGAAATTTGCAGGCAAATGGATGGCATTAGGAAATATCATCCTGAATGAGATAACCCAGATTCACAAAGACATACACAGTATATACTCACTTATAAATGGATATTCGCCAGAAAGTGCAGGATAACCATGCTACAATCAACACACTCAAAGAAGCTAAGCAACAAGGGGGAACTAAGAGAGGACGCTTGAATATCACTGAGAAGGAGAGATAAAATAGACATTGGCAGTAGATGGAGTGTGGCAACTGGGTAGGAGAGGGGGTAGGGAGGGGAACAGGAAGTATCAAGTGGGGGGTAGGATAAAGGGAAGGAGAACTGGGAGAACTGGGATTGGTGGAAGGGGCCATCATTATGAAGAACTGGAAACCTAGGACAAGGGAAACTCCCAGAAACTTATGAGGGTGACCCTAGCTAAGAATTCATGAAATTCTTAGACAAATGGATGGTGCTGGAGAACATCATACTAACTGAGGTAACCCAGTCTCAAAAGATTAATCATGGTATGCACTCACTAATAAATGGATATTAGCCTAGAAAATTGGAATACCCAAAACATAATACACATCAAATGATGTACAAGAGGAACAGAGGAGTGGCCCCTGGTTCTATAAAGACTCATTGTAGCAGTATAGGGCAAAACCAGAACAGGGAAGTGTGAAGGGGTGGATGGGAGGACAGGGGGAGGGAAGAGGTCTTATGGGACGGAGAGTGGGGAGTAGAAAAGGGGAAATCATTTGAAATGTAAATTAAAAATATCCAATAAAATATATCAAAAAGAAAGAAATGAAAGGGAGATATAACAACAGAAACAGAGGAAATTCAAAAAATCATGAGGTCCTACTATAAAAACCTTTACTCAACACAGCAGGAGAATCTAGAGGAAATGGACCACTTTCTAGACAGATTCCAAATACCAAAGTTAAATCAGGATCAGATAGATCATCTAAAGGCTCTCATAGGCCCTAAAGAAATGAAAGCAGTCATTGAAAATCTCCCAACTGAAAAAAGCACAGGACCAGAGATGGTTTTACTGCAGAATTTTATCAGACCTTCAAAGAAAACTTAACACCAATACTCTTCAAACTATTCCACAAAATAGAAACGTAAGGAATATTACCCAACTCATTCTATGAAGCACAATGATGCTGATACCAAAACCACACAAAGATACAACAATGAAAGAGAACTTCAGATGAATTTCCTTTATGAATATCGATACAAAAAATACTCAGTAAAATTCTTGCAAACCGAATCCAAGAACATATCAAAATAGTCATTCACCATGATCAAGTAGGCTTCATCCCAGGCATGAAGGGATGGTTCAATATTTGGAAATCCATCAAAGTAAACAAACTCAAAGAAAAACACCAAATGATCATTTCATTAGATGCTGAGAAAACATTTG
Source organism: Apodemus sylvaticus (assembly GCF_947179515.1). Classification (NCBI taxonomy): domain Eukaryota; kingdom Metazoa; phylum Chordata; class Mammalia; order Rodentia; family Muridae; genus Apodemus; species Apodemus sylvaticus. The sequence goes on from NC_067482.1 coordinate 25,772,305, forward strand.
ACAAAATTCAGCATCATTTCATGTTAAAAGTCTTGGAAAGATCAGGAATTAAAGCCCCTTACCTAGACATGGTAAAAGCAACATATAGCAAAGTAGGAGCCAGCATCAAACTAAATGGAGAGAAACTTAAAGCAATCCGGGACTAGAAAAGGTTGCCCACTCTCTCCATATCTATTCAATATAGTACTTGAAGTTCTTTTTTTTTATTATTCAATATAATTTATTTACATTTCAAATGATTTCCCCTTTTCTAGCCCCCCACTCCCAGAAAGTCCCGTAAGCCCCCTTCTCTTCCCCTGTCCTCCCACCCACCCCTTCCCACTTCCCCGATCTGGTTTTGCCGAATACTGCTTCACTGAGTCTTTCCAGAACCAGGGGCCACTCCTCCTTTCTTCTTGTACCTCATTTGATGTGTGGATTATGTTTTGGGTATTCCAGTTTTCTAGGTTAATATCCACTTATTAGTGAGTGCATACCATGATTCACCTTTTGAGTCTGGGTTACCTATGGCCATTTTGCCAAAAGCAATATACAGATTCAATGCAATACCCATCAAAATCCCAACGCAATTCTTCACAGAGTTAGAAAGAGCAATTATCAAATTCATCTCTGGAACAACAAAAAACCCAGGATAGCTAAAACTATTCTCAGCAACAAAAGAAAGTCTGGGGGAATCAGTATCCCTGACCTCAAGCAATACTACAGAGCAATAGTGTTAAAAACTGCATGGTATTGGTACAGTGACAGGCAGGAGGATCAATGGAACAGGATTGAAGATCCAGAAATGAACCCACACACCTATGGCCACTTGATCCTCGACAAAGAGGCTGAAAACATCCAATGGAAAAAAGATAGCCTTTCCTCAAATAGTACTTGAAGTTCTATCTAGAGCAATTAGACAATGAAAGAAGGCCAAAGAATACAAATTTGAAAGGAAGAAGTCAAACTATCACTATTTGCAGATGATATGATAGTATACTTAAGTGACCCCAAGAACTCCACCAGACTACTCCTATAGCTGATAAACAACTTCTGCAAAGTGTCTGGATAGGAAATTAACTCAAACAAATCAGTAGCCTTCCTACACTCAAAGGATAAACAGGCTGAGAAAGAAATTATGTAAAAGATACCCTTCACAATAATCACAAACAATATAAAATATCTTGGTGTGACTCTAACTAAGCTAGTGAAAGATCTGTATGATAAGAACTTTAAGTCTCTAAAGAAAGAAAATGAATAAGACCTCAGAAGATGGAAAGATCTCCATCATGCTTGTGGATCGGCAGGATTAGCATAGTAAAAATTGCCATCTTGCGAAAAGTAATCTGCAGATTCAAGGCAATCCCCATTAAAATTCCAAATCATAGAGTTAGAAAGAGCAATTCTCACATTGTTCTGAAATAACAAAAAAACAAGGATAGCAAAAACTATTATCCACAAAAAAAAGATCTGGGGGAATCACCACCCCTGACCTCAAGCTCTACTACAGAGCAATAATGATAAAAACTGCATGGTATTGGTACAGTGACAGGCAGGTAGGTAGATCAATGGAATAGGATTGAAGTCCCAGAAATGAACCCACACACCTATGGTCAGTTGAGCTTTGACAAAGAAGCTGAAACCCTCTAATGGAATAAAGATAGCCTCTTCAACAAATGCTGCTGGTTCAACTGGCAGATAGCATGCAGAAGAATGCAAATTGATCCATTCTTATCTCTTTATACAAAGCTCAAGTTCAAATGGATCAAAGACCTCCACATAAAACCATGTACACTGAAACTAATAGAAAAGTTAGTGGTCAAGAGCTTCGAGCACATGGGCACAGGGGAAAATACACTTAACAGAACACCAATAGCTTATGCTTTAAGATCACGAATTTACAAATGAGATTTTATAAAATTACAAAGCTTCTGTAAGGCAAAGGACACTGTCAATAGGACAAAACAGCAACCAACAAATTGGAAAAAGATCTTTAACAACCCTTTATCTGACAGAGGGCTAATATCCAATGTATACAAAGAACTGAAGAAGTTAGACTCCAGAGAACCAAATAACCCTATTAAAAAATTGGGTAAAGAGCTAAACAAAGCATTTTCACCTGAGGAATATTGAATGGCCAAGAAGCACCTAAAGAAATGTTCAACATCCTTAGTCATCAGGGAAATTCAAATCAAAACAACCCTGAGATTTCACCTCACACCAGTCAAAATGGTCATGATCAAAAACTCAGGAGACATCAGGTGTTGGCAAGGATGTGGAGAAAGAAGAACACTCTTCCACTGCTGGTGTGATTGCAAGCTGGTGCAACCACTCTGGAAATCAGTTTGGCGGTTCCTCAGAAAATTGGGTATAATAGTACCAGAGGACCCTGCTATACCACTCTTAGGCATATACCCAGAGGATTTTCCAGCATGCAGTAAGTGCACATGCTCCATTACCTTCATATCAGTCTTATTTATACTATCCAAAAGCTGGAAAGAACCCAGATGTCCCTCAATAGGGGAATGAATACAGAAAATGTTGTATATTTACACAATGGAATACTACTCAGCTATTAAAAATCAATGAATTTATGAAATTCTTAAGCAAGTGGATGGAACTAGAAAATATCATCCTGAGTGGGGTAACCCAATCACAAAATAACACCTATACTATTCGCTCATTGGTAAATGGATATTAGCTCAGAAACCTGGAATACCCAAGGTACAATTCACAAACCAAATGAAGCTCAAGAAGAAGGAATAACAAAGTATGACTACTCTAGTCCTTATTAGAATGGGGTACAAAATACCCACAGGAGGAGATACAGTGACAAAATGTGGAACAGAGACTGAGGGAAAGACCATACAGAGACTCTCCCCACCCCCACGGATCCATCCCATATACAGTTACAAAACCCAGACAATATTGTAGATGCCAACAATGGCTTGCTGATAGGAGGCTGATACAGTTTTCACCTGGGAGGCTCTGCCAGTACTGAGGGGAACAGTTTCAGCCAACCATTCAACTGAGCACAGGCTCCCCAATGGAGGAGCCAGAGAAAGGACCCAAGGATCTGAAGAGGTTTGCAGCTCCATAGGAGGAACAACAATTTGAGCCACCCAGTACTCCCAGAGCTCCCAGTGACTAAACTACAAACCAAGGAGTACACATGGAGGGACTCATGGCTCCAGATGCATATGCAGTAGAGGATGGCCTTGTTGGACATCAGAGGGAGGAGAGGCCCTTGTACCTGAGAAGGGGAATGCCGGGACAGGGAAGTAGGAATGGGTGGATTGGTGAGCAAGAGGAGTGGGGATGGGTTAGGGGATTTTTGGGTGGATGGGGACCCAGGAAAGGGGACATTTGAATTGTAAATAAAGAATTTATCCAATAAAAAAGAAATGCAATAGCTATATATATTTGCATGTGTGTGTGTGTATGCACACATATATCATGCCCTGCTTTAATTTTTGCTTCTGTGATAAAATTATCTGTCAATAAGCAAAGTACAAGAAAATGGCTACATTTTGCTTATCATTCCAGGCTACAGTCTGTCATTGCAAGAGACACCTAAGCAGGACCTTGAGACAATATGTCACAAACCCACCCAAAACTCAAATGTGGATAGAATGCTTTGACTGATTGTTATACAAGTCAGGTCCCAATGTCTAGGGGACTGTGGTACCCTCAGTAGGCCGAAGCTGCCATAATCAATTAGCGTAAGAGAATTCCCCACCAACATCTCCATTTGGTGAAACAAGATGTATAAAAAATTCTCCATGGAGAATAATTTTTCAGGTGATTCTTGGTTGTAAACGAAAGACAGCCATCAGGAAGAACCATTTGTGGGGAAAGGAAGGCGGATAGTATTATAAAAGAAACAGGAACAAGATAATTGAAGATACTGGAAGAGTGGTGAAAATTTTTCAAATACATGATATACTTGTGTTTAAGCATTACTGTGAAACAGTTGGCTGTGTCTTGTGAACACATACCATTTAAAATTTCAATAGCAAACCTAAAGTAACTCAGTCAGCTCTTGGTTATTAACCTAATAACCTGCAAAGATATTAAGGATGTGTATTTAATCTTTTGTTTTTCAATATTCATTTCTTAACAGTATCTTTCCAAAGAAAGTCCCTAAATAATTAAATTATAATGTTATTAGGTATAACTATGCTGTTTATTATATAAATTCTTCTTATCTTTTAAAGTAAGTTTGAGAATCTAAAGATTTATATTTAGACTTGTTCAGAACTACCCTTGTGAATATTGTTCAATGATGATCATTAATCTTTAAAATACTGTAGCACTGTATTATGTTATTTCATTTTTTATTTCATTTAAATCTTTACTTCATTTTGACGGAACTGGTATAAAATGATAAAACCTACCCACACAGTTTTATTTTTAAAAATGTAATTGAACAACACCCTACTCAACACAATCTGTCAGCATGTTTATTTCTTGAAGAGACAGGGGTATTTGTAACTTTTTGCTCATAAATTACTTGTGTTTTAATTTCATTTATTCACTCAGTACTCAAGTTAAAAAAATGTAATCTTTCTTTTTGTTCCCTTCAAAAATCTTTAATGTTGAAAACATTGACGTATTTTATAAATGCTAATAGTTTCATTGGGGCATTTTCACATATTTTCATATTATGCATTGATCATATTCCACATTCTCCATTATTCCTTTGCCTCCTTCTAGTCTATATCATTGCTCAATTCCCCCACTACATTTACTTGTTGTTAGACCTTAGTGAGGTTTTACTAGGGGTTTTACAAAGTGAGGTGAACATTATCTATGTTCATTTTATCATCCTAAGGAAGGGCATCATGGGTCCTTATCACAATCTCCTGTGATAAAATGTTGACAAGCCAAGTCTTGTGAACATTTTGGTTAGGTAATCAGAGCTATTGTGAATTCCAATGATCAACAGTTTTTTCTTACACACAGGTTAGTGTTCCAGGCTGCTCTTACACACATTCTTTCCCTTATTCTGGAATGTTTCCTGAGCTTTGAGTGTATTCATGCATATCCTTCATTAGGTATTTATTACCTTTAACATGATTTCTGAGTCTCTACTGTTACTTTAGAACATGGTCAAAAGAAACTTCTCTGACCACAGCTGACAACAGTATAATTCACAAACAGAGTCTTTTAGAAGAAAAAGATTGACATATGCACTATGTTCTTTTTAGCAAAACAAGAACAGGAGCTTGCCAATAAGGGCCTACGACTTCACAAGTCACAGTTTATTTATTCCTTTTTTTAAATTATGTTTACTGCGCCAGACCTGAATTTTCTCCTGTGGAGCAAGTTTCAAATGCAATCAGAAAGTGGCTGGTTACCCCCATAACAGACTTGCCTCTTTCACACCAGTGGATTCATCTTTCCTGACAGGTCGGTGTTGTTGCACACAGAGTTCACAGCTAATTAAGACCATGGATGACAATCCTCCCGTTTTGAGCCTGCATAGTGCCTCTCAGTACTATGAGTGCTTGTCAGTGGGAAGGAAGCTTCCCTGCTAGTTATAACTTGATTTCTGTAAGTCTTGTAACCACAGCTTGTGACATCTTTAGTAACATTATCAACTATTTGTGGTTGGCCCCCAACAGTAGGGACAACTGACTATCTAATTTGGGGGACCACAGAGGCCTTTATCTTACCAGCTTATAAGAAGATAGACTGTCTATGATACTAGGAAAAACTTTTTCATACATTGCAGCCCAAAATATATAAAACATATATGACAATATTGTTAGAAAATCATGAATATATATATATATTCTCTAATTTTATTCTATGTTCATAATCTGAACAAGACATTCTAAATATACTATTACTGAAACTGAGTCATTCAGTTCTCAAAGTATGTTCCTCAAGCAGAATCATTACTAAATAGTCAACACTTTTCTTCCTCACAGAACTTTTTCATAGTATTAATTTTTTACGGCTAATAGAATTGTAAGATTAAAAGATACAATTAATGTTGAGACTCACATTTTACTAAAATTTGCTCACTGGAGAAAAAAAATCAGCAAACATAAGGCATAAAATAATGCCAACATAAGAAATGTAATGTTTTCATGACAGGTAACTGCTTTTTGTAAATAAATGTTTTTATATCTCACTAAAGATGAACTGGAAAAGATCTGAGATGTTATACCCAGTTCTCTCAATTTATTCTCCATTACGCTCACACGTGTACTTAAGAGAAGATTTTTTGAATCAGTGTATAAATATTAAAGAAGAAACATCGACTTCAGATAGAAGAAATGAAAACAGTTGATCATGGTCTTAAGGGCTTTGTTTTATGGTGTACCATCTGCACCGTCAGGGCTCTGGAGGAGGCCGCTGTCTGCTGAGAGCACTGCTGTTTTGCTGCCTGAAACACGGTTAGCAGGAGGTAAGGACGAGAAGGCAGAAAATGAACATGTGCCACTTAAGAGAGGAAAGCTTGCTCCAGACAGCCCTGAGAAGCACTAAATGGCAAGTCCACACTATAGTGGTGGTATCACAGAAAGTGATAGTCAACTCGTCAATGTCCTGAGAAAGTCAGAACACATTTTCTAAGGAGCTATAAATATTGGTGTTCATATTCTCAACAGCACTAAGCTGGAAACATTTAATAATGATGAATGCTATTACAAAACGCCCTTCCCTCTTGGAAGCCATATAATCTGGCAAGATACATTAGTGCCACATTTTATTTTTGTTATATTGAGACACTCTTAAATGACATTTTCTACTCCTGACTGAGATAGCTGACCTTTTTCTTTCTTTTTCTTTCTTTTACAACACACAAAATTGCTCCATTATAATATTCCATTGGATGGGTCCTTAACTACCCAATTACTCTAATATTGGAGGATTTATTTTTCCTCCCTAGGAGTTTAGTCAACAGGGCTGACCGGCTTCTACTCTGGGTTGACAGCTATTTAGAATGCAAGTTAATTAATCTACTACTTCATGGTGGATGACCCTAAAATGTCTTAAAGAAAGAGTCATAAGAGGATATGAAATACTAAGTTTGTTTGCACAGTTTTTTAATATTGATCAGTAGCCTACAGCTTCATATCCTTTATCTTTTAAAATAATTTTACATTAAAAATTTCTACTCTTAGAATTGAAGTCTTATATATAATTCAAAATTTAATATGATTTAAAGTGAAAAGGATATGTACCTACAAGATTTTATTGGCAAAATTATGCATAATATAAATGAATAAGTGTTAAGGAAACTGTAGGATAAATTTAATCATTCTAGTAGAAAGACATTTAATAGGTGCTAAGTGCCTAATACACAGGGAATATTCACCAAAAACCATCGTGGATTGCAGAATTATGAGAATACAACTGTGAAAACAAAAATGTTATTAAGACTCAGTTTAGACAAGTTCTAAAATCTTCTCAAAAAAGTGTATTTGTGAGTTTGCTGTTTATTGTATGTGTTATATGAAATAAAGCCTCTAGCTATTAGTAGTTATGCTTTGTATACAACTAATGTTGTAAGTTTTTTTTCAACCCATTCTAGATAATATCAAAACTCATAATATCAAAACAGATAATATCAAAAACTCAAGTCCACCTCTTTCGTGCAATATTCATAAAACCTTCCTGACTTAGCATCCTAATACATCAGAATTACGCCTCCATCTCTTTGATTCTGAGCATCATCACTGTCGTAGCAACTTGAAAGCCTAATGAACAACAGTGCACTTCTCCTTTGAATGTAGGTAACATTCTTCGTTGTCAGCTGCGACAGAAACTGATGAATTAGGTCTAAAAGCTAGGACTTCCCAGTCTTTTATTAATATGAGTTTTGGAACACAGCCACAACCTTTCATTCACACATGGTGCAGAGCTGTTTCCGTGCTATGATGTCAGACTTGATTAGGGGCAATGCAGAGTACAAGGACAGCAAAGCCAGAGATATTTACTTTATGTCCCTTTGAAGAAAAGTTTCTGAGCCTTGATTTACCACTTTTGTCTGAACAGTTGTTGCCCGTAGATATGACAATTTAACCAATAGGGTTGTCATATTTAACATAATATAAAGATTTCACTGTGAGTCCCACCGTGTCATATTCTGATTGTAACATGCCATTTCAATCTGCTCATCTTCTTTATAAAACAATTTTTTGTATGGTGTTCCTTCTTAATGACTTTGTACACAGGGAACACAGTGACAGGGAGATTCACACAGATGGTAATAGTCTCTCTCTCTCTCTCTCTCTCTCTCTCTCTCTCTCTCTCTCTCTCTCTCTCTCTCTCTCTCTCTCTTTCTCTCTCCCTCCCTCCCTCCCTCCCTCCCTCCCCCCCTCTCTCCCTCCCTCTCTCCTTCCCTCCTTCCCTCCCTCCTCTCCTCTCCTCTCCTCTCCTCTCCTTTCCTTCACAAAACACATGCAAAACTAATTAATTAGATTGAAAAATCTAACAGGAAGAGTTGTATGTTTAGCCAGACTCTCTACTAAAGTTTCTGGTTTTGTTGTTTTCTGGTTTTTTTTTTTTCATATTTTTCCTCCAAACTGGAGATTCTGTGATTTGTAGCTAATACACCATAACCCAAGAGAACAGATGTTACACTAGTGCAACTACATTTTTCAGCTCAGCCTCAAGGGTTCTTCCTGTAAATACATTATTACATTCAACATAAAAATTATAAATTACTAAATCTATTCAAAATACACAAATTAGAATATATATCATATACATATATGTATATAATTTGCAATATGTATGTAATATACACATAGTCAACAATATTGACAAAAAGACTCTTTGGTGCGGGGCTTTAAATGTTCCATGACTGATTAGAGAGCTGTCTGTGTATTTTCATACACACTCATATACACTTCATGTAGTTATGAAAATATTAGACATTCCAAAAGCTGTAAGTCATTAGTATGCACTTGCTATGATTGGCAGCATCATTAATATTAAGCAACCCCAGAGGGCCTGGCACATGATAAATTGCTGTAAGGATGAATCAGATAACTGGACTGTTCTTCCCATGCTTGAAAGTACACAGTCTTACTGTTGGCAGTGCTTAGGTAATGCATGTAATAGTGCTTTTAAAATGCTTATCACATTCTATCTTGGTTGTTACTAAATAAATCCTGTCCATAATGATAGAGTCATACAAAAGCGAGGTATTGTAAACAAGTGTCTCCTAGATTTCACTTATACTTTTAAGGAATTAAATTTTGTAAATATAAACATAAAAATTTTGGCAAAAACCCAATTCAATTTATAAACAGTAATAATCAGTTTGTCAGGATAATATTGTGTTTAAGTGTTAAAAACAAAAAGAAATTCAAAACTCACAGTTTTGGAAAAGAAATAGAAAGAGAAGAATTAAGAAATATAATCAAAGGAAAAGAAATTTAAAATGTTCAAGTACTTTGAACACTTGTTATACACTTTGATATAAAAAAAAAAAGCACTAGCAGTGAGGAGGCTAAAGACCACTACATATAGTACATTATTCTTGTCGATTACACCTCTTTATGCATGTATGTAATGTAAATGTATAAGCATACATTTATTTATTTTGAAACGTATCATTAGTTTACTAATACAATTTTCAATGTTCATGTACTAGAATCTTACTTTCCTTTATCTTGAGGTTGATAACTAGTGAAAGCATTAAAATATTCAGTTTTCTTAGAGTTGTTTGATCTTTTGAAGACATCAGTCTTGATTAAATCTTTCAGAAGAAAAATAGGGACCAGTAGAAGAGATTACTAAGTAAGTATAAAGATGATGTTTTCCCTTTCAAATTTTTTTTCTGGATTCCTAGCTAGTCTACCTTGTTTACCTTGAATGAGCTGGATTCCTAGTTCATTTACCTTGTTACTACAGCCTGTGATGTCACCATCTGACATCATGGAGTATATCCTGATACTACAAGAACGCAAAAATACCAACATAATACTGTTTGAATTGTCTAGCCATTATAATCAAGAGGTAATGAACACAATTTTTCAGTGCTCAGTTTCAATTATTTTGTTATAGGAGGAGAGTAAGTATACTAAAGCCTATGTAACTAAAGAATAAACTATAAGTTTAAATAGATAAGGAATACTTATATGAATTTGTCCAATATGCTTAAAAATAAAAAATTGTAAATTACTGTTTCTAATGGTATCAGAAACTTTACCACAGCTACCTACTTAGTTCTTGTATTTTCTTACAATTCTGTGCTCAAACAATTAAAAATGCTATTTTTATAAGGCATGAATTAATAATAGTAAAATAATATTTTTTTCCAAAATGATTTAATTACTCTATTTTTTTTACCCAATTAAAAACTATATAGTGTATAAAATTTTACAGGCTAATTCTTTTCTGTCTTCTTTTACTTTTAGTTTTTATTTTGAGATAATAATTTAATTACATTACTTTCTTGCCTTTCTTCCTTCCAAACCCTCCAATATCTCCTTCCCTCTGCACTCTTCTTCAAACTCAGGGCCTCTTGTTTCACTAGGTCTTAGGTCCCAATAAGATCAAGCTCTAAACCTATAAGTAGAAGCTGGGCCCTTCCCTCCATTTATCCAGGACTGAAGCAGCAGTTCCCAAGGCATGTGGAAGATGAAGATAAAAACAAGTGATGTTTGTGGTCTAGTTACCATACACCTTAACTATGACATATTCTAATTAATATATTTATTTCAAACTATTTCTTTTATTTTTGGACTGTTAACCAAATTATGTCATTTTTGCTTTTCTTTCTCTTTCTAAATCCTCCTATATACTTTTACTTGATTTCTTTCCAATTTACAGCTTTTCTTTTCATTATCTGTTCTATGTGTATTTAAAGTGGAAATTTCTGGGGTCCTTGGAGACTTAGTTGTGTCATGTGTGTGTTTCTAGATGCTGTTTTACAAGAGGACATTTTGCTGAAGCAGACACATTAGAGGAGATTTTGCTGAGAACAGACACATAGTGTTTTTCTGGGAGCTGTCTTGTGAAAGGGCATGTGATATTTTGCTGGAACAGATGCTTGAGAGAGTACATGATCCTTATAAAGAATATAAATATAACCTCACAGACAATGAAAGGAAGCTCTTTCATTGGTTTGGTTTATAATGCTTTCCTAGTCTTCCCTGATCTTTACTCACTGTAACTTCTTTTATTATAATTGTTATTTTATTTATTCATGTCCCAAATGTTGCGCTTTTCCTGGTACCATGTCTGAAGTTCTTCACCTCATCTCCTCTCCCCGTTACCTCTGATAGGTGCTCCCCATTCCCAGTTTAGATAGTTTAAATAGATAAGGAATACTTACATGAATTTGTCCAATATGCTTAAAAATAAATTGTAAATTACTGTTTCTAATGGTATCAGAAACTTTACCACAACTATCTATTTAGTTTCCCTTCCCTGGCATATCCCTTCCCTGGGGCATCAAGTCTGCACTGGATTAGGCTCATCAACTCCCACTGAGACCAGGCAAGGCAGTCCTCTGCTGCATATGTGTCAAGGGCCTCAGACCAGTCTGTATATGCTCTATGGTTGGAAGGCTCAATTGAAGATGTTCAAAACCACTTAGGCGGGGGGGGGGGGGGGCAGGCAGAATAATCACTGGAGGCAGAGGGAGGGGCCTGAGTGAGAGAAGTAAGTGTGAGGAGTAAGATCAGATATGGGTAGAGACAGGAGAGTAACCCAAAGGGCAAGGAGAATGGTTGTAAATATGCAGTTGCAGGGGGTGGAGGTGAGGAGGACCTCAAGAAAGTCCCCAGTGGACAGACAGGGTCAACAACTCACTTTGAAAATTTTTGAATTGTTCCTGTCTGAAAGAAATATTGGGACAAAAAAGGAGCAGAGATTGAAGGAAAGGCCAACCAGAGATTGGTCTAACTTGGAATCTATCTCATGGTTGGGCAAAATCCTTAACAATACTACTGATGCAATGTTGTGTTTGCATACAGGAGCCTAGTATGGCTTTCCTCTGTGAGGTTCTACCGGCATCTGACTGAGACAGATGCAGATACTTACAGCCAGAGACCCCTATGGAAGAGTTAGGGGAAGGATTGAAGGAGCTGAAGGGGTTAGCAATCCCATAGGAAGAACAACAGTGCCAGCTTAGTTGAACCCCTGGGAGCTCCCAAAGAATAAGCCACCAACAAAAGAGTATTGTTGTGGATTCTTAGAGAGAAATGTCCCTTGTGGTATTCCAGTGCTTTTTGCTACTTGTGTGGACTCTTGCTGATTTAGCAGTGCCTGACTATTTCTGCTGTATAGGGCTGTCAATGCTGTTTCATATTTGTGACAGTACAAAACTAAACTACTGGTATGCTAATAATAAGGATCGGGATTACCCCAAAGATGTACTTCTAAACAGGTCCCCTTTTCCTATTATCCTTTCTACTTCCCTATCTCTGGTAGGTAGGCTAGAATGCAGGTTAATGTGTTTAAGAAACCTTATTAAAGTAGGTTTTGAAAAAAATATAAGCTCTCCTGTAATATACATATATATGTATATAATAGATTATTTTCTCAAACAACATATCTTAATTTTAGTTTCCCTTCCCTCTATCCTTCCTAGTTCCTTTCCCCCTCCATATCCATTTTCTTTCTGTCTCTCATTAGAAAATAACAAGCTTCTGAGTGATAACAACCAATCACGACAAAACAAAATATAAGTTGCATACAGAAACCCAACAGAAGGAAAGAGTCCCATAAGCAGGCCAAAGAGTCAGAGACCCATTCATTCTCATATTCAGGACTCCTGCAAATATACTAATAACTATAACATACATGCAGAGGAATAGCTACAAACCCACATAGGTCTGTGCTTGCTGAATCATTCTGTATGAGCTCATGTTTGCCTTGCTTAGTTGATTCTGAGCATCTTGTTATCCTGGAGTTCTCTATCGTCTTTGGCTCCTATACTTTTCCCCCATCCTCATATGTATGATTCTTTGAGCTCTAAGGGACCCAATTTAATGAAGGTCCCTCATTTAGAAGCCCTCTCTACATGATGTCTATTTATGGATATTTTCAACTGTTCACATCTTCTGCCAGAGGAAGCCTCTCAGATGAAAACTAGATAAGGCACTGATCTAGGAATAATGAAGAATATCATTAGGGATCTTTTTATTGATACTGTTTTTAAAAAAAAAAAACAAATCATGTTTGATTTTATTCTAGGTATCTGATGTATCTAGTCTCTGGTTTGGTTACCAAAGCAGTGTTGGGTATAGCTTTCTTCTCCTGGAAATGGGCCGTAATTTCAATCAGATATTGGTTGGCTACTACAAGTTCTATGCCACTAATGCCTAAGCATATTTTTCAGGAAGAACAAATTGTAGGGCAAAGATTTTGTGGCTTAATTGGTGTCTACATTACTCTTTAGGTAGATTACTGAGTACCTTCCCACACCAAAAAGGTTAGAAGAGAGTTGCTGAAGGCTCCATAGAGGCACCAGTCTAACCTCTTTATTTTCGATGAATTATGTGGGTTTTGTCCTCAGCAATGGAGCCTGCCTTAGTTAAGGTTTCATTGGTGCAACAAAGAGACACCATAACCACAGGCGAAGTGGAAATTGCTGGTTACTTTGGAGACTCAGTTGTATCATGTGATGTGTCTGGGGAGAGGATGTTTTGCTGAGGCAGACACATGGGATTTTTCTGGAAGGTGCCTGAAAAAGGGGCCTGTGATGTTTTCCTAGAGTGGAGGCTTGAAAGAACACATGATTTTTGAGGAGGGTGTAAGTATGACCCAACAACAGTGGATGGTCCCTCCTGCCACTCTTTGCTGGTCTTCCTTGGGCTTTGTCGTCTTTGCTAAGGACATGGGCAATGGTTCTCTTTGCTATCTTTACTGATCATTGCTTGTCATGACTTCTTAGAAACACATCAAAGTATTTCTTTTGTTACTCTCACCTTCTTGCTCTTTCCACTGACAGGCAGAACCCCAAGGTTTCCTCTGGATGAACTGCTGTTATTAATTTATGAATGGTGTTTGTAAGGAGATCGAGCTGCCGTTGCTGATTCCTATGAGCTGAACTGCTGCTATTCTGACAAGAAAGATTAGAATTCTCCCCCCAAAAAAAACCTATTTCTAAGCAGGTTCATATTCCTCTTTGCCCTTTTAAACTTTCCTTTCTACTACCTCTCTGGGTAGTGGGCAAGAAGGGAGGTTAAAGTGTTTTAGAACACTTAATAAAATTATGCTGTGAAAAATGTAAGCCTACACACAACCATTCTAATAAAGAAAACTATTTAATTGGGGGTGGCTTATAGTTTCAGAGATTGAGTTCATGATCATGATGACAGGAAGCATGGCAGCATGTAGGCAGACAACATGCATGATAGAGGAGCCAGTAGTTCTTCATCTTGGTCCAAAGGCAGCCATGAGGAGACTCTCATTCCAAACTGTTCAGAGCTTAAACACAGGAGACCTCAAAGCACACCCAATGACACATTTCCCCTAGGAAAGCCACACCTACTTCAACAAGGCCACACTTCCCAATAGTATTCCCTATAGGCCAAGCATTCAAATACAGGAGTCTATGGGGGCTATACCTACTCAAACCACCACAAGTTTCAACTGTCTGTCTGTGGGGAGCAACCCTTTGTCTTACCAAAACATTAGTTATTTCTGGATTTCCACGTGACCTCCTTGAGTAAACAACTCAACTGAATGCAAACCAGACCCACCACTGGAAGCTTCATCTGGTGGTAAGAATGCCCAGTTGAGACTCTGTATGCCTTATTACTAGAGATCCTCATTATGATCACCTTCCCTTCATACGTGCACTGGGTTTTCACATACCTACCCCAAATACTCCCAATTCCAACCCTCTTTTCCTGAATTCTCCTCTATCCCATTTCCGACCCACTACCTGATCTCCCCTGGGACCCTGTAGTCACCCTTAAAATTTCTCCCTCCAAAGGAGATTCATGAATTCTTTCCAGACTCCTCCTCTTTACTTAACTTGTCTAAGTCTAGGGATTGTAGCTTAGTAATTTACTTAATGGCTAATAACTACTTATAAGTGAATACATACCATATTTATGTTTCTGGTTCTGGTTACCTCATTTAGGATGATATTTTCTAGTTCCCTCTACTGCAAATTTCACTGATGCCATTTTTTAACAGCTGTATATTACCCTATTGTATAACATAGCACTTTTTCTTTATCTACATTTCTGTTGAGGGACAGGTAGGTTGTTTCCAGTTTCGGCTATTATGAATAAACCAACAATGAACATGATTGAACAAGTGTCCTTGTGGTAGGATGGAACATCCTTTGAGTGTATATACCCAAGAGTAGCTAAATCTTGAACTAGATTTATTCCCAACCCTCTGAGGTCCTGCCATGTTGATTTCCATATTGACTGTGTAAGTTTGTACACCCATCAGCTATAGAAGAGTGTTTCCTTTGCTCCACATCATCACCAGCATGAGTCGTAGCTTTTGTTATTGTACTTAACCATTCTACAAGTGTAAGATCATATTAATTACCATTTCTCTTACAGCTAAGGATGTTGAACATATCTTTAAGTGTCTCTCAGTCATTTTAGCTTCCTGTATGGAGAACTATCTGTTTATATATGTATCCCATTTGTAATTGGATTATTATTTGATATATAGTTTCTTGTGATACACACATATATGCACATGCATACACACACGCACACACACACATACACATTTTCAGTCAGATGTAGAGATGTTTTTCATATTTTGTAGGCTGACTCTTTCTCTGATTGACAATATCCTTTTCCTTATAGAAGCTTTTCATTCTCATGAGGTCCTAGTTTTTAATAGGTGATCTTTGTGCCTGCACTATCAATGTTCTTCTGTTTAGAAATCTATCTCCCATGCAAGGGAATTCAAGGGAGTTACCTACTTTCTTTTCTAGGTTCAATGTATCTGGTTTTATGTTGAGGTTTGATCCAAGAAACAAAGAAAATAATATGAAGAAACAATGAAACTAAAAGTTGGTTCTTTGAGAAAATCAACAAGATAGACCAACTTATATCCAAATAAACTAAAATATTGAGAAATAATTGCCATATTAACATGATAAGAAACTGAAAGAGGGTCGTAACAACAGACACCAGGGAAAACAATATAATCATAAGGATGTATTTTAAAAACCTGTCTTCCACAAAATTAGAAAATGTAAAAGAAATGGATAATTTTCTTGATAGGTACCACTTACCAATATCAAATACATATCTGATCATTTATAGTATAACTCCTAATTAAATAGAAATAGTCATTAACAGTCTCCCAATTAAAAATAACATCCAATGACAGATAGTTTTAGTACAGAATTTCACCATACTTTTTAAGAAGTGGTAAAATTGTCTGATTTATTTTATGAGGCTACTGTTACCTTGATACCCAAAATATACAGAGCCTTAACAAAGAAAAATAATTAAAGATCAATTTCCCTTATTAACATACAAAACTACCCAATGAACTACATGGAAACCTTATCCAATAGCACAACAAAAAGGCCGTGTAAATTGATCCAATAGAATTCATTCCCAAAGATTTGAGATGAATCAATATTTAAAAAAAAAGAAAAAAGAAAAGAAAAGACAAAAGAAAACACATGGTCACCTCATTAGATGCAGAAAAAGCCATTGAAAGATTGAATGCAACTTCATAATAAAATTTCTAGAGAGATCAGAAACACAATAGACATACATAAATGTTATAGTAAGCCTATAACCTACATCAAGTTAAATGTAGAAAACTCAAAGAAATTCCATTAAAATCAGAAATATAACAAGATTCTTCATTGTCTACATAGCTGCTTAATTTAGTACTCAATGAATGAACTGGAATGACAAATCTTGAAGGATATCTAGGGTATATAAAATGGAAAACAAGAACTCTACTGGGAAACTCCTACTGCTGCTAAATGCTTTCAACAAAGTAACTGGTTACAAAATTAAGACAGTGCTAGGCAGTGGTGATGCACGCCTTTAATCCAAGCACTTGAGAGGCAGAGGCAGGCAGATTTCTGAGTTTGAGGCCAGCCTGGTCTACAGAGTGAGTTCCAGGACAGCCAGGGCTACACAGAGAAACCCTGTCTCAAAAAAAAATTAAGTCAATAAATTAAGTAGTCTTTCCATATACCAATGACAGACTGAGAAGAAATCAAAGAAATAACACATTTCACAAAACTCTCAATTTATATAAAATATCTTGTGTTGATTCAAATAAAGCAAGTGGAAGACTTGTATGCCAAAAGTTCAAGTATTTGAAGAAATAAATTGAGGAAGATATTAAAAATGTAAAGGTCTCTAATGTTCATGGATTTGTAGGATTAACTTCGAAAAAATGGCCATCCAATAAAAAGCAATCTGTAGATTCAGTGCAGTTCCCATCAAAATCCCAACACAGTTCTTTTACATAACTTGAAAGGCCAGTACTCAATGAAAACAAACAAAAAAACAACAAACCAACATCAAAACCAACCAACCACACACACACACACACACACACACACACAAACCAGGATAGTTAAATAGTACTGAATAATATAAACAACTTCTGCATGTTTCACCATTTCCAACTTTAAATTGAACTACAGAGCATTAGTAATGAAAAACACAAGTCTTGCCATAGAAGCACACACATTGATCATTGATATAGAATTGAAGACCAGATACAAATCCACATACCTACAAATGTTTAGGCTGTTTCTAAACTTGATTGCTTATGTTTAGTTCGGCATTTTTTTTTTTAAATAAAGAAGTCAGAAAGGAACTGTTCAAAACAGACAGCATCTTCAACAAATGATGCTGGTCAAACTTGATGTTTGCATATAAAATGCAAATAAAGAATAGTCTGTCTAATTAGGTGTAACAGTCACAAAGAGATTGTGTTTACCTATTTTAAGGTATTATTTATATTTTATGAAAGATTTGAAGAAAGCTTATGATTAAGAGAGAAGTCATATATATTATTGGCTATGACCTAGGATATTACCTATATCCCTTTGCCTCTGACCTTTAATATATCCTGAAATATCAGAAAAAAATAACCAAAAAAACCAAAATAACCTCTTTCTATAAAAAGTGAATGAAATTGAAGCAGTGAGTTAAAGGAACAAGTTGAGGTTAAAGGAGATGGACGGTCCACAGAAAAGCAGAGCTGGAAGTCAAAGATGGGGTGGCAGCAAGCTCTGCTCACCTCTACCCTTCACTAAGTGACATTTGCATGACATTAGGCAGCAAGAATTCAGGGGACAACAGAAATCATAGTTATATCTCATACTATATTAATTAGTTATGTTTCAATGACATGTAGTAGCACATGAATAACATATATCTAAAATTTGCATTGGTAAATCAAAACCATGTGTTTTTTATGAAAATGTAATATAAATGAGTTAATATGAACTTACTTGTGGTAGTCTCAATGGAAAATAATTTTTTCACATCATTTTAATAAGGATTAATGAAGCAACAGAAAATATTATAAACTGCCTTTTTATTTGGTATTATTTTCAGCATATGAAATATATTCAATACAAATTTCAGTATATATATACATATAACATTTCAGTATACATACATATATATATATATATATATATAAAACATTGTTAAAATCCCTCCCCATATAAGCATTGCCCTTCTACAGTAAAAGTAAATATCAACATACTCAAAGCAATTCATACACTGTCATGAGTCTTGAACTCATTTTCTAGTAACTTTACTAACAATGATTTTAAATTTTCATGAGATGTTTGTATAAAAGCAAAATATAGCTATATACACAGAGAACACACACTACATCTGCATATCTAAGCACAGAAGCATGCCACACACATGTACCATTCTGGTGCATGTCAGAGGAGAAAAGAGTCCCAGAAGACACTACAGAAACCCCGGTCCTGTGCCTTTCACCTTACCTGAACTCAAAAGTAATTCCAGGTGTCAATTTCCAGATTTACTCTTGGTGTTTCATCCCAAAGTCTTACTCAGTCTTGGCTGGGAGTTCTTTGGTACAAGGAAAACATATTTAAATGAAACTAAAGTTAAATCCTAAGTTTTAAAGAGTTAATACCTCTTGGGCCACATTGAAGTAATTAGAGAAAAGCAGAACAAATTATGAAAGGAGGCTTCCTCTCCTTTGCAGGGATGATTCTGCAAGCTGACCCAGCTTCCTAGAGTCCCCGTAGGGCCCTGAGCACCAGCCCCAACAACTGTGTTCCATCAACAGGAACCTCTCTTCCTGCATTTAATTTCCCTTATTTTTTCTTAGGAATTTCATGTTTGACCTATGTGCATTGCCAAGGTCAAAGTGCTCATTTCCATGACTGTATTATGACCATAAAAATATAACAAAATAAAATAAGAAGAACATAATTTGTTCATGGGTTTGCATTTGGTGTTAAAATGATCAGTAGGAGAGAAGGAAAAACCTGATAAATTAGAATATTAATAAATTGCTAAATCACTAAAATTCATCCAATTATTTATGAGGTACAGTTAGAAATTTGGAAAAATATATATCTATATATTCACTTTATAATATGATCCTCATAATATAAAGTTTTTAAATTATTGAGGCATTCTTATTAACATAGCACCACCACCCATTTCATGTAATATTCACATGTATATCATACACATACAATATATAACAACATATGTTTACATGCCTTTATAAATATATATTCATATATGTGATATATGGGTTAAATATAAACATGTTTACATATATACATACATACATATACATATATACAGAATAAATTCAATTATACAAAAACTACTAGTTTACTTCCTGTACATTTTAATATAATTTCTTGTGTACACCTTTGTTTGTTGTTAAAAACAAAAATAATTTTAATAAATGTGCTTTGCACTCTAATAACAATTACATAACTCATTTAAAACTATGTACTAGGTTTTTAAAGTGTCCTCTCTCTGAAATTTGTTCAGTTCAGAGTTAGCTTCTTTTAAATTTTTTACATTTCTTTTAAATTTTTGACATTAAAATATAAATATAGCACCTATCTTGTCTCCTTTCTCCTTTAAAAGTATATATATGTATATATATATACATATATATATACATATATATATATATATATATATATTTCTAACTCTCATTTTCTTCCAATCTTGTCCTTACTTTCCACTAATTGTAGTTGAGTGTGTGTGTGTGTGTGTGTGTGTGTGTGTGTGAAAATACATATTCCTAAATGGTGTCTCCTGAATCTGTACTTATTACTTGTGTTTGTTACTTGTGTACTGTTACTTGTGTTTATGTTTTCAGGGCTAATGATTGGGCACTGGACACGCACTTGGTGTGCTCCTCCTTGGAGAAAAATCACCTCTCCTGCTCTCAGCTTTTCTCAGTTGCCCGTAAGTGTGTGTGTGTGTGTGTGTGTGTGTGTGCAGAGTTGAGACCTCATGGAGGTTTTCTTATCAACTTTGGCATCTCTGTTGTTGTTGTCCTTTTTCAGGTCATGTTTGGGGAGTCATGTTTTCTTCAGTTTTTCTGTTCTTTTTACAGGGGATGGAGCATTTCCCCCATGCAAAAATGTAAAACTAGTGATTAAAGTTATCTTAAAATAAAAGTGTCGCCCTGTGGTCATTTCAATTTGGAATATGTATTATATCACAATACACTATCTTCTTCAGTATCTCAGAGTGAGACTGCCCACAGCCCAGTTTATTTCTAGTAATTTTAAGTAGTGGTACCCACCTTTTAAAAATTGGCTAATGCTAGATGGTGGCATCTGTCACCCGCATCCTCATATAAACTCACATGGCTACAGCGTCTGTTCCAACACACAGTGTTCTATTTCTGTGTCTCACACATTTTACTGGGAAGGAACAAATAGACTATTTTTAAGAAAGGTTTGCCAGTGTTTCTAAGTGAAAATCCAAACCATTGTGGGCAGAAATATATGAGTGAGAACAAGAGTAAGTTATAACTCTGATTCAAATTGATATGAAAACATATTTAATTTACAAATATAGTAAGATTATATAATTAATGAAAATATTTTTATTAAAGGTGCTATAATTTTGAAATTATTTCAATATGTGTGACAGTTCTAATTTGGATTTGAAATATACTATTGAGCATCATAAAACTATAATAAGTGTTTCTGAAAGCTGAAAGGTTTGTTTCTACTTATTTGCCAAATCCTCCTGAGATGAAATGCATTAGAACTGAAATATAAATTCAGCTATCTATACATTAATTCAATCAATATTGATGGATCACTTTACATTCCAGGACAGATGCATTCACTGATGAAAAGGCAGTCAGTGTACTGCCTTCAGAATCATTCAAGACTATTAAAGCAGAGAAAAAAAGAAGCACATAAAATGCACAACCTATATGTCCCGTGAACAGAAATAAAAACATGAAGAGGTACGGAGTAACAGAAGCTCATCTCTTTCCTCTTTCCTTTTACCATTCCTTTCTCTTTTCTTCTTGCTTCACAAATGGACAAAACTTAATTTATGTTTATAGTTACAATTTAAAACTTAATTGGGCGGTGGTTGCACACACCTTTAATCCAGAACTCAGGAGGCAAAGACAGGCGGATCTCTGAGTTCAAGTCCATCCTGCTCCAGAGAGGGAGCTCTAGAACAGCCAGGGTTACACAAAGAAACTTTGCCTCAAAAGACCAAAGAGAAAATAATAATAATAATAATAATAATAATAATAATAATAAAATAATAGTAATATTAAAAAAGTACATATGTAGTCACTTTTTCTATTTCAACGTACTTAGAAATACTTCAAAGCTTTAAATATATTAATAAACTCATGCAAAAGAATGGAGAAGTCATGCCAAAGAAAGAGCCCAAAAGGCTTTGACTCAATACCCATTTTCTAGTAATTTGGTATTAGAAACAAAATCGGAAAATGAGTAACAAATCATCTGCGTCTCAAAGGGAGTTTGCCATGGCACTTGAATAGACCTATTGTATTGTGATACAAGCCCTAGACATAGCTTAAGTAATTTAATGGAGAAAAAATGTTTTTCTCTTTGTTTTAGATGAAATGCAGCAGAAGTCATTAGCATTATGCAAATTATTCTTATTGCTTTATAACAATTTGAGAACATTCTGTGTGAGAAAAAGTCATCCAAATATGAGTGAAGGACATCCAATGTGTGAAAGGTAGCAGCCTTTTGTGGCACATGGTGTGTCACTCAAGGCAAAGGAAATCATGACAACATTTATTCTAGTCATTTATTCAATTCAATGTTTTACAAAATATTCACTTCATATTATGGAAGTTTGACACAAAAGAATCAGAAACTTTAGGGCTCAACTGCCCTCCAGTATACAAGGAGCATTGTCATCAAATATTTGTGTTAATCAAAGACTAAAAAATAGTGCTTAGTGCACATAAGCAGAACACCATGGTAAAAATTTAAGTGAATAAACTATGTAGAAATAATTACTTGATCTAATCAGTTTGTAAAAGAGTGATACTATTTCACCAAATATGTTTTAACTATAATGTTAGAATTTAGCTTTTTCAATGAAAATGTTAGCAGTCAATTTATAACAATTGGAAATATGAAAATATTGTGGGTTTTATAAAAGCCTAAAAATGTGTGTGTGTGTGTGTGTGTGTGTGTGTGTGTGTGTGTGCGCGCGCACGCACGCTTTGGATTCCAGTTCTACTGCTGAACTTTCACAACAGTCAGTTTGAGCTAAATTACCATTATCTCTAAAGTTACAATCAGGTAAAAGATAGAACAAGAAAGGAAAAGGAGGAAGATAGAGCAAGCAGGGGGAGACACACAGAGAGAGAAATAGGGAGAGCGAGGAAGAGAGACAGAGAGACAGAGAGAGAGAACTGACTGAAATATGAAACTACCTATGAAAATTACCTAAAACTCCTGACTTTGGTTCCAATCACCATTAATGTATATATTCATAAAGGTAAGCCTATTGATTAATGTGTAATTTTATTATCTTATTGAAGTGATATTTTGTGAGTTATTAAGCCATGCCTTGTTTATGAATAGCATGATCATAGAGTCTAGCATGTTCTGGGCAAGCTTACACTCACAGAAAGTGAATGGCATGTGATAAAATAAAAGGAGACATCATTTATATATTGTAATCATTGGATTAATGAAGGAGATGCAGAAAACATTCAAACATTAATCAGCAGAAATATTTTCTAATGAATTATATCAAACAGGATGTGAACCTCCTAAACTTTTTATTATAAGAGTACTTTATCAAAATGAGTAAATAAATGGTGAAACTCTTGAAAAGACAGACTGATGTGTCAGAAAAATAACAGTCAAAATGACACATTACCACATGAGGAGACAGGCTTTCGAGGTCCTCCATAGAGCAAAACATAAGGAGGGTGTGGACACTTAGAAAAACCTTAGAAATAATTTTGTCAGGACATAGAACTGAAGAACTGTCAACAGAGATTAAAAAAATCTGAATTTTTTAAAATAATGAGGAAACTGAGTCTTTATATATTGATTAACATAGTTGAACTATATTAGTGATATAATGGAATAACTGAGAATATGCATCCACTGAATGTTGTCATGTTAAGGTATGGGTGAGGGGCACCCACAAGTTAGCATGACATAGACTAATATAATGGATCTAATGTGTTGACCACTAAATCATACCTGTTTAATGTAATTACTTCATTAAGTGCTTCCACATGTACTAACAGGAGGTGTTAGACCGTGAAGTCAACAGAACATCCAAGAGATTTGCAGTTTAAAAATTTCCCAGCTTTATCTCCATCAGCTCCTTTCTAGTCAAAAGAAGAAGATAACAGTTTAGCCCAGGGAGGGAAAATGTTACTTTTTATTTCAGATATTGGACGTTAGTGAGGACTATACTTTACTCAAAGAAGCCTGGAAATAGTGTCCATCAGTATGAGCAACAGGAAAACAGAACCAAGAAAAATATCAGCTGTTAAAAACAATGACTTCATGAAATTCATAGGCAAATGGATGGAACTAGAAAATAAACTGAGTGAGGTAACCCAATCACAAAAGAGAACAAGGTATGCACTCACTGATAAGTGGAGATTAGCCCCAAAGCTCAGAATAGCCAAGATTCAATTCACAGGCCACATGAAACTCAAGAAGGAAGACTAAAGTGTCTTAGAAGGGGAACAAAATACTCAAGGGAAGAAATATGGAGACAAAGTGTAGAGCGGAGACTGAAGGAAAGGCCATCCAGAGACTACCCCACCTAGCAATTCATCTCATATACAGTCACCAAACCCAGACACTATTGTGGATGCCAAGAAGTACATACTGATAGAAGCCTGATATGGCTGTCTCCTGAGAAGATCTGCCAGAGCCTGACAAATATAGAGGTGGCTGCTCACAGCCAACCACTGGACTGAGCACCAAGGTCCCCACTGGAGGAGTTAGAGAAAGGACTGAAGGAGCTGAAGGGGTTTGCAGCCCCACAGGAAACAATATCAACCAACCAGACTCCCCTCCCAGAGCTCCTTGGGACTAAACTACCAACTGAAGAGTACACGTAGATGGACCCATGGCTCCAGCCACATATGTAGCATAGAATGGCTTTGTCAGGCATAAATGGGAGGAGAGACGCTTGGTCCTGTGAAGGACTGATGCCCCAGTGTGGAGGAATGCCAAAGTGGGCAGGCAGGAGTGGGAGGGTGAAGGAGCACTCTCATAGAAACAGGGGGAGGGCACATGGGATGGGGATTTCCAGAGGGGAAACTGGGATAGGCAATAACATTTGAAATGTAAATAAATAAAATATCCAAAAACAAAAAAAAAAATGAGAGAAAAGAAGAAACACACACACATACATACAATGTAAATAGGTAAATGGATACCAATGAGACTTAAAAGAAAAAAGGGTGTGAATTTCAAAGAGTTACATATATGAAAATAATAAAAATAATAAAAAACAAATAATAAAACAAAATGTCAATGCTGTAATACCATTCTTAAGTATATTCATACTATTAAATTTGAAAACTATAACCAAAAAATATATTCCATGAATACTATTATAACAAATTACAATGTTTTAGCCTTTATTAAAATTATCTTTTGAACTCAATCACAGTATTTTTCTGATTTCTGATCAGTATTGATCATGGACCTTGGAAGATAAAATTATTTTTAAATATTTTTCCTGTTCTCTAAGTGAATAATGTTGGTTCATTATGTGCCTATTCTAAAATGCAATATGTGTATGCATCTGTGGGATTTTTATCCATTAAGAATTTTTTCTCACCAATTATAAGGAAAGAAAGCATGAAGTAAAGATGTTTGCTTCTGAAATTAAGTCAGAGATGTTATTAAAATGACCATTTCATATCTGGGACAATGTGGCATCAATGTAAAGAAGATAATCAATCATAAAATTATAATGTTTTTAGATAACTCAACAGTTATCCTGGAAATAAATGAAAATGACACATTTTCCTGCGTGTATGCTCCCCCACCCCAAAACTGTTATTTTATTCAGTTCAAAACACTGTACTATTTGGACTTTACAAAATGCTATCACTCTGAAAGAGTATTTTCATCAAGTACAAGCCAATTGGATAGTAGCTCTACTGATCTAGATATCCAAATGCTGGAGTAGGGGATTCGTGACATTTTACATTCATGAATATTATACTTATCCATATTTATATAAAGTAATTTGATTTAACATCAATGTAATGACATTTTTAAGTGCTTGCCCTCCTCCTCCTCTTTTTTCCTTTCTCTCCCACAGCACACAGGACACTACTACCTGCTATCTAATATTAGTAAAGCTAATCATTACTAACTTCTAATGTAAGTCAACCTTCATGATTCTCATAAATGTTCATTTTTTTAAAAGCACATGTTCGTACATAAACCCCAGAAGCATTTATAGGTAACACTCTCAAGATCATTCCCAGACTGATAAAGTTATAGCGGTATAAAATTATTAAAATGCTGTCCATTTAAATACAGACAAAACATATCCAAAATTAGCCCCAGAGTAGAGTAGAACTACTCATTTTTTATTATATAAGAAGAATAATGATGATTTAGGAAAAAATACCAGAAATGCCACTGCCCATCTCAAGGGCTATTTAATTTTTTAGGAAAGAATAAATGAAGAGGCAAATATATTTAAAGTTATCTGTATTTACATTTTAAAATTCAGGTTTCAAGATTGGTTTTGGAGACAGTGGATTTAATATGCCCAATATAGGGTGGCAACAATCCTTTAATAATAGTAAATATCTACATGGATTATGACTTAGTCTCTTCAGTGAATATTATATGGCATGGATGTCCCAGGTAGGAGTAAAAAGTCCACAACTTGGAGACATCATTAAGTGTCATCCTAATATTTGTCTCAGCATTTTGTAACTTTGAAGTTTGTATGTTGGCAGACATGGACTTTGCGTTTTAATAACCAGTATTCACAGAATGGACAAGCAGTGTACAAAGATGTATCTATTAAAAGCATGTATCAAAGGTAAGATGGATGATGGGTCTGGTGAGTCATCACTGAAATTTCAGTAATTTGGAGGTTGAAGAAGGCTGAAACCATAAGTTTCAGGTCAAAATGGGTCTCTGTCTCATGTGTTTGGTGTGTGTGTGTGTGTGTGTGTGTGTGTGTATGTGTGTGTGTGTGTATGTGTGTGTGCATGTATGTGTGTGTGTGTTTGTGTGTGTGTGCATGTATGTGTGTGTGTTTGTGTGTGTGTGTGTGTGTGTGTGAGAGAGAAAGAGAGAGAGAGAGAGAGAGAGAGAGTATGTGTGTGTATGCATGGGTATATCTATATAATTAACTTATATATCCTAACATGAACAAGCATTGAAAATGATACTACCATAATTTATTAACCAAGTTCAATTTCTTGATAGAATGCTTTATCTGATAAAAGCACTTACATTCCAATTGAAATAAAAAAGGGCAGCAAAAGTGTGACATAATTAGAATACCATAATACCATTTGAAGTAAGAATGTACACAATAAAGAATCATTTAAAAATTTAGACCCTTTTTCCCACACCCCTTCCCATGCTCACTTAAACCTTTGGTTCCCTGTATTGTCCTTGTTATCTCATATTATTTATGGTCTATTTTCTCCTCTTATCATAGTTTTATTGCATCGCAGCATCATTGGTTCTCCCAAGTAGCTTCTTCATGCAAGATTCATTTTTGTTATGACTTTCATTTCCACACCTTTAAAAGTATACTCTTTCTTCCCCATCAGTCCATTCTCATGTCAGTGGCCCATTTTCCTAGTTTCCACATGTACTCCATGCTAAACGAAAAAATCAATGATTTTAAGCTGGAATTCTCATGAGAGAGAACATGTGGTCTCAGTCTGTGGGGAGACTGAGTGAATTCACTTACTACATTTTTGTCCAGTTTCATCCATGCACTTGCAAATTCCTTGCTTTCTTTTCCCTTTATTGCTGAATAATACTTCAATGTGTACATGTATAATATTATCACTATCTATCAGCTCATGAATAGTAAGTTGATTTAAAGCATCAGGGAACATGGATAGACCAGCATCTCTGTAAGTCATAGAGTCCTTTGGGTATATATTTAGGGATAATATAGATGGGTCATATGGTAGATTTATATTCAATTTATTGAAACAGAGCAGAGTGGTTAAGTTGCAGAGTTGTGACCACGTGCAGTCCCTAGGGAAGAACCTATTGGTGTTTCACTTTCTTTGGTTTGTTTTATTTTATTTTGTTTTGCTTTGCTTTTTGTTTTGTTTGTTTTGTGTTCTTTGGTAAAGCACCCTCTATATATCAATGTTTATGTACACAGATCTGTATTGTTGCCAGCCTTGTATGAAGAAGTTTCTAATTCAATGAACACTCATTACTACTCAAAGTAATGAAAATATGTAACTATTAGAGCTCAGTCATCAGGGATCCAAATCAAAAAACACTAAGATTGCACATTACACCTGTCAGAATGGCTAAGATAAGGACCCAGGAAGCTGAAAATGTTTGCAGGCCCATAGAAGGAACACCAATATGAACCAGCCAGTACCCCCAGAGCTCCCAGGGACTAAACCACTAACCAAAGAATACACATGGAGGGACCCATGACTCCAGCTGCACATGTAGCAGAAAATGGCCTTTTCAGACATCATTGAGAGAAGGAGGCCATTGGTCGTGTAAAGGCTCAATGCCCCAGTGTAGGGGAATTCCAGGTAAGAAAAGAGGGAAGGGGTGTTGGTGAGCAGGGGAAGGGGGGGATGGAATGGGGGGTTTTCAGAGGGGAAAGGAGGAAAAGGGATAACATTTGAAATGTAAATAAAGCAAATATCTAATAAAAAATTTTTTAAAAATCTCCAGTGACTTTTTTGGGTCACTTAGGTAGACTATCATGTCGTCTGCAAATAATGATAGTTTGACTTCTTCCTTTCCGATTTGTATCCCTTTGACCTCCTTATGTTGTCGAATTGCCCGAGCTAGTACCTCAAGTACAATATTGAAAAGATAAGGAGAAAGGGGGCAGCCTTGTCTGGTCCCTGATTTCAGTGGGATTGCTTCAAGTTTCTCTCTATTTAGTTTGATGCTGGCTACCGGTTTGCTGTATATTGCTTTTACTATGTTTAGGTATGGGCCTTGAATTCCTGTTCTCTCCAAGACTTTAAGCATGAAAGGATGCTGAATTTTGTCAAATGCTTTTTCAGCATCCAATGAAATGACCATGTGGTTTTGTTCTTTGAGTTTGTTTATGTAGTGGATTGCATTGATGGATTTCCATATATTGAACCAACCCTGCATTCCCGGGATAAAGCCTACTTGATCATGGTGGATGATCATGGCATATACCCAGAGGATTCCCCACCATGTAATAAGGATACATGCTCTACTATGTTCATAGCAGCCCTATTTATAATTGCCAGATGCTGGAAAGAACCCAGGTATCCCTCAACAGAAGAGTGGATGCAAAAAATGTGGTATATCTACACAATGGAGTACTATTCAGCCATTAGAAACAATGAATTCATGAAATTCTTAGGCAAATGGATGGAGCTAGAGAACATCATACTAAGTGAGGTAACCCAGACTCAAAAGGTGAATCATGGTATGCACTCACTAATAAGTGGATATTAACCTAGAAAACTGGAATACCCGAGACATAACCCACACATCAAATGAGGTACAAGAAGAAAGGAGGAGTGGCCCCTTGTTCTGGAAAGACTCAGTGAAGCAGTATTCAGCAAAACCAGAATGGGGAAGTGGGAAGGGGTGGGTGGGAGGACAGGGGAAGAGAAAGGGGCTTATGGGACTTTCGGGGAGTGGGGGGCTAGAAAAGGGGAAATCATTTGAAATGTAAATAAAAAATTGTATCGAATAAAAAAAAATCTCTTTGAAAGTCAGTTTGAAAACTGAGAATAGTCTACCTCAAGACCCAGCTATACCACCCCTAGGCATATAACCAAAAGACACTCCATTATACTATGTAGACCCTTGATCAACTATGCTTATAGCAGTTTTATATATTATAGCCAGAAACTGGAAACAAGCTAGATTTCCCTTAACTGAAGAATGGATAAGGAAAATGTGGTACATCTATGCAATGGAATACTATTCAGCTATTAAAAATGAGATCATATATTTTGCAGGCAAATGAATCTATATCTATCTATCTATATCCATATATCTTAAATACATAAATTCAACTAGCTCAAATTGTACAATGATATTTGTTTAAGAGATCACTACAAAAGGTTTGTAGAAAGCTTGTGAGATCTTGACAGTCAGGTAGCTAGCTAACTGTGAAATTGGGACTACTAGGAATGTCAGAAGGTGTGCCTATAAATTCTCACCAATGACAGCTAAAATGTGAGTTAAACAAGGACAAAACAATAAAATGCTAATGTGGACATGGGTGGGGCAAAGCCCAGGAGGCCTCTGTCCTATACAAAGAACTAGAGACCACTAAGGACTGCTGAGACTGGGAGAAATTGTCTTCCTCATAGAAAAACACAAAAATTGGTTATCAAATGAACACGATTGCTTTATAAAAATTATTTTGTTAAAATCAAGGTTATTTTAGACAATGCAGCTTCTAATAATTGCTTAATATTTTTCTGAATACAATCAGTGTAAATTTACTCATAAACTCTATATTTGGAGTGATAAATTCTTTTCAGACTTCATGAGTATGAGTCTTGTATTATGTTCTATAATTACAAATTACTTGTATTCACATTCTATACCCTCCACTAATTTTTGTGTCCTAATAAATTTACAGTACATTTATCTGTAGAAGGTTCATCAATATTCCTTAGCTCATATTTAGTTCATCTTTTGTTAATAGGGAATTTTTCTCAGGGAAAATATATATGAACTCTACTGTTTTGAATTTACAATCAACTTTGCATTTCTTCTTCACACATGACAATTTTTTTTGCAAAGAACAACATTTTAAAGACCAATAAACCTTCCTATTAAATATCTACTGATGTTCCATAGCTATCTTCCTTTACATACTTTTGTCCATAGAAAACTTGAAAGTATCACGTAAAGTACAGAAATCTAACAGGACAGTAAAAGAACAATTTACTGTGAACCTTCAAAGACTTTAAAACCATTTCAGACAAAAAGACGCTACTATATACTTAAGATAAAAATGTCAGTGCTGTGGTCTTCCCACTTATAAATGTACTGATATAGCATTTTTCCAACATATCCTTGGCTTTTCAAGTTATCACAATACTAGAAAATGAATAATTAAGTTTCACATTAATTTGTATAATTGTTATTTTATAAAATAATACAATTGAGAGATAGGAAAATTAACATATAGAAATTAAAAATACAATGCTTAGATTTTTAAAATTAGTATGTATATAAAATATTAACACTAAAATAGCTAATGTGTTAAGGTTTGGTCTTCTGCTATGTATTGTAATGCTAAATACTTGTGGGACTGTGAAAATCTTCTTGGTTCCTGGTTGATCTAAGTCTTAATACCTTGTTGACCTTGAAAGGATATTAGGCATTTCACCTGTTCCCAGGCACCAGGCCCCTGTCACTAGTGGCAGCCCTCCATAGATCTGTGGCCATCAGTCATGTAAGGGCAACTCCTCAAGCCCCTCCACATATAGAGGACATGACCTATGGTCACATAGACTCAAGACAGATCTCCATTTTAATGAAGTACCTAAAGGCTTGGTGGGCTTAGCCAATAAACTTTCCTTCCTAGACACTCCTCCCTACAAAAGGTTGTTGTGGGAAATATTAAAAAAGTGGAACCTTCAGGCTACTGCACTTGTGCCTCTGGTCCAGCAGCCTGGCTGGTCATGTACTAGCAGGCAATGGCCTACCTGTTTTTCTCTCCTAGAGATTCACTGTCATGAAGCTACTGAAACATCTCCACCTAGGTTCCCAGTGGTGAGTGGCTACCACACCAACCCTGTGCTTCAAATCCCCTACAGACTTTGTGGAGCACCTCAGGCATATCCATGCTTGGCTGCTGTTCCTTTCTCTCTTGAACCCAGATGGAGCCTCCACGTGAAGGAAAACACAACACAAACTTAGTTCAGAAACAATGGTAACTCGATCTCTGGGTGCAACAACTAAAACCCAATCTGGCAAACCTTATTAAAATCTGATCCCTCCAGTGGGAGATCTTTGTGGATCCACCATGATACTAGGAAACTATTGCAGCTACATCTTATTCCTCTGCTGTCCCAGCTCCAAAGAGAAATTACCCTCTCCTGCTTCCTCTCTTTATCAGTCCAACCTGGAAGTCCTGCCTACTTGCCCAGTGATTGGCTCCTTTATTCTTTAGGAGATTGGTTACTAAGAATAGCACAAGGCCCATCCACAACAAAATGTATTTAAGGCAAGCAGTGTCCAAAAAAATCATTTTGAGACAAACATCTCCTTTAATACTGTTGAGTTTATTTTGTCTTGGCTGTTTGCTACTGGGCATGGGGCCAGGCTTAGGTGAGCTTTGTATACTCAGTGAAACTCTGTTGGAGGAAATTAACGTTCTTCATAAATGAAGAGTTATTAGAGATAAAGCTTCTAGGTTAGGGATATGTGCACATGTCCATGTCCCTTCTCAGTACTTGGAACACAACTGACTTAGACTAGGGCAGGCCCTGTACGTTTTCAAAGTCTCTATGAGTTCATATGTACATTAGTCCAGAAGACAGTTTCTTTAGTGACATCCACCCCTACTCATTCTTGTAATCTTTCTGATTTCTCTTCCAGAGTTCCTTGAGCCCTAAGGGGAGGGCTTTGGTGAAGACATACCATTTAGAAATGAGCATTCCAAAATACTCGTTCTCTGTAAATTATCCAATTATTTTCTTTGTATTAGTTCTTATCTCCTGGAGGAGGAAGATTCTGGTCTGAATGAGACACTGATATATAGGTATAGTACTGTGTTCTTAGAAGACATTTTATTACTCCATTCCTGTAGCAGAGCAATAGTACTTGGATTTTCCCAAGGTCCGTGGCCTATTTAGTCTCAGGTTCTTGACCACCAACGCAGTATTACTCTATCTAGTGAAGTGAGCCTTAAATCCAAGTCATATCAAGTAGTTAGTTACTAGCACAAATGCTGTACCACAATTGTATCAAAGATTCAGGTAAAAATTCACTTGTAGATTGATCAAAGGGTTTGTAGCTGGGTTTGTTTTTCTCCTCTGGAAGTATGAAGAGTATCTTCCAGTATGATGTACATTTATCAGTAGTGTGAAGTCTCTAATTAGGCACTAGCTTGTCTTCACTCCATGTTAAATGATAGGTAGTTGTTGTTGTCACCAATAGACAACATAGAGGCTTACCATTACTTTACCAGATAGCCTTGTAAATAGTATGAGTTGCTTGGTGGTTCCCATGGAAACCCATTGGCCAACAATTAAAGGTAGTTTCAATTAAAATTATTTCTGATTCTCTCTTAGAAGAAATCTTGAAGGCAGTCTCTGATCTCTCCCATCATACAGGCAGCTCCTCTGTGCCAGAGTTAGAGCTCATCTCATTACAATTTGCTTTCTTTCCTTCTTTTTTCTTTCTTTCTTTTCCTTTCTTTTTTCTGTCTTTTGAGACTTCAACTCTTCATACCATGCAGAAACGAATATATTTCAGAATAGATTGTATGACTATGTTTTCTTGGTTTATGTCCATATGTTGATAAAGGGTTCATCTAGTACCTTTCTAAAAAATGTTTAGCGCTCAAATCATAATTTATTCAATTCTTATGGATCTTGATAATCAACTGTAATAGACTTTAAGATTGAAAATACCACTTCTTCTGAATTTTGATTATACCATTCCTCAATTCTCCTATATCCGAAGTTGTGATTCAAATTGTCATCCTTTTAGAATCCCATATTTATCCCTCTTCCTGGATATTAATATGGGGTATAAGTTTTAAATATGTGTACTTATATCCTTCATTTTAAGATACTGTGTTTTCATTATCTTTTTGGTGATTTTTATTTTTTGCTTTCTTTATGGAACAAATCCAATAAAAATATTAGATGCTGTGAGAATTCCCTGGATTCCCTATACTCATTTTTTGGTTTTCTAATTTTTCTTTTATTTAATTCAATATGGTACTGCATAACTGACAATTTATTGAATTCTCAATTACATTCACACTTAAGCAGTTTGGGGGGTTACCATTCTGTTTCGCTTGGGCAAGGAAGTCTCACAAAGAAAAGAATTTGTAGGCAAACAAGATCTCTGCAAATAGCTCAGTTGGGAAAGAAAGTCTTATTTGTCCAATGATGAAGAACTGAGATAGTATCCTAAGTTACACACTGAAATATACAATATAGAAGCACATTTCTGTAGCCCCTGTGGTGGAGGCTGTGAAATTTATGGGCAGCCAGTCTATAGAGATGGAGTCTGTTATGTACACTGATAGAGGAGGGTACCTGATATTGGACCCTGGCATCAATACACAAATGTACATATTATACCCAAACATAGACATACATACAATTAGTTAGGCATACATACATATATATACATGTATGTATGTGTATATATATGTATATACACATACATATATACATACATACATGCATGCATGCATACATACATACATACAAACATACATTTATGTATATATATATATATACACACATGCACAGAGAGACAGACAGACAGACATACACACAGAGAGAGAGCAGACAGACAGACAGACAGACCTCATTCAATTCCCTGTTCTGAATATTATTGAACCAGGATTGTGTTTCTCATGAACGAAATAGGCAAAGGTGACCTAATAGCACTTCCAATACTACTATGTAAAATATTAAAACCTTTGTCTTACTTTCTTCTTTTGCCATTATCTTTTATTCATTTGATGAAGCTTCATATAATGCTGAAGAGAGTCATGTGGCATGGGATGTAACATAGTCTCTGAGGAATGAAATACTTGGAAATGACTCCAACCAACAGGAAACAGATAAGTTTTAAAATAGGCTCTTCACCAGATGAGTCTAACAGTCATTCTGCTGTACATATTGATATCAGCATGTAAGAGATTATGATTATAGAGTCTCCCCAACCTGTGGCATTTTTACCTACAGAAACTGTGACCCAATGGTAATAAATGGGATCGATTGTTTTGCAGTAACAGGACACTCCCATAGCATGTGCTGTTTAAGGTGCTTTTCTTATATTCATTTTACCTCATAGAATCTGGAATGGAAGTTTTCTCTCTCTCTTTCTCTTCCTCTCCCTCTCCCTCCCTCCCACGTACCTTCCCCCCCCCTCTCTCTCTCTCTCTCTCTCTCTCTCTCTCTCTCCCTTCTCCCCTTCTTTCCTTGCCTTTTCCTTTCCTTCCTTACCTCCTTCCTTCTCCTTCCTCCATCCCTCTCTTCCTTCCTCCTTCCTTCCTTCTTTTCTTCTGCCCTTCCTCTTTTATAATACATTACAATTCTAGCTTTTAAGAGAGCAATTTTCCTAATTGCTCTGATTGAGTGCCTGAGTCTGGGGAGGCAATTTTTTGGAAAATTCAATGTCATCCCAAATTAATGTTTTTATTCTATATTTTCCTCCATCAGGATTTTCTAATGTCAGAAATTTTGGAATTTTCTTGTGTCTTATGTTAAAATATCATGTTGCTATTTGGTATTTTCTCATGTTCAATAAACAGTTCAAATTTTCAGAGACTGCTATTTAATATGCATTAATTTGTTAACCCAGTTAACAAAATATATTTTTTCTTTTCCATTTCCTGTTTTCTTATACCTCATAATTTCTGGGGTTTTGTTGGTGGTGGTTTGTTTGGTTAGTTTTCTTTTGTTGTTGTTCTTTGGTTTTGTTTTTCTTTAAAGTCACATTATTAGTAATTTTAATAATTTTTCAGAAATGTAGTCAATGTAGAGTTTTATATTGTACAAATTCAATAGTATTTTTAAAATCTTTCAAATAAATTGGGAGGTGAGAAATTATTAATATCATATGAGCTAAGGTCATATCTGTGTTTTTTGATTCTTCATTATTAATATTTAAATGTTATACTTACCTTTCAGAAGCCATACTAAACCATTTTATATAGATCATCCTGATTTTTCATATCTAGAAAAAGTTAATGAATAATTATACTTCACTGTTTAAGGTGCTTTTCTTATATTCCTTTTACCTCATAGAATCTGGAATGGAAGTTTTCTCTCTCTCTTTCTCTTCCTCTCCCTCTCCCTCCCTCCCACGTACCTTCCCCCATCTCTCTCTCTCTCTCTCTTTCTCTCTCTCTCTCTCTCTCTCTCTCTCTATATATATATATATATATATATATATATATATATATATATATATATATTATGCCAAACAGAATGATAGAAAAATGAGGTTTCACATATAACCAATGACAAAATAATTTATATAGTGACTTTAGCTTACCAAGTGTTGTTCTCTTCTTTCTTTATTTTTTTTCTTTTCGTTCTTTCTTTCTTTTTAGAAAAAATACATTATACCATGACTTGAGAACTCAAGTCATAACCATATTCTCACAATAAAGAATTCTTTGTAAAAGATGATTTCCATGTTCCTCGCACCAGCCACCTGACATTTCAAAAGATAAGAAGTACTTCTCAGCTTGAATGAACTCAAAACTATCTCTGAAATGATATTTGAGCCCATCCTTTGAAATGTCAGTTTAGTACTAGGTGACATTACTTACCCGAATATGAGAGTGTATGTATTATAAGTCTGAGGAAATTATTTGAAGAGATAAGATGAACATAAAGAATGCATTTTGAGTAAAGAAGGAAGTACAGATTTGTGTAGATATTAGGTTCTAAGATAATTTACATTAGTGTATTTAAAGTTTCCAATTAGAATTATACTATTATGGAATGCTTTATTCAAAGTATTTATATCATTTCTTAATTTTACTCTTCTTATTCTTATTCTTATTACTCATGATTTGAAATATTATGTCCATGTTCAATGTTTCCGTGTTTTCTAACATACACTCTAGTCTTTTTCTCTGCTGGAGACATAAGCCAGGACTCATGCATATTAGGTAAGTTCCCTACATAATTGAGTGATATGTTGTAAGTTCCAATATATCTTTAATAATTGTATCCAGGTCATTTTCCTTTACTGGATTGGGGGAGCAAAGGTATATATGTTGCTAAAGCCAGAACTGACTTGCTGTAAAATAAAAACAGTTGAACCTTGGGTATCTAACCTAGTAATGTGAAGATTTTCACATATGAACTTGTACCTGCATATTCAAAGTAAATTAACTTGTATTGTTCCAAAGTTTGAAACCACCCAAATGTACTTCACTAAGTTAATGGTCAAGCTCTTCATGGCGCATCTGTACTATGGACAACTGTTCAGCACTAAAGAGTAGATGAACAATCAATACACAAACAGAGTAAAACTGAAGGAAATCATGAGCAATACAAAGTGCTGATCCCAAAAGCAAATCGAGCATCACTTCATTTATAAGGAACTTATGACATAGCAAAGCAATGATGTTATGACTTGGTGAGTGATTTCCAAAGACTAGGGAGTAGTCACAGATAGCAATACCAGGAATATAAACTAGTAGTTGGAAGTATTCCTACAGGAATTATAGAGGTTGGTAAGATGTTTTACCTGCTGATTCTCCAGCCTACAAGTATAGTAAAACTGATGAATGATTGCACATGCTTACAAACAATGGCATGCATTTCTGGTGAAGTTTGACTAGCGTTTTCAATTGTGTCCACATCAGTTCCTTAGTTTGCTCTGCATGACACATGTGTATTATGGTAAGCATTGGGAGATTTTGAAGAATGATATATGAGATTTCCCTTTCACATTTCTTAGCAAAATCCTTTGATTCTACAATTAACTCAAAACAAAGAGTTTACTAAAAAAAATCGCTTGAACTAAAATTGTTTTTGACAAGAAAAATATTACGAGAAAATTCAATGTTGCAAAGTTTTATGTTGTGAAGTCCCCATTTCATTGGATGGAACTCATGTTCAACTTTGCTCTCTGTCATGGGGAAGCCACTTTTTACATCTGAAGGCCTGCTTCCTTTAAGAGATATGCAGGTCACCTGGGAAATGTTTTTATTTCCTTAAAGATACTGGAAAATTTATATTTACCTTGTTTTAAATTAGTTTTTTTTATTTTTCCTTGCTAATCTGGAAAGATTTTTCTGGCATAAGACATGACTTTGACCATGCTACATAAAAAGACTAGTGAAAGAAAGACATATTTCCATGAATTCTTGTTTTCTAGGAAGATTGAATTCTTTAAGATATATACATGTAGTAAAAATTGTTCAGATGTATTCTTGTGGTTTACAAATTTTCATCAGCTCATCACATTGAGATTCAGAATAAGAATTGCCTAAGTTAGGGTTTTACTGCTGTGAAAAGACACCATGACCAAGGCAACGCTTATAAAGGGCAACATTTGATTGAGACTGCCTTATAGGTTCAGAGGTTAAGTTCATTATCATCAAGGTGGGCACATGGCGGTTTCCAGGCTGGTGTGGTACAGGAGCTGCTGCTTACATGCCTCCTAAATTTAATAAAAAAAGATTCTTTAATGGAATCAGACAGCTTTATAAACCATCAACTCCAAACCATGGCAATTTTGCATGTTAATCATATGTTCTTTTATTAGTGTAGTGCCAGGGAACTGTTGGTTATCCCTCCCAAAACAGACGGAGCCGATCTGATGTAACTCACAGCAGCTAGCTATTTGAGCTAGCTCCAGCCCTCTGCTCATGGTTTTTGACTATTTGGTTTTTGGTAGAGAGGAACCCTGAACATCTACCCAGGCAAGGCTTTATAGAAAACAGCAAGGAGGGGGTGAGTGTGCAAGCATCAAGTTGGAAAGCTGCTATGACCTTTAGCATGATTGCCTGGTGCTGGGAGCCAAACCATAAGCTTAATTCCTGTTTCCTTCTGCATTGATGGTCTTTAGGGAGGGGGAGGGCTTGTAACCTGGTGATGCAGATTTGTTGGGGGAATAACCTAGTGACACTGGTCTTGTTGGGGGTTAGCCTACAGACTGGAGCTGGGCTCAGGTGTTGTTGGAGGGTAATTTGGAAATGAATACAGTTAATTTGTCTGAGCTCTCTAAAATGGAGTCTGAACTTAAAAGATTTGGCCCCTCACTCATCTTGTCTTTTCCAGCTAGTTCTCTTACATTCTACCATTTTATGAATTTCACAAGGATGCAAACATGGAGGCCTTTCTGTGGCCACAGGAAAGAAAGGGACTGTGATATTTGCTATGTATTTTCTACATTCTGGTTATTGAGATTTTTGAGTCGGGACTTTGTAAGTGATATCTTCCTAGGGATTGGTTACTAAAATGGTGTTTCTGGGCATATTCTGTTTAGCAGAAGAAGAAAAACAAATAAGTACCTGAAAAAAAGGAAACAATGGTTTTAAAATAGGGCATACACAGGAAAGAGCATACTGACAAAATAGATAATGGGGGGAAAAAAGGAATCCTTTGTGATATCGCAGGCCTTAGTGCTTTAGAAAGACGAGAAACTGGATTAGAAATATATTCAGTAATCCAAGTCATTTGGGTTTTCAGAGAATGCACTGAGACACAAGGTACGTGACAGAGCCCATTTCTCTCAAGAATTTTGGGATACTTAGAAATATTGTAGAGATCCTGAAAGTGTTTGCATCAAACAACCCATTGTCCCATGTACGAAGTCTAGGTGAGAAGCTAACTGAAGTGGTTTTAGGTAAGATTTCTCACAGCGCCATCTTGGTCTTCTTACCTGCCTTGCCTCTGCTTTGTCCTTTTAGCATGCACTGGAACACAGCTCTGCAGGACTTTGTTGTTGTTGTTGTTGTCACTATGTTACTCTAAAACTGTATACGTGAATTGTAGAAAATACCTATTGTGAAATATAAAATGAACAACTTTAAATTACTTCTTGTTCACATAGGCATGCTATTCATAGCATACATTGATTGCCTTTGATTGTACGTTAGTAATTTGACAGTCTGTACCTATCCTTTTATGAAGATATTCTTCAGAGTATTTGAATGGCTTTGTAATATAGCCTTGTAACAATGTATTTCTACACATTCATTCCTTCTACTTCTCATCATCTACCAGGTGATTACTTATTTATATCCATCAATATCGCCCAACACTAATGTTTAGCCCATTTTCACTAATTTGCAGAAAAATTTCAAAGTTACTGAGCTTAATTAATTAGCCATATTAGAAAGGCATGATAATATTACTAAAACATGCTTCCAAAAATGTTTCTAATTAACATTCCACCAGCAAGTACACGAGACTGTCATTACTGAGTCTTTACCTAGAATCCTGTTTTCCAGGCTATCAACAATAGCAGTAAACCCTATGTAGGGCTCCGTTTTTCTTCATGCCACTGAGAATGTCTAGTAATCTTTGCTCCTGGCAAACTACTACTTATGTTATAAAATATGATATCATGTGAGTCAATTAGCTGTACTTTTAAGTCAGCATAATACTGAAGACTATGGAACTTACAGAGATATTTTTTTCACATATTGTGAAATACATCAAGTCCAGAAGATTGCCCAGAATTTAATGGGATTTTAGAAGGCACAATCACACCATTCTGAGGATGCTTTCCTTGTTCTTTAGCCTCAAGGGTCCTTATTATTTCACTGTCCACTTCTTTACATGACACCAGTTGCCCAAGATGCTGGAGGCAAGCACAACCACCAAAGAACATCCTAGAAATTCAGGTTGGTTCCTCCTAAGCTATAGCAGCCTCGGCCTTGCACTGTGGTCCAATTTTCTCACACTTCGATCATCGGTGTGTGGATGATTAAAGAATAAACCAGCATGAGCCACAGTGGCTCTTGGGCTCACAGTGATTTATCTGAACATCTTTTCCTCCTTTACTACAGAGTTCCTTTAATAACAGTGTGACGGCACTATTCTGTTCTTAAAAGCCAAAGAAAGGGAAAGCAATCTGGTGATAATGTTAAATATATTTAGTAAATTTGGTTTCTAGGCTAACATTTTGAATTCCTGTTAAAAATGAAATTATATTTCTGAACTTTTACTCAATTAGTTCATACTTATTTCTTTTGTGTTTTTATTGATGTTCATGTGTGTGGTGTCCGGGTGTACATATGTCATTTGGGTGCCCACAGATCCAGCAGTGGGCATAAGTCACTCGTTGTGGGGTTCAGGCACCAACTCCTATCTTCTGGAAGAAAAGCAAGTACTTACAACAACTAAGCCATTTCCTGAGTCCTGTCTAATAAGTTTATGAAATGTAATTATTCACTGGATTTTAAGGTGTCAGCTGATAACCAACAACCCGTAAATAAAATACAGCTCCTATTAAATCTTAGAAATGTGGTCATCAGTGGAGAGACTTGGATCTAGGATTTAGAAAAAAGTTTTAATGACATAACTTTGAGTAAATGCCACATTCACTAAAAATTCAAGACATAAATGAACTATACTAGTATTGTGTCTCTGAACTTTGAAGACTTGATTGTTTATAGTATGAATAGTTTCTTTCAGATCAAAATAATTGAAATCATCATGAAACAAATAGAAATAAAAAAAAGCCTTCGTTGTGGTATTTTATAGTTTCTTTAGACCATTTTTTAATTTATTTTCTCCACTTTTAATTTTTACAAAATTCCCCCTGAAAAGAATTATGTAATGACAAAAATCATTTACATTAAAAGATTACTGAGACTGTTGTTTTCTACAATGTTTTATGCATGAGTTCTGTGTCATTTATCTGTGCTAATGTTAGCTGTCTACAGATCTTAATCCTGATGGCATATTATCTCCAATCTACACACACACACACACACACAGTCTGTAATCATTGACTTTTGTCTCTAAATAGTGATTATTTATATCTTTAGTTGTTTGATGTAGTTATTTCATTTTTTTAAAATCAATCATAGAAACATAGTTTTTATCAAATTGTTTCGATTTATGTGAGTTATGAGATCACTGCCTCTCTTTTTTTTCATCAATATGTAGAAATACACGTATTCCTTATTTCTCTTGCACTGGCTTTTTTTTTTTTTAAATAAAGCCAGAACCTGTGTTAAAATTCAAATGTTCTACCAGCTGTGTGGCTAGTCAGGTCACTTAACCTTCTTCTCTCCTTTTCTCATTAACATTGGGCTAATAATTACCCCCACCCATATTAGGACTGAAGTAATTAATGTGAAATCATCAAGCAATACTTCACCCAGAGTAAATTTTTCAGTAAAGAATATAATGCTGTGTACCATGACTGCTTTTACTCTTTTTTGAGTGTAAAGAAGATATATGCGAGCTTTTTAATTTATTCACTGTATCCACAACATTGAAAATACAAGGGCACTCAACTCTCAAGGTGTTCTGTCACAGTTACGCTCCATATTTTTTTCTAATAACAAATAAATTTGCCAACAAAACAAAATAATCATCCAACTCAGTAGAAAAGCAAAGACTTAAGAAGAAATCAGAGACGTTCTCATTTTGAAATGTAATTTTTATGACAGGTACAGATGCTAGAACATCCAACCCAATAAGCTACACTAACCTTTTATTGTGCAACAGTGTACATTTGAAGAAAAACACACCTCTAGTTGTATTTTATGCCTTGGTACCACAGCGTGGGAAAAAGATTAATTATATGCCAAGAAAATAACATATAGCCAAGTTCAAGGCCTTTGAAATTAAGGCCAATGCCAAACAACCACTATCGTATTCTCTGATTAACAATCCTTAGTAAAAATAATCACTGTCTTTGGGACCTCCTTTTACTGCTGTTACTTCTTTCAAAATATGTATATAGTGAGGAAATTTAATGTACAAGTAAGAGGAAACTTCTTTGGAAAGGAGTATCAGACATCAAAATCAGAGAAGCAAGAGATATTTCAGGAAAACAAACATCAAATTTAAATACTATTAAACAAATATTTGAACAATAAAATTGGTTTTACCTTAGGCATTCTGAAATTCTGAATCACTTAAATCATCTTGAGTAGAAGATTACACTTGTAAAGCCATATGACCCATGTCCAAAAAAAAAAAAAAATCTTGGGCATACCTGGTTAAGACTGTATTTATTTCTTTATTATATATATAAATATATGATATATTGTATGTATTATATATCTGTGTATATATTTAGACTATCATCTTTAGCTTTACATTTGGAAAATATTGATGTTGTGTTGTGTGATAGAAACTCCAAGCTGTGGTTGCTTCCAAGAAACAAACAAACCCAGTATGTTGTCAGGAAAACCTCAGGCCTGAATATTGGAGCTTCAATGCTAGTCTTGGAACATTGCAATACATAGTAAGGAAATTTAATGTATGAGTAGAGGAAACTTCTATGGAAAGGAGTATTAGGCATCAAAATCGGAGAAGCATGTGACAATTCATGCAAAGTGAACATCAAATTTCAATTTTCACCAAACGGTAACATAGAAAGTTTGTCTACAGCTTTTGTAACCTGGGGATATAAACTCTAGGCTAAATATATTTGATTTTTGTATAACGGATATTAACAATTACACATTATTTGCTACTCTAGACTGGTAGCACAAATACACACTCACAGGCACACGCGTGCGTGCACGGACGCGCACACACACACACATACACACACACTCAGTAAAGAAGAAGGGGGATGTGGAAGCTTGAAAACTCTCTCTGTAAATCCCTGATCTCACTAATGAGAACATTGGGGCCAAAGAAGTAAAACACATACTCAGAGGCCACCGAACTGCCCGTATCTTGTACTAGCTATCATATGGTCTGCAAGGCTTCAGATTTCTTTCTCGCTATTCTGTAGCAAGAAATTCTTAAGTAACTCGGCTATAAACCAAGGTGGAGGAAAGACTCGTATTTTGAATGGTCTTCAAATAGACACATAAATTTTAACTTTCTATCTCACAGTGAGGCTTCTCGCCAAACTGGAAGACAGATTCACTACCACTCCTCTATATTTGCTTCATGCGTTCGAAGCACATTATAATAAAATGAATCCGCTTTCAGCTTCCTATTACCAAAACATTCAGGGTAAAAAAAAAAAATCAAAGATGAGCTTCCACCTCTTTAAACCAGTGCCCCTGCCACACTGTTCCTTCTCCTGTTTTGAAAGCATCTACACAAAACCAAAAGGGCATCGTCTAACCATTCTGACAAATTTATTGTGAAGGCATCAACAGTTTAGGTGTGTCAGACTGGTGTACAGCTGTGAGCAGGACCGCAGTCTTAAAAGTAGTTATCAAAGGCCGAATTTAATGAGATACCTTTCTTCTAAACATCACACATTTGGGGGAAAGACTTTGCATTCTGATATTGGAAGCTGGCCTCCTAAAATTGTCCTTCTTGTGTATCTCTGAAACAATGAACGAGTAATTGAAGAAGGGTGTTAAAGCAGGAAGACATAACACAGGGGAGCACAGAAAACAGGATGCTCTTTAGCTGCGTTTTCCTGGTTATTTGTTATTCTTTCAGTGTAATGGACCACGGGCAATTAAAATAATTAAAAATGTTAAAGCTCTGACATTATTATACCCGTGTTAATTTCACTGGAATTAACTGCATGTTTTTCCATTACGTAATTTCAATGCTAAAGTATTCTATCACAAAAGCATTCTGTCACTGAAATAAGTGAATTAAGTCTTCGTGTATTATAAAGTACCTAGCCTAGCACAAATGCCAACAGTCAATTTTTTTTTGATTCTCTGAGATCTCAAACGTACCTACTATCCCTGACTCTAGATAGTCTACAGTTTACTTC
The DNA here is from genome assembly GCF_947179515.1 of Apodemus sylvaticus. Taxonomy (NCBI): domain Eukaryota; kingdom Metazoa; phylum Chordata; class Mammalia; order Rodentia; family Muridae; genus Apodemus; species Apodemus sylvaticus. The sequence goes on from NC_067482.1 coordinate 25,816,487, forward strand.
TCAAGAGCCAAGAGCATGTTGAGTATCTCATTCCAGAAGAACAGAAAGAGTCAAAGGAACTGAGGGACATAGGTGTTTAAGAAACTAGCCACGGACCAGCAGAGCCTGTGAATGTGCTGTTATATGACAAGGTTGTTGGTGCCACAGTCTGCAAAGGGCAGCAGGCACTATGCCAGACTCAGGGACCCGCTATTCCTCCTGCTGCGGGCTGAGCTAAGGCTGGCTTCCCTTCCTCCTTCAGGGACCTCTGATCCTCGCAGGCATCGTCGGGAGGATTCTTTACCCTAATTATCCCGGGAGGAAGACGCGCCTTTCTCGCAGACCGCTAGGCAACACTCACCACAGCAGCCTGCAGATTACTTCCCTCTGTGGGTGTGCGACTTCGTTTAAGGGAGTCACACTTACAGTAGCTTGTCACTGGTGAGGCCGCGAGCAGCAGAGGGCGGGGGAGAGCTGGGCGGAGGGAGGAGGTGGGAGGCGCGGAGTCGGGCAGCTCCGGGAGACGCTGGAGCTCCAGACACAGCAGGAGCGAGCGTGCGAGCCGCGCGGGTGCAGTCGCCGGCTCGCCCTGGCCGCTGCACACTCCGCCTCCGCGCTGAGCAGCGGGAACCGCAGCGGCTCGAGCCTCCGGGCTCTGCTCCGCTCCCGGGCCCGCGCTCCAGCCCGCTCCGCCCGCCGCGCCACCCCCGGCAGCGCTCAGCCCGCAGCGATTTGACTTCCCTCTGCCGGCCTCTCCTGAACGCTAGCTGCTTGGGCTTCACTCTACTCGGTGTTTGCCACACACCATTTGCTCTACTCTTCTCCCCTTGATCCTTAGACACTCTGCCTCCTTTTTTTTTTTACCCCTCCCTCTCTCTCTCTCTCTTTTTTTTTTCATGGAAAACATCATCTTGATTTAAGATGACTCGTCTTCTTTAATCTCGTCCGTATCGGCACTGAAGACTGAAAGGGAACGTTCATCACCACTCCAACCCTGGTGGCACTTAAAAAAATCACAATTCTAAAAAAGAAAGGGGAAAAACAAACAGAAAAAGGAAAGTCTTAAAAGGCAAAGGAGCGGGACTCGGGACCCTCTGCAGACCCTTGACTGAGCCCACCCAGGACTGTGCTAGCCATCAGAACTTCTAATTCATCTTATCCAACTGAAAGGGAGGGCGACACGAGCCAGAAGCAAACTTCAGCGGTCTCTGCGGATCTGTGATTCCCGCATTTAGAGGGGTCGAGAGCCAGAAGGCACAGGACCCCACCAGGAGGAGGAGTTCTGCGTCTCTCTCGCCCCTTCCAGCAAGCCTGAACCTTAGACTGAGCCACGCGGGACATAAGAGGCAGAAGAGGGTAGTAGAAAATGCGGGGCTCCGGGCCCCGCGGTGCGGGACGCCGACGGACCCAGGGCAGAGGTGGCGGCGGCAACACCACCCGCGTCCCTGCCTCTCTGGCAGGCTGCTATTCAGCACCTCTAAAGGGTCCCCTCTGGACATGCCTTCTCTTGTGTGCGGCGCTCCGGACCCTTTTGGCCAGCCCCAGCAACGAAGGTAGGGTAATGGAGGTGGGGACCAATGCGCCCTGGGGTGGATGGGCGAGGTGGAGCTTGTGTCAGCCGGTCGCGCTCCAAGCGCCGCTGCCCAGACTAAAACCCCCGCTCTTCATCTCCAGTTAATGTTTGTCCGCTTTTGCTGGCGTTTCCGGATCTCTCTGGTGTCTTTGGTTGCATTGTTTGACATAGCTGCAGAGTGCTCGCCAGGCAAGAACCTGCCTGTGGACTGAGGCTAGTTGGGGGCTGGGAAGTTGGAAGGCTGACGGAGAGAGGTCTGAGACCTGAGATTGGAGGTTGGGTGCGGTTGGGTTCTGAGAACCTGGAGAAGTGACACATCCGGATTACTAAGAGAGATGACAACAAGGCTTTCGGGTGTGTGTGTCGGGAGGGGGGTTAGAAACCATTATTTGGTGCTGATGTTGGAAGCCGATTTCAGGGTGGCTGGGTGATTTTATGTTGGAGAAAGTACCTGACCCGAGAGCTGTGATTTAGAGCATCACTGGCTGCTTTACAAGCTGGTTAACAAGAGCTTTAATTTTTGAGGAAGGGGGGTTGTGAAGGGCAGAAACAGATGGATGCTCTTCCGTGGGGGGGAGGGGGGCTCACTAACACTCTAAAGCTAAGGTAGAGGAAGGCGGGAAGGTGGAATGGTATTGGGAGACACAGGAAGTTGTTCAGGGATCCCACCAAAGCTTATCTAGTGAGAGAAGATCTGTCCTAGCCAGAGGCACCAGGTCTTGAAGTACTCAACCAGTTCTTTGCTCCGGACTGTTTTGCGTTCCTCCGGGAGAGTAAATCTGGAGGCAGGAGCACCACCTGTGTTTGTCTTTCCTTTGAGCTGATGTCAGCCTCTGAGAAACCAGTCTTGCTCCATACTATGGCCTCGCCCCGGGTCCTCACAGACCCCGGAGGTCTGCTCCTCTTCCATACACCATGGCTTGCTCTTGTCTCAGGTTAAGGCTCAAACCTTCCCACGAGTGAGGGTGGAGCATGTGGAAAGGTGCTCAGCATCTCAGTCCAGATTCTCCGGTTACCAGGAGTGGTGGGCTTCACTGTGGAATCATCAAAATCCTCTCCTCTTGTCTGGAAGCCGGGGGTTTTAGCTTTGGGCTTTGGATGAGACTCCCGAGGTGTAGGACCTTGCACTTGGGGACAGGAGATGATGGACCTGAAAGATGAAGTAGCAGCAACAGCAGAGCGGCATATGCCCTCGTGACTAGCATAGAGTCTGCCATAGAAGATGCTAAGCTGGTAACCCCCGAGTGCTGCCAGTTCCCAAGGAACCCTGTGAAAGCAGGGCAGATGGAGACTCACACCCCACCCCTCTGACTCTCTCACTATGTTTATTATTAAACATCTGTTCAGAGGAATATGTGTATCTGTCGATATCTGTTGGTAATAAGCCATGCTTCATGCTTAAGCCAAACAAGTTGCATTTTTTTTCCTCTAAAGTTTTTAAGTGGTGATTTTATTTTTGTTGTTTGTTTGTTTGTTTGTTTTACACTTGTACTGTTTATTTAGGTCCTATGTTAAGACTATTAGATTAGAAGTCCAAAAGCTCTAAGAGGGCTAATGCAGGAGAGGGGGCTTTTGGGGAAGGGAAGAGAGAGAGAGAGAGGGAGGAGGAGGGGGGGGAAGGAGGAGGAAGGAGGGGCTTTTGTCAGTTTTATTCCAACCAAAGGGCTATCCTGACTGAACTGCAAAACGATTTAAGGGTAATAGCTCCCACCCTTTTCTCTACATAGTCATTTGAAACAGCTTTCTATAACCCCCTTACCATGTATACAATGGCGAAGGGAAATGGACTCAAGGAAGTCTTTATAAAAGAACTGAAGAAATAAATTATCAGGGAGTGTGGCACCCAATGTGAATGAGGGACTAGACCAGGGAGATCAAAAACAAGCAGGAGGAACAGGAAGGAAGTAGGGAAATAGCGCAATCCAATGGTGCTTTAAACACAACTTGCATTTTGTGGAACAGGGCCCTGCATGCTTTAGCTCTAACACCCACAGGTTGCGCAGTCTTCCCCTGCTAGTAAACCACACAGCTGACTTGGTTACACTACGCGCAGATGAGGTTTGGTGGATCTAACAAAAGCAGGCTTGTGCTCTGAAAACATCCAGAATCAAGTGTGCCTGCTGCTCAGGGAACATTTTGTGATGTGTAGTTAAAGATTTAGTATTAGTGCTATTTGAGGTTGTCTGTCCAATCCATTCCTTCACTACCCAACAGGGCATAATCCATAATCCCGTCCCAGATCCTTCTGTTTTTCCTTTCTGCTTTACATTTTCTGTGCCACTGCTTTTAAAGATGGAGCAGTGACACACACAAAAGACTCCTAGCAATACTCTTTTATTTATTTAATTAATAAATAAGATGAGACATATACCCACTCGTTTCTTGTTTTTAATGAAAGAACTTTGGAAGGTCACATACTGAAATATTCCATTGACATCCTAAACTTACTAATGAATTGATTCATGAAATTTATAAAATTCATAAAAGTTGCTGTCTGCAACTTACATAAATGCCTATCGATTCTTCAGTCACATATGTGTGTATGTATCACACACACATAGAATGTACATGATATGATTATGTGATAAAGTGTCAGACAAGAAGAAATAAATGTGATTTATTATTTACACTGGTTATTCCAGGTTATTTCTGAAATCCATCTTTCCTGGATAACTGCATTCTAAACAAATTATACAATCAATATGTGTTCATTTGTAATGTATAGCTATAAACCTCACTTGGAAGAAACAGTCTGCATCAAGGTAGGCAAACGTTTACTTAAACATAAAAGTACAAGAATTTTAGCAGAAGACTTTATTTTCTGATTGATCCAGGAGGGCAATATTCGTAAGTGCATCAACAAGTGAACAATTTTAAGAAATTTAATAAGTAAAGTAGCTGTGGCAACAATTCTGAATTTTTGGAGGTGGCCCCGAACTTATTCAGTAACTGCCACTTTTTGCTGTCTGGAGATATATTTGTAAACAAGCATTATTTGACAAGTGCTTTTCTCAGCAGGGATTCTTGGCCAATTACTGCTGAACAGCTCTGCATTGAAAATGATTCACCCGCAGTGAATCAAGCTTAATTCATTGAAGCTACAGTCAGTAATGCCCCAGCAAAGTGCTGACAGTTGTCAGCAGTTTGAATTTGAAAAGTCCAGTTTCTTGTCTCTGAATGTTTTCTTTACATTGGAACAAGAGGGATAGAAGGTTCTTGGAAAAAGCAGCCTAGAAGGGGGGAAGCCGGCTTAAATGACTTAAAGACAATCATAAAATTGTAAATATTTTCACTGGAAAGGACTGAAACTAAAGTTTGTTTAAGGATTTTTTTTTCCCCTTGGCTTATAATAGGACCAGGCCCATAAAACATATCTAAGGACACAATAGACTTGTAAAACTAAATGGCTTCATTTTGTAGCCCTGTCTTCCTGCTGTAATTCATTTCCTTTTAGATTAACCGGCAGGACCCCACAGAAAAAGACAGTAAAACCTTTCCCTCACCAGGACACTACCCAACAAGAGAGTCATTACATCCTTTTGAATCATAGATTGTTGGAACCAGAAGGGACCATGGAGAGTTTTGGCTTTTTGCTTAATAAACCATGAAGTTTGGGGGTGGGAATCTTGACATTTTAAGCTCTCTCTTGGTATCAGGGTGACAGGTAAGATGATTTCATTTCCTTATGTAAAACAAGAATAAAAATGAAAAATAACAATTCCACTGCTTACAATAGAGTGACTTTTTTTTTTTTAAGTTTCAACCTCAATACTTTTTCTTTAGCATTGACTCTTTTGAAAGCTTACATTCCTCTTCATTTGTTCGTCTGGTAGGTTGGTTGTTTTTTTCTAATTGGGTATAAACCAGGTCACTGCAATGGCTATGTATGAACTCTTATCACTGAACCCAAGCGGTCACATTTTGATCCTTAGAAATGCGCCATTTGGCATATTTATATGTTCACCATACTTCATAAATTGTGAGCACTCGGACTATATGGCAACAGTACAGAAAATGTCCACTGTGAGTGGCTTAGCTCTTTGTAGACAAACATTCCCAAAGCGTTTGGTTCAATATTGTTACTGATACAGAAATGACAGGGTTTTGGTATTTGCAGCTGTTGTGCTGATTGTTTGACTTTGTCATTTGATTATCATTTGTTTGGTGTACTTCTTAAGATATTTGCTGGAATAGTTAATTAATTTCCCTTTCATTTGAGAAAACCATACAACATTTTCCTGTAAATATATAGTATAAAAGTATATCATTGTATTAACTGACTGGTTATTTTTTTTTCTTTTGTGGGTGAAAAAAATTCTTAAAAAGTAATTATTTAAAAAGCCACTCTTTTTATTTAAATTGGCAAATTTACTTTGTTAGTGAATAGGATGACCTTTAGTTAGCTGAGGTATTCAGTCATCTGGATATTATTTTTATAGTTTGGAGTCTTCTACTACTTTTACAAGAATCTTCATAAAGTATCAGAATTAATTAAAGGATGAATATCAAAATTTACTTATCAGTCACTAAAACCCCATTATTTCTATATGTACCATAAAGAGTAAGTGTGAGTATAAATAACCCTGAGAGCTAAACATCAATGTTGAAACCTTAGGAACTCAGAGTGTTTACGTTGTTAGATATCTACAGGGTACACTTCAATAGGCACAGAAGGGTTCAAACTGCTGTGCCTGACTGGGTAAATACATTCTCAGTTGTCCATAAAAATTAATGCAATCACTTATATGGTTACCACAGTGTTTTATATCACTGCAAACAAGTATTTTAAAAGACCATTAATATTAAAATATTATATAATCTATTTCTTAAAAGTGCAACACGCATGTTTATCTATAGTCCATATAAAGTTAGGTTTCCAAAGACTTCTAAAGATTGAGGTGATTCACATTTTTTTTACATACAGTTTAATAATGTTTACACTTAAAGTAACCAACTAAATGTTCTTATTCAATGGGAACATTACCCATGTGAAAAATAAGTAAATGATTTCCTGATACAGTCCATAACAAGTTTTAAAGCATCCTATAGTTTTCCTACTAGAAGAAACTATTTTAAACTTGCTATTATTTTAGTGCTTCTGCAAATTGGAAATTCACCAGTACAATCTTGTTCAAATAATTGGTCTCAATGAAAAATTTGTATACAGAATACAAACTATTTTTTTAAAATTGTTTTAAATTTCTGAAGACTTCAAATCATAAGTGAATATGAACATATCCCTTTGTTTTTCATGTTTGTATTTTTAATATTTACTTATTAAGACTATTAAAGCAAGAAAATTTATTGTTTCTTGTTTGTCAGATGGTTGGGAATTCAGAACCAAAGTAGTAGATTTTAAATGTTGGGACAGGACAAAATGTACGGCAGTGTAAGATTTCTAAGTGTATATTGGGCCACCTCATATTTGAAAGTCATCCATTTATTTGTAGAGTGAATATTTTAGATGATGATATCACTGATGCTATACATGGTGCTCTGAAATAGATTAACTTAATCAGGTTATGAATGGTGTAGATATTTTTAAAAATTTAAAAACAAAAGTACTCTTTTTATTCCTCTCAAGATTTAAGTTTCAGGCATGAGTATTTTATGAGGTTTATTTTCTTAATGGCAGAAGTTTCATATATACAAGAGATTTATTCAACCCCATTTTCTTATCACATTAAATAAATATGTGAGTATAACTAAAGTTAATATTAAATGAAAATATGAAATTGAACATTTTAATATAGTTATTTTTATTGACAGCATGACAAATAGTTTTAAAATATCTATTCAGTTTATTTCTCTGTCATCTAAGATACTACTGCCTGGTATTAAGTGCTACTGCTAGTGCAAAGGAACATAAAGAAATTAAAATAAAATAGTTTTAATGTATGTAACAAGTTGAACTGGACCTAGTTTAATATGTCTACTAATTGATATAGTATGGCTTTTATTTTTCTCAAAGCTCAACTTTTTTTTCATCTTTAACTCCTAATAAGAATCACAGATTTCACAGTCATAAAACTTTAATGTAGTAAGAACCATATCATAAGTTTTTAAAAATTTTTATGACCTTGGATGGTTACATTAGTAATTGATATTATATTAGTTTGCACTTTTGAAATGTTTTTTATCTTTAGTGATTTTTCAGAAACCATAAAGAATTGTGTCTGACACACTGACTGAAAACCTTCTAAAAACCTGTGCCCTCGTGTGTGTGAATTTTGCCTGTAGAGTACCAATTAGTTGTGTTCCATTTAAATAAAACCTGGCAGGCTCTGAGTATAATTAAACTTCGCTGTAGCTCTGCCTTTCCTGTAGGGGGCACAGCCTTTAGTCTCTTATCACCTTATGAGCTACTTTATTAATATCATTTGAATTATTCCTTATACAATGGGGGAACATTCCATCCTTTGTTGAATGGGGTCGTATCTAGGTCACACCTCTTTCCTTCTGTAGCTCTCAGTGACTATTCGTGGTTTTAATCTTTATGCATTCATTTAAGCCTGAATAATAACTTTGCTAGGATGTGCTTGAAAGTGTCAAAGCATTCATGGAAACGTTGGAGCAAGGCTGAAAGAAAGAGTGAAGAACGATTTAAATATGGTATAATAAAAACTCAATAATAAAGGCCTTGGAGTCTTCTAAAAATCTCCTTTAAAAAGAATATGCCATTTATACTTACACACATATTTTAATTTTTATATTTGATTTCCCTATGGCTCTGAAGATACAACAGTGAAATGAGAAAAAAGGAACTCTTTGGTTCCTATTATTTCATATATGTAGAATTTATAGTTCTTTTATTTCTTTGTGAGATCAATTGTTTAGTTAAATCATGCCAAACACTTGTAAGCATTAGACACACCACAGATCAAGAAAATGGGGTTTAAGTGTTTGCGATCCTTCTAAGACTATTTCACTGGCTGGATTATGGCCCAGACCATCTTCCCTATCACTTAAGTTTGTCTTCAGTTCTAGGCAAACTGGGCCATAGCTCTCAGCAAACGATTCTGAAAAACCATAAAATCCTCAAAGAGCCAAAACCTGAAGGTTGAAATATTTTGCATATGCTTTGTGCGAGATGTTCCTACTTGGAAACATGTTTTAGGCTAAGTATTGCATGACTTGAAGAAAATACAGTCTGTTCTACTCAAAGACGGGAGCTGTCTTTTTCCTTCATGATAATTTCATACCCTTATTTTCATCTGTCAAACATCTTCATCTTTTTTCCTCTCTCAGGAAAACAGCACAAGGGGGTCAGAATCCATGCCTCAGTTAACCCTCCGCCCCCCAAATATGTCACAATTTCCAATAGGATATTAAGAAGATGAGACATTTCTCTTAATTAAAAGGAAGAATTCTCTACCTAAATAATAGATTGCACCAAACTCCATTATCAGCTGTTTACTTAATTCATGAACCATAAGTAGAAGAGTTTAAGGGATCTCTGTCAGCTTTGGCTATCTTCAAAGGTAACTCACTTACTTTGCCTTGGCAGGACAGTCTCAGGATGTGCTAATATCTTCTCTGTGGAAAGACTAACTCAGCAGGTAAATCCAGCTGGCACCAGTTCAACCCCTGCAGTTCCCAGCAGGAGCTTGCCATATGAGCCAAGTTTAGCTTTCATCCAGAGCCCTTCCCTTCTGTAATGGCTACAGAGGTGCGAATGACATCCCAGTGGACGCTCTTTTCACAGAAGGGCTTCAGTGAAGGCAGTATAGAAATGTGTAACTCTGCTCCTATGAGCCAAGCAACCCGTCTGCAGTAGGGAAAACTGAAGACTGGCTCTGCTTGATGGATTTTAATGATCTCTAGTTTCAAACCACCATATCTTTGAGTTTCTTTCTTTTTTTTTCAATCATTCCATTCTTTATCCCACTTCCGGGTTACCCCTCCAAAAGTCCCCATCCCACATCCGCCCTCTACCCCCTCCCCTTTGCCTCTATGAGCTTGCGGGCCCCGCCCACCCGGGCCCCGCCCACCCACCTTCTCCCTCCCCACTGCTCCATCATTGAGAGGAGATGAGGAGGATACAACAGAAACAAAATAACTAAATAACTTCTGTTATTAGATGTGGTTCATTGATGTATATTTCTTGAAGCCTGCAAAACTGAGTATGCAGAGACAAAGGTGCTATGAAATGACAAGGAGATCAGAAAAAAAAAATCTAGCTTTGTATTTCGAAACCAATTAGTTTTTATTGATAGCAATCTCCATCACTTTACTACACTTTTTAGTAATTCGTTGTCGTTTTCTTGTCTATAATAGAGTTGTTATAATGGATTTTAATATTTCGTATAACTGTAGTGGGGAAGCGAATGAAGCAAGTTTTTAACTGACAGAATTCTACACAAAAGAAGATCACGAGAGGGAACAGGAAGCCCAGGAGTGGAGTTAAGTAAATGTTTTCAGTCGGCCATGCATTTGTGTGCCAGACTGAGTCAGGATAAAAATTAATATTGTCCGGGAAAACTTCCATAAAAAATAAGTAACACAAAAACTTTCTTCTTCTTCCCTCTCCACCTCCCTCCTCCTTTCTGTCTTCCAACCTTCCCCGACTTTCCTCTTCTTCTTTATCTCCTTCCAGTATTTAACAGAAATGTTGATCTTGGCAACCTTTTGATAGTGCCTCATTTGCATAGATGTAGTCATTGTCACTGAGTCCTGGGCTCTAATTTTATCAGTTTCCTAACTATGGTACATCTTGCATGATAGATAAGAATGAAGAGCCTTAGAGACCATGACATGGCAGCTCTGCTATGTGCTATGAGATCACATGAATCAGCCCCTTCAGGGTCTACACAGTAAGCATGGATATGTCAGAGGTTATTTTTAGAGTTGCTGTGAAACAACAAAATAAGACTGTACCTATATTGCTGCATAGAATTGCTAGAGTCCCATGGCTAAATAACACATATCAACTGTTCTTTTTTATACAACATGGTATATAGGGTATTAGTGACATTATGTCTCAGTCCCAGGTCATCATCTTCCTTGAGTTGGGAGATGAAAAAAGTCTTGTGATGGGAAGGCGATTTAACAAAAGGAACTGACAAAATGTTCCTTGCAGCTGTACAAACTACAAATGAAACACATTTGTCCCAATTCTCTGCTGGGTTTTGTTATCTAATGACAGATTTGGCGATTTGACTAAGAAATAAAGGAAAAGATAAGCACAAGCATCAGGGGTCTGTGTTGTGTCTTTGACTTTCCACAGAGAACTGACTCTTCTTATCAGCTACACGAAACATCAAGAGATATGTGCAAGTATTTTGAACATTTGCCATCACATTATAGTTTTAGGATAGATAATTCTTATAGATGCCCTGATATGTTACAGATTTTACATTTAAAGTATACATGTGTAAACCATGAAAATATACATAGTAACTTTGAATACAGTGAGAAGATCATAAAATTAACTGGCTCTCAATTTTGAAAATCCATAGCAGGGAAAATGCTTAAAGTTTCTTGATACAGATATGCGACACTCCTGATTCCAGTATTAAATACTTTTTTCCATTTTCATTTTCCAGGACAGTGCTCTTTATAGTCACGTGCATATGAAATATATTTCTTGAAAATATGAGTAGTTTTACATATATTTTCAGAAACGTTTTAATATAATTACCAGAAGGCTGTTCTTAGGAACATAGGAGACAATAACAAAACCTAAGAAAATTTAGAGCATATTATGTAGTTGTAACATTATATTACTTGTAAACCTAAAATTGCATACTCATGAGTGCCTATGCCTTATGCACAAATTATAGCTACCGTTCAATTTGATTTATCATGTGTCATTACTGTGATTTACATATGTGTTTGCTTTCCTAGAAATGAGCCAAATGAATCCTCATTATCGCCATTTTATTTGTAAGGAAAGTGAGTTAGTGTACAGTTAAATAACTTGTCTCAATATACTTGTGTCAAAGTGGAAATGCCTTCACTGAAGCTCAGACACCCTGTCTTCAGCACTAGTCTTATCAAGTCTTTGTGCAAGGGGAAATTTTACCATCAAGTAGCCATAGCCACTTCTGCCTTTGCCAGCCCAGCAGAGTATTCTATTAGAGACAAGGATACAAGTGGTCAAAGTGCTTAGCATGATAATATATGGAATTCTGTAGGCTTTCCTTCCCACATTTACTAATTACTGATAATCACGTTATCAGAATATACTTAATCAATGCTTGTATATTTTAGACTTGCTCAAGGTTTTCTTCATAATCCAGTCTCCACTAGCATCCACTGAGCTCTCCTTTTGTATCTTTCTTTCCACCTGAAATCATATGTTCTTTGTCCTATCATCTTTTCTCTGTTTGAGAATATAAAAAAATTAAACTGCCATCCCAGGCCAATAATATATTTTATATCTATATTTCAATTATCTCATTAAGAATCTCTTTTCCAAACAGTGCTATCTACTGTAGAACACTTCTCTTGTTCTACTAGAAAAACAAAGCACCTTCCAAAGTTTTAGTCAGCTTGTCACACATGTCTTTTTTCAGGAGTACCTCATGATAAGAAATTTTCCTGACCATTCAGTGGAAAAATGTAGGCAATTTTTGTCTTTTCTACAAACCAACTATCATGCTTTTTGCCCCTTTTATGTGTAGACTTAGATATAATATAATTATGAAAGTTGTTTATATTAGGAAAGTATATCTTTGTCTATGAATCTCACTAAAATACCCTTATGAAAGTATATTTTGCCTATATATTTCATTAAAATACCCTTAGTGGTAGGCTACATTAGAGGAATTCCTTATTGTTATAGAAGAATCTGAATTAAAAAATATTATTTAATTTTAAATGGTAGATAATATCAAATGCTAACAGTTTTTGTCCAAAATGAGTTCCAAATTATAAATGTGCTATGAAGGGCACAGGCTCAAGATTTTGGCTCAGACTTTTGAAGCTGTGAACCTTAGGCAAAAAAGACAACTTCTTTGCATCTGCTTTTTTGTCTGTAAATAGGAATGTTAATACTGTTTAGGATTGTGCTGATTAAGTTCATATCTTTAAAGTGGTTTGCAAAATTGTATGGCTTACAATATGGCACTGTTAAGTATTACATGCTCAAAATCTTTGGGTTGACATTCTACATTTAACAGGGTATTAATTAGTGAGTATTGTCTTATTTGTTGACAATAAAGGTGCCAGAAACAAGGTAAATGACTGAAGTTCAATAGTTCAAAGAGTCCTTATTTACTCCCTTGATAAAACTTTTCAATGGACCTCCAGCAGACTTAGGTCACAAATCAAACCTTAATTATGAGTGCACTGTAATCTGATTTGCTTCAGGATCATAACTCCTGTCAATTTCTCATCACTAAAGTATGGAAGGAGAGGGGTTTTATCATCCTCAGTGACCTGGATTCTTCGAAACACAATTCTTGGTCACACCCAGAACACTGCTAGATTTTTATCCTCAGTGTCTATAGATAGACATCCCTAAGCTTGAGTTTCCCTTTCCATGATGTGGCATGTCGCTTGAAATTATATTTTCACTTATTTATACCTTTCTGACCTTTATTAAGAATGGAAACACTTTGAAAAGAAAAGCTAATAAGGGAAGCATTTCTCTGAAGTTGGGTTTCAGTACAGAGACCTTATGATTTCCCAACCAAAACAGTTTAGTTCCAACAAACTGACAGTTGAATGCCTTGCATTTTGCATTTCTTTGATGCATCACTGTGGGGAAAACATTATCTGTCTGGAAGCACATTGAGAGCCAGATCCAAAACGTAATTCTCCATCTGGAACACCAGGGAAGTAAGTTGCACTCTATAAATCCGGGTTTGATGAATGCATACTATGAAGTAAATTCTTTAAGTGACTTAAAGCTACTATTTTTAACAGCAATTTCTTTCACCATCCTATTCTATCTTTGAGGAAGCCAATATAACTCTTTCCTTAAAGTTGTAATTAAGAGAACTTAGAATTGGTTTTATAAGCCTCTAGTAAATTGAAAAGTTACTCAATGAAATATTGTGTAGTTCACCAAGAAAAGTAAGCTGATACCAACATATAGGCTATCAGAACTGTTTACTTTATATTTATAAACTGTTTAACAAAGATGAAATATCTACTGATTATTCTATATATTAGGAATGTTTTTATATATATTATGATTAATATTTTGTCATGGATTCAAGTGCTGTTTTATTTTTGTCACTCCCCTATGGCAACCTTTTAGCATTCATATCATTTGACTCACTTTGTACTTTTTTTTTTCTACTCAAAAGTATGACAAACTTTCACAAAAACAATTAATACAAATCGTCTGTCTCTAATTTCAGGAAACAGAAAGAATCACTTTTTCTTTATTTTGTTTCCTGGGGATATTCATGCTTTCATACTTCATAAAGCACTTCAGATTACAGCATCATGGTAATTCTTAATATTATATGAAAACTGTCAGGAAAATGTATAACAACTATCATGGGTATAAAATAACATCGAAGCAGTAGCTTACGTGTGAAAAGTTTTAGTAGCTTATGGTAGCTTCCAGAGAAAGCAGCATTTTATTTCCTGTAAAATAATAGCAACTGTATAAAATGTCAGTGTAACTGCCCACAGTTACATCAAACGGGTTACCTGGAAGGGAAGCAGGAGATGTATGGGAAGGCGGCCAAAAAGAGATGTAGACCAATACAACACTGCTGTTCAAGGTCTCATAGTTTAATGAAGAACTCCAAATATATAGGCAGGGGAAAAGGCTGGAAGCTTCTCAGCAGAACCAGTTCAGTTGCTCTGCAGGTGGCGAATGTTTCTCAGGAAACTGCAGGTCCTTGAAGAACAATGGGCTTCACCTTGGTCTGAGTGCTCCACCATAGGTGGAGGGAATCATGGCTGACACAGGCTGGGAGAGGAACTTCACATTGGTAGATGAAAAAGTTCCTGACAGATGGCATGGCACCTCAATAAGGCTCTCTACATATTAGATAATTTTTATTTTACTAACTTGTACAGTTATTTAAAGTGAATCATTTTATAGGTAGGAAAGGTGAAAATATGCTGTAAAGCCTTATGGCATGATCTTCCTTAACTCTCAGGCTATCCCAAGTCTATCGATGTTTGCAATATAAAGAAAAGATGATTTCGGCATAGTTCAATAATTTGTAGTAGGTCAGAGAGCACTTCATTTGGCAAAGCGTCAGTGTCCAAATTGCTAAAGCTCTTGTCTCTACCAACTCAGCCACATACTGCCTTCCTCGAACTATTACCATTATTATGATTTTTGTTTTATTTATGCTAATATTTTTCAAGGAAGGAATCATAGTTTAGAAAAACCATATCCTTCAGAAAACGTCAGTACCTACAAGACTAATATGAATATTTATGTAAAGAAGCATGGAAAATTCAAAGTGAGAAAATATGACTACTGAAGCACTTCCAACAAAATTTTAAGTTTAGATCTTCACTTACATGGCATTCATTTCGTTATAGAAAATATATCAGTTCATCAGGAAGCTAACTTATTTCTGATCCTGGGGTTCCAAAGATGATCATCAAAATGGTAATTTTGTTGAGTATGCTAAAGGACGACATGCATAGTCATCTTTAGTATCAAAATAAGTGAGCCAT
Source organism: Apodemus sylvaticus (assembly GCF_947179515.1). Taxonomy (NCBI): domain Eukaryota; kingdom Metazoa; phylum Chordata; class Mammalia; order Rodentia; family Muridae; genus Apodemus; species Apodemus sylvaticus. Next base: position 25,831,638 of record NC_067482.1, read on the forward strand.
TTTTCTAGGTTACAATTCTCTCTCTTCTACATTCTACTTTTCTTCCTCATCTTCTTCCTCCTCCTACTTCTTCCCTTTTGCCTTTTCTCTCCCTCTTTTTGTCTTCCCCTTCCTGAATCTTTTCCTCTTACTACCCTTCCTCTCCTTCTTATTTTATTCTATTTTTTGCAGAAACTTTCATTGAAAATAATTCACTATAATCATAGGCATCTAGTTACTTATTGAGTTTACATTCAATGTGTGTGTGTGTGTCTATGTCAGTGTCTGTGTGTGTTTTCATGTTCCTTTCCTTTGCCTGAATAAGCATCTAAAATTTCTTCTTTGAAGTCCATGGTTTTTATTTGCAGGTTAGGAAAAGGACTGTTATATAAAAGACAGTGTGATATCATACCGATTTGTAGATTTCTAAATATGTGAATAAATTAAACTGCAATGTATAGTATAGACTACTTTGAACCAATGTTTTCTCACTCAGAGTTGCTTATCAGAGCCAAAATAAGAACACTGTTAAGTGTATTATTCTTGAATGCCAAAAATCACCAGGTCAAATTCATTAAAGCATTTCTACTGAAAAAAATGCATAACCCAATAATTGATAATTTCAGAATATTTGTACCAATTATTTTATATTTTAATAGAACTTTGCTTTTAAAAGATGTTCACAAAATAAGATATTAGATTAGAATTTTGCCAAACTAGTGATATTCATAGCAAGATCAATTATTTTAGAGACCCCCTGCAGTTTGATAATACTATCCCAATTCAGTAGAGCAGGAAGATTCATCTGGTTGAACTAAGTGACAGCACCCTTCTTATGCTGTCCATTGTTAGTTTAGCATAGACATCTCATAATATATGCATAGGGATATACTTTCTGGAATAGTCTTCACTAGTTTAGGGCTCATATTCATAATGGTGCTTTTAGAATATTTACATTTTTAAAAGCTTACTATGGATTCCAATGTGGAATGTCTGTATTAATTTTGGTTGATTAAAGCAATCACTAGGGATTAACTAGGAAATTTTAACTCATCAGCTCAGAGGTATTGGTCATGATTGATTGACCCTATAATTTTGGTGCCATGCTGAAGTGGCACATTATCCTATCTTACAGCAGTGACTAGGATCCTACAGTATTGGTTACATTTGTTGTTGTTGTTGTTATATCCTAAAGCATAACTGTATAAGCAAGGATATAATTATTTTGAATCACATAAAAGTATATTTGTCACATAAGAGTATATTGCCAAAAATCAGAAGTGAATGCTGGTACTCTGTTCACTTTCTCCTTTATATGCAGTCCAGGGCCTCAGCTCATGGGATGATGTCACTGACATTCAAGGTGGGTCCACCCACCCCCAGTTATACCTTTCTTGAAATACAGTCATGAAAAATGGTGGTGAGTTTCCATGGTAACTCTAAATCCACTTATGTTCACAGTGAAGCTCCATTACAGCTGTCTTAGTTAGGATTTTAAAGCCTTGAAGAGACACAGTGATTATGGCAATTCTTATAAAGGAAACCACACTGGATATGGGTTGAGCATCTGAGATCTCAAAAACCATAGCCAATGATGGCTCACCTACTCCAGCAAGAACACACCTCTTCATAATGACACCTCTTATGAGCCTCTGGAGGCCAGTTTTTCTCAAACCACTATGTTCCACTCCATGTTCCCCATATACTTTTGGCATCATGCCATAATGCAAAATACATTTATTCCAACTTCAAAATTCCCCATCGTCTCTAACAGTCTGAAAACTGTTTAAAAGTTCAAAGTTCAAAGTCTTCTCTGAAATTCATGCAATCTCTTAACTGCAATCCCCTGTAAAAATCAAACTAAAAAGGCATATATTCCAGCATATAATGCCATAGGTCATATATTACAATTCTGAAAGAGAACATAGTGAGGAAATACTAGACAAAACCAAGTCCACATCCATCTTCGCAAGCTCCATACACTGCATTTCCATGTATAATGTCAAAACACTATTCAGATTTCCAACTCTTTTTTATCTTCATTGACTGAAATGCACTCACTCCTTTCTCTTGGAGTGAGTTCTAATCTGTTTCTAATCTGTGTTAGCAGCTTCTCTTGGCAGGTATCACATGACACTGGCATCTCCAACATCTTGAGATCTCTAAGGCAATTCAAACTTCCCCTTCACAGCATCACACAATGACCACTCTAGACTTCCATATGCCTTCCCTCGTAGCTTCCTTAGCTCTGGAGTGAGATTCCATAACCCCTTTTCTTATATCCTTAACTCTAAACTCAGAACCACAGAGCTGAAGCTGACAAGTTCTGCTGTTTGATGTTGCTGCAGTTTGACCCTCAATGTTCAGTTACATCTTCACCTGCTTTCTGTTTTCAGTGGCTTCCTTCACTGCTTCAGATCGTCTCTCCTGAAACTTTATAGACCAGATTGGCCTCAAACTTAGAGATCAGGCTTCTTTCTTCGCTTCCAGAGTTCTGAGTTTAAAGATGTGCCCCACCATATCTGTTCTAGGCTTTTCCGTAATTCCCTTTCGTGAATTGGAAGCCTAGATGGGTAGGATCTTGTCCTTAGGTCACCTCTCCATTTAACATCAGTTAATCGGGTTATCTCCTTGAACACTGGACTTAGCTCCATTCCAATTCCTGGTTCCCATTTATCCTCAAAATGCACACTTTGCTTGTACAGTCTGCTCCATTTCATTATCACTCTCCATAAGCATGGCCAATAAAAATCACATGCCACAACCCTCACTAGGGTATTCTGAAATCTGTTCTGCAAAGGCAATTATTCCAAAACTCTTCAATTTAGCCTCAGGCAAGTCATTTTGACCAGGGCAGAAAGTACACACATTACTCACCAAAATTTCTTAATAGTCTTTAAGCCACATACGAACATTCTTCTCCTCTGAAACCTCTTTAACCAAGCCACCCTCCCCCATCCTCAACACCACTGTCTTCCATGTTCTTACTAGGATGGTCCATTCAACCCAACCTAAAGTAAGCAAAGTACACATTACACAAAACAAAAGTATAGTCAGTCCTATCACAGTAATACACCATTCCTTGTATAACTTCTGTGTTAGTTAGGGTTTAATGCTATGAATAGACACCATGACCATAGCAACTCTTATAAGGAAGAACAGTCAATTGGGGATATATTACAGTTCAGAGATTCAGTCCATTATTTTCAGTGCTGGAAGCATTGCATTATGTAGGCAGACATGGTACTAGAGAAGGAGCTGAGAGTTCTATTTTCAGATCATCAGGCAGCAGTAATTGACTTCTACACTGATAGTGGTTTAAGCAACTGAGACACCAAAGCCTACCCACAGTGACAAATTTCTTTCAACAAAGTCACATTTACTCCAGCATGTGCCACTCTCTAAGGGCCTATGGGCCATTTTTATTCAAACTACCACAACAACCTTTCTCCTTATGAACAAATTTATGATGGCCAGAATAACTCCCATTTATTTTCATCTCTTATTTCTACCACTTTCCAGTTTTAAAAGCCTATAAGCCTTAAATAAATGTATTTTACAAGACATTTTAAATCTAAATTACAGGAAGGGATAAACAGCAAGCAAAAAGAAGGGAGGAAGAGAGAGAGAGAATATTAGGAGAACATATGATCACTGCTCAGTAGAAATGCTTTCTTACTGATGTCATACAAAACAATATGAAAATACTTTAAAGATAGATAGAATATACTATATAAAATAATATTTACATAAGAGAATAATACAGAAGAAAATGAATATTCTAATTATCTAATTAAAGAGATGTAGACAATAAACATAACAATTGATTTCCAGATTGATACTCAAAATATAAAGATTAATATTTTTATTATCTTTTAAAAATAATATTAAATATACTTGAAGTAAATTTATAAGTTGCAAATGTTGTCAAGGATATTTGGGACTATAGATGGGTCCAGAACAATGCTTTCACATATGTGATATCCACGTATATGAGTTTTCTTTCACACTGACACACATATACACTTGAATAAAAATAAAATAAAAAAGAAATAATACTATGCCAAATAAACACTAAACATAAAAAACTATGCCTATGTTTTTGTGACAACTTCTCTATTAGTATAAATTCAGATCCAGTCATCATTTATACCACCTTGCAAGTTGGAGTGATAGTAATTATCCAGATTATTTTGAAATTAGATACATTTTAATGAAGAATAGGGGATAATTAGGTACTGACATAAGAAGTGATTCTAAGCAAAGAGCCATCTTGTGCATATCAGCCATTTTATTTTAATCATTTTTATATCTCTTGGGATTTTAAAATTAAAGTCTATACCAACAGATGCAAACTAAATTTTTTTCTCAGTGCAGGTGCGTCAAGGGTAACATATATCTAAATTGGATATTGAGTCAAGAACTTTTATTGTTAATTTTGTTGCTTTTTCTTCTATTTTATGCAGCTTAAAACTTGACTAGTTGTCCCCAAGTTTGTAGGAAACTGTTGTAATCTCTAGCATGGGGAATTACAGTGTGCTCCGCTTAAATGAATACATTTGAAATTTTCAGCTTGTTAAAAATATGTTTGTATCTTGTTTATGTAGGCTCATGTACATTTGTGTGGGTGCATGTATGTGCACATACATGAAGCATAGAGAACAACCTATGTACCATTCCTGAAAAGGTTGTATACCTCCTTTGAAACAATGCCTCTCATTGCTCTGAAGAATGCTGAACATGCTGCACTGGCTAGCTATGTCCCATAGCTTCATCTTTTCCTCCTTCCCCAGCACTGGGGTACAAGTCATTGTGACTGATAAGTTTGTTAAAGTCAAGTGGATTGACCTCAGGTCCTCATGCTTGCAAGGTGGGTGGCTTACTAACTCCTCCACCCACTTGCTAATTTTCATCTTGCATACACTATTGTAAGGATATTATTATAAATGCTGATCTCTGTAACGTAGTATTTATAACTCATTAATTTAATAAAACTTATTGACCCAGGAAACAATTTTTTAGACATTTGAACCTTTTTATTCAGTAAGTTAGAGACTGGATCAGATTCAATAGAGAAGTAAGAAGAAAAAGCCTTTGATTAGATAACTCAGAGTTAGATTACAGCTATGTGCTTATATTAGTTTTGGGACCTTGGGCCATTGGCCTGTTTGACTTTTCTCAGCTTCAATTTCCTTATCTGTAAAATGAGAAACATAACATACCAAAAGATCAGTGTTAAGATTAAGTGATAAAATGTGAGTACAGACACATATAATTTTATTAGTTTCCATCGCTGATGTTACAGACATGAGAATTGAGTCTTTGAAACTAAAAAAATCACATCCTCGAGGTTATATGGCAACCAAATCAAAACTCTAAGACTAATGAACATTATCTGTTTCATGAAGCATTCTCCAATTTAATTGTGAAGAAACATATTTATTTCAAGCTCTATGGACTTGCAAAATTTTGTTTTTGAAGGGAATACCTTCATATTACAGCTTGGCCACAGTCTGGTAGAACTAAGCATTTGCTTGGGAAGCATATTCTGTGATAATCTTCTTAACCTCTACGTCATTCAAAACTGACATTTCTCTCTAAGATGAAAACACAATAAGGGATTCCCCATGTTTAGCTACCATAGCTGACAAGGTAGTCACTGAGACCATATGGTGCTGCTCTTCCATGCAATGTGTTCTAGGAAGCTAGCAGATTGCTCCTTACTCATAATGTAGCTGTCAGTGGATTTCCGTGTTAGATTTGCTTAACCACTCTGTACACACTCACCAGTAGATGCAAAATGCGAATCATTCTCTTTCTTTCCATATAATTGGGTTGAAACTTTCACAGTTCATTATTAATTCATAATCTTTAGAATGCATTTCTGACTAAAACTCATTTCATCCTTGGTGTTGGTTTTTTGGTGTAAATATTGCTCAATACATTTGAAAATCAACAGAAATATTTCCTTTATTAATGATAAACATATTTTCTCAAAAACAATAAAAATGAAGAACAAGGGACTTGTGAGATAGCTTAGTTGGAAACAGCATATTATTCTTTCAAATGACCTGAATTTGGTTCCCAGCATTCACGTTGGGTATCTCAGAAGCACCTGTGATTTGAATTCTAGGGAATCTTATTCCTTTTTCTGCTTTCTGTGTGTATTAGTCAGAAATCACTAGAGAAAGAAAACTGATGGAATGAATATATATGATGAATACATGTATATAATATATATAATTTATATATATGATTTATTAATAATATGATAAATATAATTATAATTTATTAATCATATATCATTATATGATATATGATTTACAGGCTGTAAATGATCTTAACAATCACTTTCTCCTGACTAAAAACTCAGAGAACCAATTAGTTTTATGTCCATGAACCTGAATGTCTCAACTGGTCTTCAGTACATGCCAGCATCCCCCAAAAGTAAGATCTAATACTATGAAGGAATGAACTTGACAGCAAGAGTAAGGGCAACGGGCAAAGATCAGGGCCTTCCCTCTTCCATGTCCTTTATGTTGGCTACCACCAGAAAGTATGGCTCAGATTTAAGGTAGATATTCCCACCTCAAAAGATCCAAATTAAGGATCTGTTCCCCCCTTAAATATTTTAATAAAGAAAAATGCATCACAGGTCTATCCAGCTGCATGAGTTTTGTTGATTGTATATGTAGTCAAGTTGACAACAGAGAATAGGCATCACACCACGGCACCTGCACACATGTGGTGCACACACAGATGTACATAAAACAAATACCTGTAAATAGCAATACACAAAATCTACAAACTTAGTAACAATAAGAATCTTATGAAACAGAAACACTGGATAACTTTTCTGTCAGCAGTTACATGATTGATTATATTAATTACATATGCCACCATCAAAAGAAAAACAAGTTATATTAATTAGATAATGAGTTAAATTTTGAATGAGGTTTTTATAATCCTGACTATCATTGAGTTTTCTGTATAATGGTTGAAACATTATTTAAAAAAAAACAACTTCAAAGATGAATATGTGGGGGTCAGGTGAATCAGGAGTGAAAGCAGTAAAAATTCTGTATTTTGTAGGAATCAAAAAATAAGGCATGAAAACCAGAATTCTAGAAGCAAAAGAGGAACTTGCCTTCAAACTCTGGCAATTGGAAGTGCTAGCACTTGAAATACACTCTTTTGCCTGTACAAACCATTTTGTTATCTACCAAGGTTAGGTGATAAAATTGATTTTTTCCTAGTATAAAAGCAGGTCCTAAGAGAAAGGAATTTCAAGTTTAAGCAGATTAGCATTGCTATGATATAATTTGGAAGTTACTCTCTACCTCTGCTCTGTCAACCTTATCTGCAGGATTTGCTTTCCCATTGTTTGCCTCATGCTCTCTAGGTATCTGGTTCAAAAAACACATGGCCAATCCAAGACAGCTAGAAGTGGTATTTGGTCTTGTTGCTTTACCGCTTAAAAATAGTTTCAAAAATTCCCTTTCCTTGCAGAATCCCTTCACAGTTCATTGAACAGAACTGATTTAAAAGTAGGACCTCAGTAATGGAACTGAAATTAGTTCCTATTCCTATAGGATTTTGACAGACTAGCTACAGTGTCAAATGAAACAGAGCCTGCCATCAAAGAGAGTTATCAAGAACATGTGTGGAATGTGTAGTATTTGTTCAATCACTCAATGTGGTGGTAAAGGTAAAGAAAGAGAAGGCTAATTCTGGTTTCTGCATGTCTTAGTTCTATTTGCGTAATGAAAGGAAAATGAGAGGCAAATGGTTTGTGTAGTTGTTTTGTTCAGTTTTGGTAGAATATTGGGTATTCTAGTCTGGGGGTTAGATATATACTGGAATATAGTGCTGGAACTGGCAAAAGGGTTGAGCTTTCTATAATAAGCTTGATGATGAAATTGCAGATATAACATTCACTGGAAGAAAATTCAAGGTTTAATTTGAATATATTCATTTAGAATTCTTTGCAGACCAAGGGAGTACAATAGAAGAACAAGAAATAAATTAACACAGTTGCATAAATATAATTTTGTTAAATATATCAATAACATAGGAAGAAAACAACCTATTCAGTAGAAGATGCTGGGAAAAATGGGTATTCATCTACAGCAGAAATTAGGCCCAAATGTCCAATCCTGCAAAAAAAAAAAAAAAAAAGAAAGGTCTAAGTAGATCAACAACCTTACTATGAAATGTAAAATCCTGAAACTGCTGGATACAAGCACTGGGAGCATGGCTCAGGACTTAGACACACTCAAGCATTTTAAGTAGAAAACCGATGTCACGGGCTATAGCCCCAGGCATTGCTAAATGGGAGATTACATAAAATCAAAACTTTGTTCAAAACAAGAGGATTTATCCACAGAATGAATGTTTAGAATGAGAGAAAATAAAATAGCATTTTCCCAGACTTTGATTCACAAATAAAATGTGTAAATAACTGCAAACACTTAAAAACCAAATATTCTCTTCTTAATTAGTAAATGGGCCAATAAACTAAATAGATCATCTTCAGAAGAAGATGCCCAATAAACTATAGTTGTCCAATAAATGAATAAGTAGATAGATAAATAGATGACAGATTGATGATTGATAGATAAATAAATATTTCTAAAAGCATTAAACTTCCATAGTCGTCAAGTCAATGAACACTAAACTATTTTATAATTTAAACTTATCCTAGTTAGAATGACAGGTAGTGTCAGGAAGGATTATTTAATAGAAAAAATTGTTCTTATTAATAGAAGTGCAAGCAAATTCATCTGCACTGGAAATTGGTGTGATTGTTCCTCTCAAATAAACAGCAATAAATAATAACTAAAAAGGAGATCTCATACATGATACACCTCTATCACTCCTGCACATATACCGAAAGACTCTATGTGCTACCACAGATATATTTGCACATTCATGTTTGTTGGTGTTCTTTTTACACTAGTGGGGAATGGAATCACCCTAGTTGCTCACTAAAATAGATTGTGATTATGAAAATATGGTACACATAATTTATGATGCTGTATTATAATATAATACAAATGGATAATAGGAGAAATAGTCTACTAATTGAGGTAAGCTGGTGTCTGAAAGAAAAATACTTCATACAAATGGATAATATGAGAAAGTCTATTAATTGAGTTAAGCTGGTGTCTGAAAGAAAAATACTGCATCTTCTACTGTACTAGTAGATCCTAACTTCTACTTTTTATGTATGTGGAAATATGGCAATAGATTCTTAAATTAGAATGGGTCCAGAATAAGGGGGAAAGAAGCTTTAATGAAGGCAGGTGTGGCAGGTAATAGAGCATTTAATAAAAAAATGGGAAGTAGAATCCCAGGTAGGGCAAAGTTAAAGTTAGTTGTTAGAGACACAGTGATCAGAAAGAGAATCCTTTGTTCTGAAAATAGTATCATGTAAAACTAAATATATATTTACATGATGTAAAGAAATCTACTATTTTGTGTGCGATGAGCATATAAATGAATTTAGGAATATTTTTAATAATAGAACAAGAGTGCTAACTACTCAAATAGAGGCTTCTTGGGTGATGCTGACATTTGCAACTACTATTAGGTTAGAATGGACTTAATATTCGTTGGTAGTTGTCTTCAGGTAGTGGCAGTAGGACAGATGTGTCTAGGTTTAGGTGCAATTTCAGGAAAAATCATTAGTGCTCATTATCTATCATTAACAACCCATGTATTGTGTGATTCTCTTTTACTCCTTGTTTCCGTGATGCAGTTCTGAACAGAACATTAGTTTTCTTGTTGAACATATTGAAGAATTTCTAAGATGAGTATATAAAAGAGATTATATAAGTTTTCTTGCATAGCCTCCCCCATAGATCAGTAAATACCTTGTTTGCTTATATTATTTTTGTGTTGATGAGAAGCTTAGAATTAGGGAAGAAATGAACTCTCTTGCATTCATTATCCATGAGATTTTATACTGCTCTGAGTTTCTGTCTCTAAGTCAAACATATCAAAAATCTATGGAATATTCCTCAACCTGTAACCCAATTTACAAATTTAATATTCCAATGAGAAACAAATGTTTCTTCGTTCTTTACTCATCTTTGGTAGTTGCTCTTTGTCTCCTGAAGCAGTTGACAGACTACAAAGTCAAGCCTTGAAGCCAGAAATCCTGTATGTGCTGAATGAATCCATGGAGTGTGCTCTGGACAGCGGTTCCTATGTGGTTTGCTCCCACAAATTAGTTAAAAAGTTGACTTTTTTTTAAACCTTCATGTAGCAGTAGAGATCTGACTGGTGTTATATGAGTTTGCTAATGTGAGCTCCAGGAAAGGAAAGTAACAGTAACAGAGTACTGATATAACTTCTTACCCCGGATTCCCTTGTCTTCTACGAAAATATATATATATATATATATATATATATATATATATATATATATATATATATGCCATAGGAATGGTGACAATATCAAAGATCCTTCAGTGATCATTTGAAGATTCAATGAGTGAATATATATTTATTCCTGTGTGCTTTTCCCCTCAATATATAGTACATTTTTGTGGTCTTAATGACTCCTTTTAGCAAAATGTTGACGAAAGTGAAGTAGCACCAAAAGGTACCTAACAAGTTATAGGTGTTTGAAAGTTACAACCAAAAAGGTTGTATTTGTTTTTTATTTGGTATACATATTTATCTCGAGTTGCTACCATGTGTGCAGTTGAGGACTTAGTCTTTTAATACATACATAGTCTCTTCATTATTTTTGTTCTTGGATCTGTTAATTCCATCAAAATTAAATTCGTGATTCTCTGTTTTTATTAAAATAATTTATTTATGGACTTTCTAGTTATATAAAGTACTGAAATTATTATTGAATGAGTTATTTTGCCATTAAAATATATTTATGATATTTTAGATTTAGTTTCTGCTCAAATCTATTTTTGGCCAATGCATGATATTTGCTGATTAAAAATTTTCCAGATAGATTGCTCAGCATTTAAGAATAGATGCTAGTTTTGTAGAAGACCCAAGTTCAATTCTCTGCACCTATGTCAAACTCATAATAGTGTGTCATTGATGCCCTCTTCTAGACTCCATGGGCACTACACTAACATCTCTCTCTCTCTCTCTCTCTCTCTCTCTCTCTCTCTCTCTCACACACACACACACACACACACACACACACACACACACACGCACGCACGCACATTAACATAATAATCTTTAAAAAAGACTTTAAGATTTACTATATTAGTTAGTTAGTTTCCTTTTATACATTGACTAGGAAATCGCAATAGATTACCTACTCATTGATCTCTGTGGGCTTATTTCTCCTGAAGGAATCATTCCTTTATTACTGATTAGCTCACCAATCAGCCCATCTTTCTCATCATTATATGATTATTAGTTGATTGAGAAAATGACCTCGAAGGCCTTTTTTTCAGCCCCATTGTGTGGAACATTCCATTCAGTTCCATTTCATTTTAAAACATAAATAACAAAATAAAAACATTTTCCACAAAATATCAGATATTTAATTAATGCTTTCCAGCGTAAGTGTGGTATCAAACATTTCCTCTAATTATATTCATTAGTGGTTTCTCTCGGACAAGTTTTAATTAAGTTGTACAATGAAGATCAATACTCGTTGCGTATTCATTGTAATTTACCACATGCATATATACTGTTCAGAACAATTTAATTACTGTAATTGTAGCAAAGCAGACATGTAGAAATTGCACTCTATTACTGCCAATCCACTCTTTAATAAATTTGTTAAAGTCGTTGAGAAATTATCTTCTCTCAAATTCATATTTGGATGTACCCTGTCTACCTTTGAATTTTTTAATACTGATTTATAAAATGTTTCCATATATATATATATATATATATATATATATATATATATATATGGAAATAGAAACATTAATGACATTACTGAGTGTCTTTTTTTATATTCCATCATAAATATTGAGAAACAAATGAAGTTTAAATAAGAATATCCATAATTGTACCAATTTAGTGAAAAATAGACTAAGGAAATTACAGGGATAGATTATTCCATTTTATTTATGTAAATTAGCCTCCTATTGCTTTAACTTTATACTTTTACATAAGGATTTATTTTTGTTTTATAAGGGAAGCTTCCAAATATAGTAACTTCTGCTAAAGGATATTCTCCCAGTAGCACTCTATAAAAATAAATGTAATGAAGAAAAGCTATGGTAATATCAGTACATAAATGTCAGAGCATCTCTACCTTGGAACAAGTAAAACACTGATGAGATAATTGTTTCATGTATTTCTTTGCTGTGTATATGGGGATGGTTAGCCATATGCTTGACTTTTTGTCAACTTTAATAGCAAAAAGATAAAAAAGGGAAAAAGAAAGAAAAGAAGAGAAAAGAAAAGACTAGATACCTATGGCCATCATCAGAGATAGTGGATGAGAACTACTGTTGAATGCTGATTAAGAAACAGCCTCTGGATCAGTTCCTTGACAAGATGATTAATTTATAAGGCACACAGCTGTTGAATATTTGACCCTAGAAAGGCTTGTAGGCTTGTCTTGGTTGCTGTGGGTTTTTTTCATGGTCTAAATTATTGTTTATTAGCATGTGTATATATGTGTGTGCTCAACTATATACATGTGAGTATGGGCGTCTGCAAAGGCCAGAAGAACATGTCATAACTTGAGCTGGAGTTAAAGGTTTATACGATCTGCCTGAATTTGTAGATGGAAACAGAGTTCAGGAAATCCCAAGAACAGTACAAAATCCTAGTGAGCTACCTCTCCAACCCAAGGTATTGTTTCCTTTAATGGGAAAAAAACAAGGCATTGTGAAAAAGTGATGAGAACTAGGTGATATCAGGACACTGAGTGATAACACTGCACTTGGATAAAGGAAGGGGAGGATCAGGGACAAATGATATTACTTTATAGAATGTCAAATACATATGAAGAATTGGTAATTCTCAGAAATGTGATAGTTACTTAATATATTCAAACATATTTTTTAATGATTAACAAGAAAAGCATATTAAACACACTTGTCAGGAATAATGTGATCACAGCTTACATTACATTACATATTCCATCACTGAAAGAATCAAGGCAGGAACCTGTAGATAGGACGTGCCAGAGAAACCATGGAGGCATGTTAGTCATGGGCTTGCATTTCTATACTTTTTACTTTACATATTAATTAAAACTGTTTTCTTCTAGTTCTCTGAAGACTTGACCAAGGTCTCAAGAGTTTATTCTGCCTTTTGTACACAAATACCAATTTAATTCTATGTCCTTTTTCTCAATTTCAAATTTTCTCATTGCAGATGTAAATATCATTTTTGCTTTGTGAGTTTTATGGAAACATTTGTTTTCAGAAGGAATTAATCTTCATATGCATGTAGAAAATGAGATGTATGTATTTCCCATCAATTTTATCATCTGCTATTCTAATTTTTATACAGTCACATTAAGTAAAATTATTTATTTCTATTGTATTTACTGTCTTATATTTTTGTATTATATTCAGATATCAATGGCTACCCTTCCAAAATTGAATTAACTTTTAAGCTAGTATTCTGAAACAGTGAACTCACTTTTATATATATTTTGAGCCCCAAAACAGCAATGTAGATTGATGTACACTAAAGTTAATTCAAGGAGTATTAACTAAAGTTTGACCGCATTGGAGTTCTGTAGTTAATAATGAATATTTAAAGTGACAAGTTAAGAAGAGGCCAGGCTAACAGGCTGCTAAGAATTCCTAGTGTTCCTAAGCACATCAATTTTGATCACATGTTGAAGCTCCACTGACTGTAGAACAAGTCCACCTTCAGTTTGACAAGGTGAGCTAGTTTATCTCAACAATACAGGCGTACTGCTGCTCAATATCTAAGATGATCCAAAGGAATCATTAAAATGAATAAACATAACAATTTAAGTGTTCACTCCCCCGGCATTTAGTCATGTCTAGACAGAACCTAGTGTCCCAGATACAGTAAAAGGAGGACAAGGACATTTATGTTTAATGTAACCTTATTCCCATGGAGACCAGGAAAGGCAACAACAGAGTAAAATGAAGAGCTTAGATCTTAGTGAAGAGGTGGATGCAGTTTCATGTCGAGCAAGACTTAAATGATAGAGGCGACAGGACAATTGTGCTTTCTTTCTTTTTTTTCATAATTCGTTTTTCTTTATTTTAATTTTTTTAATATTTATTCTTTAGTCTTTTCTTACAGTCAAGTCTCTATCACCCTCCTGGTATGCCCTCTGATTGTTCCTCATCCCATATCTCCTCCCAGGTGTCCAAGAGGCTGTCCCCACCCCATCCCATCAATCCTGCAGCCTTGAGTCTCTCAAGGGTTAGGTGCATCTTCTCTCACTGAGGCCAGATTCAGCAGTCCTTTGTTGTATATGTGTCGTGGGCCTCATATCAGTGTGTGTATACTGCCTGGTTGGTGGTTCAGTCTCTGAGAGATTCTGGCAGTCCAGGTGAGTTGAGACAGCTGGTCTTCCCATGGGGTCTCCCTCCTCCTCAGCTTCTTTCAGCTTTTCCCTAATTCCCCAAAGGGTTCCTCAGCTTCTGTCCATTGGTTGAGTGTGTTTGCATCTGACTCTTTCAGCTGCTTGCTGGGCCTCTCTGAGGGCAGTCATGAGACTCCTGTCTGTTAGCACACCATAGCATCTTTAATAGTGTCAGGCTTTGGGGCCTCCCCTTGAACTGGATCCCAATTTGGGCCTGTCACTGGATTTCCTTTCCCTTTTAACTATGGCTGTTCAGTAAAGGCATCATTACTGGAAGGAACTGTCAGTCCTCCAATGTGAGGCCAATATGATTAAAGTGCTTTAAAGATAATGAAACATCTGACTCGCATCTTATGTTTATAGAACTTCAAATATAGATAAAAACAGTTACTCAGGAAAAGCCGTGTATATGTGAAAGTTCTGGGTTTCCTACAACTTTTAAATTGATTTATAGGATACATATCTTCACGTGTATATTTTCTCAGCAGAATTCTTGAAATGTGAAATAGATTTATATGTTAAGTACACCTAAATTTTAGGAAATATCCACAGTTTCAGTTTCAGCTGTGATTCTATGTCATAGTAATTTTCTCTTACTCTCATAGGATATGTTTCCTATGTTTCCTTGTCTATGAACTCTTGTTCATTTTATATTTCAGACTTAAACTTTCAGATAGAATAACAATTTTAAAATTGATAAAAGTCCAAAATATTGGTCTTGATTGTGATATGGGTAGCTTCAGAAAATACTGCATGTGGCTTCTCTTCTATCCCATAAATTAAGCTCAATCAAAGCAGTTCAGTTACATTTTGGGCTAGAGAGAAATAAAAGATGTGAAAAGGGTAGAAAGATAATTTTCTTAGATCCATACCCAAAGCATTCAATTAAACTGCATTCTTTAATTTTATTTCCCAAGGTCAAAATGTAAGCACATTGTATATAGGATATGGGTCAGTATAAGTATATGCACTTTATCTGTTGTTTCTTTGTAATGAGGGTATTTATATCAATCCTTGGATTACTAAAAAATAATCTTAAATTTCTTGAAATCTTAGGAAGTATTGAAAAATTGAGGCACATTTTAGGCTCTGGTTATATATATCTATGTAGAAGACATCTGAGGATATTTGGGATTCTTACCTACAGTAACAAGCTTGTGAATTGCTAGATTCTTCATCTTGAGTAAAATTACATTAATTTGTTTCTTAGTTAAATTTTCACTTGTACTGAAGATTTTGATGATAATCATGAAAATATTAAATATGCTTGTGAAATGTTTACTGCTATTTAATGTAATTATTTGCCAGTTCTTACAACCTTTGAGATAAAAATAAAATATGCTTAGCGGCTGTGAATTAATGCCAACTCTAATTGTTTTGTTTGTGGGTTTGTTTTAAAGTTTTTTTTTTTTACCTTTGTTGCAGGGCTTTTAGGGATGGAGCTTGAGGTTTAATAATGAAGACATGGAGACATCTGTGTTGTTTAAAGCCTAATGGACCTTTTGCTAGAGCAGTCTCTCAGCTAGCTTCTAACTTAACCCAACTTCTCTGCCACTGCCTGCCACCCTGAAGCTCTCTGCCCTACTTCCCTGCTATGTTCCTGTTCATGTTCTGTTAGGCTGCTCCTGTCTCTGCTTGGTTGTTCTGCAGGTTGTCCAGCCCCAGAAACCCTTACCAGTTCTTTATTATGCAAAATGCTGCATTCCTTACTCAACCAAATGGCTTTGCGGACTAGCAGCTTGCATTTCTGTTTTTGGGCAGATAAGGAAGTGACAAACATTGACACATCCCTGGCCTGCTCAATTAGTGATTGAGAACTCAGGGACACACTTTTTCACAGCCAGTAAATAAAATATCTGTGGGTGATCCCAACACATCTTATTTGAATTTTTTACTTTTATTTGGTAAAAATAGCATTTAGGTTTATATATACTTTAAATGATTTTGTTACAATTCTCCATTCATTACTATAAGCCAACAGTCCTTTTCACTATAATAACAGTTTGGTCATAATAAAATCATAATCTAATCTCGATAATATAAGCAGTATGCATCTCAGGGGTGCAGTAGGGATATACTCAGTTCGGTGTTTTGTTTTTTCTTTGTTTCAGTGAATTTATTGGATTCACGCACTGTCATGGGGGACCTTGGATGGATTGCTTTCCCAAAAAATGGGGTAAGTTCTTTGGAAAGTTTCCATAAAACACACCCTTCATCCTTCAAAAGTCATATTTGATTGAGATTTAATTGGACATTTTTGTCAAGAAGAGGGTGGTATATTTCTGTAAAATGGGTTTGATGGTATTTCAAATGAGTTCTGACATAAAATTAACCAGAAGAAAGGGTTTTCGTGACTAAATATGAAACACATTGCTTTTCTCTCAGTATTTCTTTCTCTCTTTCTCTCTCTCTCTCTCCTCTCTCTTTCTCTCTCTTTCTCTCTCTCTCACACACACACACACACACACAAACAAACAAGCAATACAAATCTTTCAGCACCTAGGAAATGTGGTGCTTTGCCACTATTGCAGTTAAGTTACGTAGGAAATGTAATTAACATATGTGTGAAATATTAATGTATATAGAGATCACATCATCTTTTATTCCACTGAAAACAATTGAAACCACTACAAGAGTTCAGTTAAGTTCCCTTCAGCCAAAAGCATGTCATCACTTCTACTACCATTCAAACATTTTGTACCAAATTATGAATTTTCTTCACTGAAAACTTTTCAGAAAAAAAACTTAATGAATTATTTTTATGTTTAATGTTTTATTAAATTATTTTATTTAGATATGTTAAAACAAAACATTTGATAAGATAAATGTTATAATGTTATATTAAGTCTATATGCATATAAATGTATATATAATATATATACATGAATATATGTATTATATATAAATGTGTGTATATATATGTATATATATATATATACATGCATATTACAGAATTTGTAATTTAAAAAGGATTACAGGATTATCTTTTCAATTTAATTCACAAGTATGTATCAGAAAATAAAAAACCAAATTAAATATTCTTCTAAAATTTCATCATGTTGTTCTAAAAAACTGCTTCATAATTTTATAATAAAACAATTTTTACTTTGTGAGATTTTTATTAACCTATAATATTGAGTTTGATATTTTAAAAACTTTAAGCTAAAGTTATATTCTATTGCCTTGACAAGAAACCCAGTTTTAAAATGTTTGTTTTAACATTATTCTTATGGTTTTAAATCTATAAATCTATTTTATTTTAAGATTCATGTAAGCAACCAATTTACAAGGTCATATATACAAAATACATGAGATGGAAACAACTTTAATCAAAAGAATATTATAAAAATCTTGTGCTAACCACATAATTATCCAAAACATTGCAATGATTATTTTTCAAATAATGAGAAAACCCGTTGAGTGAACTGTTCCTTGTGCTGGTTAGTGTTGGTCATCCTGACACAAGCTGGAGTCATTTGAGAAGCTGAAAGCACACCTGTGGATTAGCCTCAATCAGATTGGCCTGTGGGAAGAACTGTGGGGTATTTTCATGATGAACTCTTTGGGAGGCCCCAGTCTACTGTAGGCTGCGCCATTGTGTGCAGGCAGTGTTTGGCTGTGTAAGACGAACAATCCATGCAGAGTGAACCAGGAAGGAACCTTCCTCCAGGCCTGATATCAGCCTATCTTTTTTTAAATTTTATTTTTATATATATTTTTTTATTTTCTATATTCTTTGTTTACAATCCAAAAGCTTTCCCCTTTCCCAGTCCCCCCCTCCATATGTCCCATAAGTCCTCTTCTCTCCATCCATTCTCCTGTCTTTCCCCCTCCCTTTTCTCTGTCCTGGTACTCCCCTACAATGCTGGATCAAGCCTTTCCAGGATTAGGGCCCTCTTCTTCCTTCTCCATGGGAATCATTTGATATGCTAATTGTATCTTCAGTATTCAGAGCTTCAGGGCTAATTAATATCGACTTATCAATGATTGCATTCCAGGTGTATTCTTTTGTGATTGGGTTACTTCACTTAGGATGATATTTTCCAGTTCCATCCATTTGTCTAAAATGTTCATGATTCATTATTTTAATTGCTGAATAGTACTCCATTGTGTAAATATTCCACATTTTCGGTATCCATTCCTCCATTGAGGGATATCTGGGTTCTTTCCAGCTTCTGGCTATTATAAATAAGGCTGCTATGAACATAAAGGAGCATGTATCCTTATTGCATGCCAGGGAATCCTCTGGGTATATGCCCAGGAGAAGTATAGCAGGGTCCTCCAGAAGTGTCATGTCCAGTTTTCTTAGGAACTGCCAGACTGATTTCCATAGTGGTTGTACCATTTTACAATCCCACCAGCAGTGAAGGAGTGTTCCACTTTCTCCACATCCTCACCAACACCTGCTGTCTCCTGAGTTTTTAGCCTTAGGTATTCTGACTGGTGTGAGGTGAAATCTCAGTGTTGAGCATTTCTTAAGGTGCTTCTTGGCCATCCGAATTTCTTCAGGTGAAAATACTTTGTTTAGGTCTGTACCCCATTTTTGGGGGGGATTTGGTTTTTTTGAGACAGGGTTTCTCTGTATAGCCCTGGCTGTCCTGGAACTCACTCTGTAGACCAGGCTGGCCTCAAACTCAGAAATCTGCCTGCCTCTGCCTCCCAGAGTGCTGGGATTACAGGAGTGTGCCACCACCACGGCTTGTACTCCATTTTTAATAGGGTTATTTGGTTCCCTGGAGTCTAACTTCTTGAGCTCTTTGTATATATGATAGAGGGATATTAGCCCTCTATCGGATGTAGGATTGGTAAAGATTTGCAGATGACATGATAGTATACTTAAGTGACCCAAAAAACTCCACCAGAGAACTCCTACAGCTGATAAACAACTTCAGCAAAGTGGCAGGTTATAAAATCAACTCAAGCAAATCAGTTGCTTTCCTATACTCAAAGAATAAGCAGGCTGAGAAAGAAGTTAGGGAAATGACACCCTTCACAATAGCCACAAACAATATGAAGTATCTTGGTGTGACTCTAACCAAACAAGTGAAAGATCTATACCACAAGAACTTCAGGTCAATTGAAGAAGGATATTGAAGAAGACCTCAGAAAATGGAAAAATCTTCCATGCTCGTGGATTGGCAGGATTCATATAGTTAAAATGGCCATCTTGCCAAAAGCAATATACAGATTCAATGCAATCCCCATCAAAATCCCAACTCAGTTTGTCACAGAGTTAGAAAAAGCAATTCTCAAATTTATCTGGAATAACAAAAAACCCAGGATAGCTAAAACTATTCTCCACAGTAAAAGAACTTCTGGGGGAATTAGTATCCCAGACCTCAAGTAATACTATGGAGCAATAGTGTTAAAAACTGCATGGTATTGTTACAGTGACAGGCAAGTGGACCAATGGAATAGAATTGAAGACCCAGAAATGAATCCACACACCTATGGTCACTTGATCTTCAACAAAGGAGTTGGAAAACTTCAACAAAGGAGTTTTCCACTGGAAAACATCCAGTGGAAAAAAGATAGCCTTTTCAACAAATGGTGCTGGTTCAACTGGAGGTCAGCATGAAGGAGAATGCGAATTGATCCATTCTTATCTCCTTGTACTAAGCTCAACTCCAAGTGGATCAAGGACCTCCACATAAAACCAGTCACACTGAAACTAATAGAAAAGAAACTGGGGAAAATCCTTGAGGACATAGGCATGAGGGAAAAGTTCCTGAACAGATCACCAATAGCTTATGCTCTAAGATCAAGAATTGACAAATGGGATCTCATAAAATTACAAAAGGACAAAATGGCAACCATCAAATTGGGAAAGGATATTCACCAACCCTACATCTGATAGAGGGCTAATATCCAATATATACAAAGAACTCAAGAAGTTAGACCCCAGGGAACCAAATAACCCTATTAAAAAATGGGGTACAGATCTAAACAAAAAAATTTCACCAACAAATTGGGAAAAGATCTTCACCAATCCGATATCAGCCAATCTTAGTAAAATGAATTTTTTGCTTCCCTTGTTGCTTAGGTCACGGTGTTTATCTCAACAATAGGAAGCAAATAAAGAGAGCCCTTTTCTAAGAAAGTTACTTTTCAGAAAGACATCTAGGTCATATTAATCTTCAAAATTCCCAGTAATGTGCTTGTATCCTTATATCATCTTGCTTTCAGACAATTCAGCACCTTCAAATTAATTGGGTATTTCAAATTACAATTGCATTTATAAATACAATATAAAAAGTATTATTGTTCAGATGTTAGAATCCAAAAGTAAAAATTCATAAGAAAGATAAAATGACTGTCAATATAAGAGTATCTATTGTGTCATTTCTATGCTTTTACATTCCAGATTGTTCTTTTTGCTCATTAAGTTTTACAACTACTCTCTCTCTCTCTCTCTCTCTCTCTCTCTCTCTTTCTCTCTGTCTCTCTGTGTGTGTGTATGTTTGTGTTAAACTTTAGAATTTTATTCATAGCCAAAATGTTTTATTTAATGAGCACATTACATGTCCCTTCTAAATGTCTGATGGAAATGCAGTTTAAAATAACACTTTTAGAGCTCTCAGAAATTATTATTCTCTTTGAAATCAGTTTGCCCTTTTATACATTTCCAATTGAGAATTTACTGAAACAGAATGTTGAAAGTATATATTCCAGTTAGAATCAGTATTAATCTTTGGGAGGCATTACTTAATTTCTTGTACCATTTCCTTATAGAAAACCAAGGTCTTAACGTAGTACAATGTCCAATTTTCCGAGGAACCAGCAGACTGATTTTCAGAGAAGTTGTACCAGGTTGCAATCCCACCAACAATGGAGGAGAGTATTCCATCTGCTGTAACCTGAGTTTTTGACCTTAGCCATTCTGACTGGTGTGAGGTGAAATCTTAGGGTTGTTTTGATTTGCATTTCCCTGATGACTAAGGATGGCGAACATTTCTTTAGGTGCTTCTCAGTCATTTGATATTTTTCAACTGAGAATTCTTTGTTTAGCTCTGTACCCCATTTTTAATAGGTTTATTTGGTTCTCTGGAGTCTAACTTCTTGCGTTCTTTGTATATATTAGATATTAGCTCTCTATCAGATGTAGGGTTGGTAAAGATCTTTTCCCAATCTGTTGATTGCTGTTTTGTCCTCTTGAGAGTGTCCTGTGTCTTACAGAATCTTTTCAAGTTTATGAGGTCCCATTTGTCAATTGCTGGTGGCACTGCAAGCTGGTAAAACCACTTTGGAAATCAGTCTGGTAGTTCTTCAGAAAATTTGACATAGTACTACCTTAGAACCCAGCTATCCCACTCCTTGGCATATACCCCAAAGATACTTCAACATATAACAAGGACTTGTGATCAACTATGTGCATCATGATGTACATAGAAGCCTTATTTATAATAGCCAGAAACTGGAAAGAACCCATTTCATCAGAGGAATGGATACAGAAAATGTGCTACATTTACACAATGGAGTACTACTAGGCTATTAAAAGAGATGAATTCATGAAATTCTTAGGCAAAAGGGTGGAATTAGAAAATATCATCCTGAGTGAGGTAACAGATTCACAAAAGAACACACATGGTATGCTCTCACTGAAAAGTGGATATTAGCCCCAAAATTTGGAATACTTACAACTCACATATTACATGAAGCTCGAGAAGAAAGAAGACCAAAGTGCGGATGCTTCGGTCCTTCTTACAAGAGGGAACAAAATATTCAAAGGGAGGAAATATGGAAACAAAGTGTGGAGCAGATCCTGAAGGAAAGGCCATACAGAGACTGTTCCACATGGGAATTTAGCCCATATACAGACACTAAAGCCAGACACTATTGCTGATGCCAAGAAATGCTTGTTGATAGAAGCCTGATATAGCTGTCTCCTGAGAGGCTCTGCCTGAGCCTGGCAAACCCAGAGGCAGATGCTGGCAGCTAACCATTGGATTGAGCATGCAGTCCCTAATAAAGGACTTAGAGAAAGAACTGAAGAAGCTGAAGAACAAACAAAGAAAAAACAACAATATCAACCAACCAGACCTCCCACAGCTCCCAGGGACTAAACCAACAACCAAAGAGTACACATGGAGGGACCCATGACTCCAGGGGCATATGTTGTTCATGAAGGCCTTGTCTGACATCTATGGGAGGAGAGGCCCTTGGTCCTAGAAAGACTAGATGCTCCAGTATATGGGAATGCAGGGCGGAGAAGTAGGAGTGTGTGGGTAGGTGGGTGAACATCCTTAGAGAAGCAGGGGCAGGGAGGATGGGATAGGGGCTTTCCAGAAGGAAAAGGGGACAGCATTTGAAATGTAAATAAATAAAATATCCAATTAAAAAAAAAGAAAGGTCTTTGTGGAAGGGCGGAGCACATACATCACTCAAACAATATCATGTAACTTTATTCTTTTCATTGCAATTATTAGGACAATACTAGTTTTATTTATGTATTTTAAAACAATATTCATTCTTTTCAGTATGATTGTAAATTTTTATGCATCATGAATTCTTTGATAACAGTTATCCTGCTTAGTATGTATTCTGAAGACAGAAGATAATTCAGAGAAAATTAGTAAAACTTTTTTTTGTAGGTGTGGAAGAATGTGGGTGGCATCTTGATTTGCATTTTTGTTAGAAGCCATTCATTCACAAAATAATAGTAAGTGGCATTATTACTTTCAAGGAAATGAGTATTCCAACTTTAATGACTGTAGGCAGAAATGTGCCCTTGCTAAGGAAGAATGTTCCCATGCTCCATTAAGGCCTGAGAATAATTTGTTTCACCTGTAAGTGGCCTTAATGTTCTCTACAAAAACAAAACAAAGACAATTGCTTAGATAAATGTTGAATGGATGTGTCAACAGGCACAGATAGTCACTTGTTGGATATGAGAATACTTAATGTTTGAAGAGTGTTTTTTTTTTCTTTTAAATCTGTCAGGTATATTCTGATATTTAGATAAACAATCACATGGATGGGCACACAGAAAAATATAGCATGTTTTCAGAATAACTTTAGAATGTCTGTTATACAAATAAACCTCAAATCCCAGGATGTGGGAACTATTGAAATTGCTAAAAACCAGCACCACGATGAGCAATATCAACACCTAAGACAAAAGTAATCATAAAATTTAGACCGAGCATTCTCAGGAGTTGTTTACTAGGTGAAGACTTTAATTAGCAATGCAAAACATATAAAAGACTGAAAAAAATGTAAGACTAATAAGAAGGTATAGGAAGTATATCTCATCTAAAATCAAAATGGCAATAGACATTGGCTGTCCTATAAAGAAACAGATTATAGAGAAAAAGTAAAACCTGAAATAAAGAATTCGCTGCAAATGACAAACCTCAGATCTGGTCAGGCAGAAGAAGGAATGAAACCTGAAAAATGAAGAATAGGATTTATCCTTCCTGAGAAAGTGAAGGGGGACAATGAAAAGGGACGCACGAGGCCTGAAGGGATAGGAATGATCCGTGAAGATTGATGAACTGGCATAATCTTCGTATTTGAAATAAAACAACACACATATTCATCCACAAACATAAGTAAAATCAACTCAAAGACATGCACAGAGTCAATTAAATTGCCAATGACTAGAGAAAGAATATTATAAAAGCATCATTTCAGAAACATCTCACTGGGTATAAGAAATATTCAGAACTTTTAAAAGTTTATTACTCATTAAAAGCCATCATGGCAGAGTTAATCCTCAGCATATTAAGTGGCACAAATAGAGAACAAGATTTTTCAAGTAAGAGATATGTACTCAAAAATAGTAAATTTAGTTCTAAAGTGAAATTAGCACTTTCTCTGATTAAATAAACCTTGAAAAAATATAAATATCAGAAACATTTTTTTCTACTAGAAATATCTAAAAAATAGGTTATAATAATGTCAAGCACTGTGTTTTAAAGCGAACTATACTATGATCTCTCAAACATTGTCCTTTATCCTCCTTGTTTTACTTTGATAGAAACGTAAAATATGATAAATTATATGTTTTTCCTTAAGTGCACAAATGTATTTTAAGGAACAATAATTGATTTCAGAATGGCTTATTTATAACATAATCCTGTGGTTTCATATAATACAGCTATACATCACTTGATGACAAAGATACAGTGTAAGTCAGGTTGTGTACAATTTTGTCCTGGTGAATGCATTTTAGTGAGTACTTACTGAGACAAGGCTGGATTGAATGATAATGGACAATTCAGTCTATGGACCATAATCATATTCACTGGCATTCATTGACAAAACACTGGGGCTGTGCCTCAGAACTATCTTCCAGTGTAAGCACATAATTTTAGTGGAACCTATGGGGAGTGCATAGGGGTGCACGTGCTTAAATTTTTTGCTTTGCACTTATGATATTTTTATATGTACTTCGGTGATGCCTCAATCATCAAAGTGCTTCCTATTCAATATGAGTACTTGAGTTTAGATTCAACTACTCATAAAAAAAAAACAAAAAAATTAGGCATAGATTCTGAGAAGCCTCCTTCTGCAGTAGAGGGGAACAAATACAGAAACCCACTACTAGAAAATGTGCAGAGAATGAGCAACCGTGGAACACTCAACCCCAAATGTGATGTCTCCATAAGGAAGACAATTTTAAGAAACTGAGTACATTCTCCTCTGTGACTCACTTTCCACTGGTGTCTCTTCTGTCCTGTGAAGTTGTAACTGATGACAGTCATCTTTCTGTCACTGCACAACTTTACAGTTTCCTTTTGTTCCAAGAAAGACTTGATTTTTCTTTTCAAATATTTTTGTTGCATGTGAAGACGGTGTCCTTCTGCTCCCTTACCTTAATTAGGACAGGTGATTGGATTTCATCAGATATATGAGTTATTATATACATAATAATCCATGACTGTATGAGTGTGTGTCAGCATGTGTGCATAATTCTCAATGTTAGAAACATTACTAACCTTCCATTTTCTTCTAGACATTTTTTAATCATTTCTTTCCACCATCACAAAATTATTAGATAGTATTCCTGTCTGTAGTCCTCCCACATAAGTCCTTCCCATCTCCTTTCTCCTGTATGATTCTCGACGTGTGTTAAGGTAAACTATCGGGATCTCAGGTCACTTGAACAGTTTGTGTTTTGTGTACTTTGCACATGCAATGTCACGGCTCTATTGGATTCAGAATATGTGCAACTGACACTAAAATGTAACCAGGGAGATTTACAAAGATGCATGTAGTGCTTTGTTTTCCAGATGAGGAAAGCCCGTGTAAAGACCTTATTTAAATTTAAGCAGATGGTCCTTCTGAGATATGGGTGGTCCACTCCACACCCACATCTCCTGTCGCACTGGGGCATTGAAACCACAGATGAGTCACTCCCAACTCTGAGTTATTCTCTGCACCCCTCTTCCTATGCTTGAACTGCATAGCCATGTTCAGGACTTTACTAGCTTGCCTTCTTCACTGAATGAACCTGCACTTCATTTCCATTTAGGTCACTTCTGCTGCCTTCTGGAACATTTACCATTGATTAATCTATATGGACTTAGCATGGGTGGAAACAGTTGTTTTCAGGAAATCTTTAGCAATTGTTTCCAAGGTTTATTCTCATGAGAATAAAATTAAGGGCTAGGATGTTTGCTAAAAACAGATCATATTCTTACGTCTCAGAAATTCCTACACCACTTTTTTTTCCACATCCTGTTGTTGGAGATACTCACTGCACACACCTGCCTCCTGTGCTTGGTGGAATTAACCATTCCCTGTAGGGTTTTGAAGACTTCCTGAAGCACACGTGTGGAAACCGCAGGTCTCCCATGAGCACAGTCTCAGAGTTTCATCAAAACTTCTGTGTTTATCTTACTAGATTTTATTTTCACCATCAAAAAGAGTAAACATCATAATTATTTTAACTTTATTTTTACTGCGTTTAGGACATGTTATGATATTATTAATACCTTATTCATTTTATGAAGAATGTAGATATTGAATTAAATCACATTTTTTTTTTTAAAAATGAAGGTAAACTTTCTTGGTTTTCCTAGAGAGAAAGGAAAAGGAAAAAGTTTACATTGTAGTTATATCAAAACAGAGGTTATAAATTTTCTTGTTTTTGTTTCTCCCTGCCCTACTTTTATAGGAGACCTAGAACTCCTATTCCTCCTATTCATGTTTAAAAGTGAGAATAATCAAATTATGCAAAATGAATGATGATCAGAATTCTATTGTCCTCCTTGGTTTTTGCTTGTTTGTTTTGAATTAGGATTTCTTTAAATGAATTATTTATTTAGATCCTCAGATTTTAATAAAAAAAAAAGACAAAAGACAAATCAAAACACCCAGTATGTCCCACACATTCCACAAAGACAAGAAGGTAGAGAAACACTGGGACACAACTGTGGTTTTACATTTTGGCTTTGCGTTACAGAACTCTGTTAAAGCAGTATATACTGAGGTCCACACCAAGAATAGAGAAGATGCTAAAGATCAAACTAATAATGACAGGTATAGATGAGACCACATTGGTTTATACAGAGCAAACTCCTTATGGACAGTGATATAAAAGTATTCTAAGGCAAGTGATATTCAAATATACAATGCAAATGCCAGTGTAATGAAGACATTGCCTGGTCAAAGGTAGCTTAGTCCTTTTATAGTTTGGAAAAATAGAATCACCCCAAATGTATAATGTAGATAAGATAAATAATTTAAGGAATTCAAGACAATCATTAGGCATATTCTGAAATTTAAGAGGCATAAGATTTTGCATAGATTTCCCACATGGCAACTTAGCAACTATGAAGACAGTTCTGTAAAATGTCCAGCTTCATTTCTTCTGCCTGTGAGGCAAATGCTACATCTGATATTTTATATAAGCAAAAATACACAATGAGTTAGCAGACAGCAAAGCTCAGGTCAGTAAAACAGCATTGTGATGCATGTGTATTATTTGCTTTTTAGGAGTCACAGATTGTTCGCTTGATGTCAATATGGAATCATGCACATTTTTCCCATGTGTAAAAGAGCCCCCAACAAATTTTCCCCTTTGTAATGAAATTTAAAAATCAGCTGAGAAGTGAAATTTATCTATATTATCTTCTGATAATACTTTCTCCCTCCTTCACCTGCAACTGGTTACCCAAACAGTCTACCTTTTCAATCTGCAACCCCTCAAGAAAGCAAATCTCTAAGAGGAGCTCTCTTCCACTTTTGCAGAGGTTTTTGCAAACCTTGCATGGTTTGCAAGGTTTTTTCCCCTACCCCCACATTAATCTTTTCCTCCAAAAGTTCATTCCCTTCCCAAGTGGAATGTGGATGTGTATGGATCTCATATTTAGAATTTGTCAAGCCTCTTGTCCAACACATCATTTTGCTAAATTGCTTTATCTTTACATCTTTCTTGACCAGTTGTCATACCCAAGGAGCAAGTATTTGAAAAATAAACCTTCAAGTCATTTTTAAGGAGCTAACTATATTACTCCTACCTCCACTGTGATGAGAAGCACCAGGCATTAACTTTTAACAAATTGCTTTACCCACTACATCCTCTACTTGTTTCATGCCAAGCATTAATTTTCCTTTTTTTTCTTTTGTAATTTTAAAGAATTTTATGTCTGGCAAGATGTCTCTGGACCAAATGGTATAGTCCAAGCAAGACATCTAGGGTTAAATTACTATTTTATAGTAAAAAAATTGATTCATTCTCATTGATATTTGCATCATTTTCTGTAAGTGAATGTGACTTTTTAAAAATAAATTTATCTTCCCACTCATTAATAAAGATGTTAAATAGATATGAGCTTCCCAGAAGTCTCTGAGGCCCAAACAGCAGGTATTTTTCCATGTGGTTTGATTGCTGTTTATCATGATCCTTTAAAAAAAAAATCTTTCAGCTGTTTTCAATTCATGTGACAGTGCTCCTGTGCAAGTCAATTTGAATTAATTTTGCAAGCAAATGCTTTATGGTTCTGAGTACATAATCTCCCTCTCCTGCAGAGAAAAAATATACTGTAATCATCCAGCATTCCTGTTGATTATTTCCATTAAAGGCAGCAGGGAAAAGGGAGAAGGCCAAACCTCCTCTCTCACATCCAAGGCTCTTGCCCTTCACTGCTTTTTATCTGCCCCCTTCCCTTTCTGCTTCTCCAGCTTACACTAATGCACAAAATGATGGCCCAAACTGCTCAGCCTGGAATTGTCCTTTGGAACCTAGCCACTGTTGTCTTTTTGATCTTATATCCCAGTACACTATGTTTTCCCCCAGAAGAGCTCTCACATAACATCCTACAAGATTCATGTAAATTTTTGCCAATAGTGTTTTTCACAAATTTCTGGAAATGCTCTCTTCTATACTGGGTTGAGCTTAATGCTAATGACTTTCATAACCCAGAGCAAGTAATATAACATGAAACCTCTCATTACCATCCAGAGGGTGACCACTTTCTGGAAATGAATCAACATAGCTTCTATTAGGTATTGAACACACTCAAAATTAGATACTAGAGGTGATAGTCATTGTTGTGCAAATAGTGTGAGAACTACTTGCCTCTACCAGTCCATTCTTCCTCCTTACATTGAGAGCATTGCCCTTTGACTCGGATATACATTTATGCATTTTGTGCTAGCTGATAGGTTTAAATTTGAGTATTAAAACGTGGTGAGTATTTAAGCAACAAGAAAAAAAGCCTGTGCACTTTAGTGAAAAATGGTATGATGTTAAAAATATGTCAAAACTTAAATTGAGGCAATTGACTTTATTTAGGGGCAAGCAGGCTTGGGCTGACAATATTTTATTTAATTGAACAAAATCATTAAATTATAGAGAAAATCATTAGTTTACAATTTGAGGTAAGATTCATTTTCTCTCTACATCTTTTCAAACAGACAAATTCCAACTGATCTTCATTAGAGTTTTGACGTATAGGACCTATGGAAGCGTATGTTTAGCTATGGTTTTAATTTTTATATTCTGTTTAATATAAATTGCTAATATGTATAAATATTTATCTCCTAAGTGGTAATACAGTTATTATGGAAATAATTAACTATATACATCCAGAGTCAAGTCTGATTCTACCACTGCTACAGGATAAGTAAGCCAATGTATCCCCCTCTCCCTTCCTCTCTCTTTCTCATATGCACTGCTTATTAAATTAGCACATTCCAAACACTACACAAGAAAACCATTTTATGTGCAGTAGAATGCCTGGCCCTGGATTAATGCTTCACATGTGATGCAGTCATTTTCTCTTGTCTTGGTTTCTGTTTTTAAGAATCAGTTTCTGAATTTATACTACCAAAGAGGTAGGTAGTTACTGGTACAAATTCATGATACCACTATGCTTTGTCTGTTAATATTGTATCCCTTGAAATGTCTAAGCTAGACATTAGCCAACATTTCAGGATAGAAAATGTGTATTCACTAATTCATAAATATCTCTGTAATTTATTAATAAAGATTTGAGAGGTTTTACTGAAAGCACATCAGACACTACTTTGCAGTAGGTAAAGAGAACCTCACAACTGTCAGGAACAATGAATGATTCAGGGCGTCATGTTGAAAATCAAGTGTTCACTAATGGTAGAACTCCAGCCCCACATATCACACTCTTAGAGAAGTGTTGCAATGTGATGTAGAAATTCAATGTGAGGCTTTGTTTACATTGAAAACAATTTCAGGGGCTGGTGAGATGGATCAGTGGTTAAGAACACTGACTACTCTTCCAGAGGTCCTGAGTTCAAATCCCAGCAACCACATGGTGACTCACAACCATCTGTAATGAGATCTGATTCACTCTTTTGGTGTGTCTGAAGACAGCTACAGTGTACTTACATATAATAAATAAATAAATCTTTATCAAAAAAAGAAAAAAACAGTTTCAGAGTTGTTCAGATTTTATTATTAAATAGTTAGAATGTAAGAAAATATTTTAACCAAAATCATCTTAAAATGCTGTATTTTAAGATTAGTTTCCAAGAGAGGTGCTAATGTTGTCCTGATCCTGATAAGTAAATCTGTTGTTGTTGTTGTTGTTGTTGTTGTTATTGTAAATTCCTTTTTTTTATTCGATATAATTTATTTACATTTCAAATGATTTCCCCTTTTCTAGCCCCCCCCCACTCCCCAAAAGTCCCGTAAGCCCCCTTCTCTTCCGTTGCCCTCCCTCCCACCCAATCTTCAGTTGGTTGTACTATATTAGAATGTCTGCTAGCTTAATGGACAGAAAATACTATGATCCAAGGGAACATACGGTATATTACTGCATAAAAATGTGGTAGCAAATCATTTGATGACCCTCCATGTAGAGTGCAGTACTTACTTCTCTGTGGCTTCAACTTCTAGCAGGTCATCTTCTCATTCTTCATTTCTGAAGACATGAGTAAGTTCTAACACTTTCTTTCGATTTCTTTCAAATTACAAATTTGACTTTCTGTACTAAAGAAACAAGTTCACACTAGGAATTCTACAGAGAAAGCATGCATTGACCCAGCCTGTTCTTCATCATCAATGAAAACTGCTCTAACTCTTACAACAGAGGCAAGAAATTTGAACTTTAGGTGTTGTTGGTGCTGCGGGGTGTGCCTCTTCCGTATAAGTACAGGAGTAGTTTTAGAGAAAATTAATATTAGTATCTAGACTTCATTGAAATTTGTGCCTTCAGGAATTAGGTCAAGAAAACTTTGTTTCCAGTAGCAAACTCTTTTCTATGTAAAGTTGTTTCACTTAAAAAAAATAGTTGTCAGTGTAGAAGTTTTTCAAAATACATAGTAAGTGGCATGAGTTGTTCTAGTGTCTAATTTTAACTACATCTCTAAAGCCTGGACTACGATACATGTGGATTATTCACAACATTCAAATATTTTATGTGACTGAACCATTTTGTGGTTTTTTTGAAGGATTAGTAGCAAGACTTCTCTGTCCACGTATTTTAGATTTCATAATAATCACTGATAAGTTTTTATCATCATTCTTCATTTGTTTTTCTATGAAACCTACAAAATAATATTACACTCCCATCTATATGTCATTATTATGAGTTGGTATAAAACTAATAACATCATATTAGCTCATTGTTTCCTTAGAGCCTGGGAAAGTCACCCTTGTGGTTTCTGACCTGGCAGTGTAAGTCCCTATGCTGCAGCTAAAATTGACTACTGCTTGGAAGCAAGTTGTGTAATAAAAATTATGAGAGAGAAAGAGAGAGACAGACAGACAGACAGATAAAACAAGTTTTAAAAGCAATAAGCAGTAGAAAGACAGGAAATATATTTACCTTCCATTTCAGTTTAAAATTATTTTACAAAATTAAAACTTATAGATTATGATTATAGTAATCAAAATACCATATATAAATTGGATATTAATATTAGGTTGTTTTAATGTTCAAAATATAAGGTTCAGCAATAAGGTCTTTTCATGCCAACAACTATCCTGGAGGGTTAAAGGTAAGCCTAAGGTGTTGCTATTGCTTCATATGCCGACAATTACTAGGGACTACCATAGGAGCATTATTGGTTAGTTCTCTGGAGTTTAATTCTTATATCTCTATATACTGATTTCTGTTCTTAAACTAGGTGTCAGAATGAAGAATTAGTCATTGAACTAGTGAAACACACCACTTCTCTTCTCTTTTTGTATACTGACTGTGACTTTCGATTGAACGTTGACCATATGGTTGTGACAAACAATAAACTACACCTCAGGTTATAGTTGTGGCTCTTCCTGACTGTTCTACTGTTGTGAAGAGGAGCCATGACCAAAGCATCTTCAGTTAGAGAATGTTTGATTTAGGGCTTCCTCGCAGAGGTTTAGAGAGTTAGTCTATGATCATCATGGCCATGGGACAGCAGCACGCAAACAGGCATAGCGCTGGAGAAATAGCTGGTAAGCTTACATGCTGGTCCCAGGCAGCAGGCAGAAAGATAAGGTGATACTCTGCTAGGTCTAGGCTTTTAAAACTTGAAAACTACAGACTAGGAACACATCTCCTCCAACAGGCTCATACTTCCTGATTGTTCCTAAACTGTACTCCATTGGCAACCAAACATATGAGCCTAAAGGGTCCATTGTTATTCAAACCACCTCTGTGACATGGTCCAAATAGGATCAGTGTCTTCACAGCAGCTTTTAAAGGTTGAAATGCATTGAGATGTGGATGAGAGCAGCCACAACAGAAAGTAGCCACAACCTGAGTCCATGTATGGCTGGACTGAAACTTACTTACTTTAGCCTATAAGTCCAGTACAACAGGAATCAAAACATTTTTTAACATTTGATTTTATTTCATTTTGTGTTTGGAGGCAGAGCCTATGAAACGCAGGCTTGCTTCAAACTTCATTTAACATCCCTGCCTTAGTTTTCTGAGTGCAAAATAATATGAATGTGCACCACCAGGAGCAACTTGAGATTCCTCTAACATCAAAAAAATATTTTTATTCCTTTAGGTTTGATTAGAAACAAAATATAGCATTTCATTGTAACATTTTTGAAGTAGTAACAGTAAAAACAAATCCACAGTTGCAACACAGAAATAGGACTGTCTTAGATGGGTGATAAAGATGAAGGTATAAATTGTATTAAGTTTACCTTCCCCCCACCCCCGAATCAGCAGTATTTTGTATTCTTCTTAAGCAGTGGCAAGAGATACTGTGGCCAGTCACTGACACAGCAGCACTGAGGTAAAAAATGTTTCACTAGTTAAAACTAAGCATTCCTCAGATTTTTGTGCTGTTTACCAAATGGCAAACATTTTTTATTGCTAACAGTTAAATTCAGTTAAGATTTCTGATCTGACATCGAGCCTTTCCCCAACTGCTACTTGCTACAGATAGTCTGGATGTATAGTAATGAATTAAGTGTGGTGAAATGGACAGGTTTTATACTACATTAAAGGCAATGTCTGGATTTGAATATTTTACCCATTTTCTAAGGTATTAAATGTCTCTGAATACTTTCAAAATACTTGATAAGAAAATGTTTTCTGCATATTTAGTAGCATTACATGAAAATTATTCGAAAAAGTACAGTTTGATTTAAATTTTAAAAGAACCTATGGGGATGAACAGATGGCTCAGTGCTTAAAACCACTATGTATAGTCGCTGAACCCAATCGTCAGCTCATATCCTTCCGAATGTCTACTTCCATGGGAATTCACCCTTTATCTTATTTATGTGGCTTCTTCACACAAGTGATGGACTTACATACATCAACCACACAAGTACATACACATAAAATTAAAATAAATAATATTAGGAAAAAAACTAGTTCCCAGTTAAACCTAAACTTCCTTGAACGGGAATAATTTAAACATCATTTTAATAACAGGCAGTCCAGTACCTAAAAAACATTTTCCTACAAATACTTGGAATTTTGTAAAAGAATACCCGACAACAGTCTCCTGGGACTTTCGGTGTGGACATAGATTCTCACTGGGTAGAGGAGGCCCGTCTGGCTCGGTCCACATTTTCATTACAGATATACAGTGGCTGGTGGGATTTTAAGATTGTACTTTAGTTAGTAGTCTATGGTCTTACCTCTACCATACCACAGTGGGAGAGACATAGCAGGTGTGTAAAACCCTTGTGCGGGTTTTATCCCTTAAACCATGTGATGAGCAAGTGTTTTTTCTTTCCTGTCCTATCTTGACTTGACATTTTGTATATTCTTATACAAATCTGAGGCCACATTTTACTTTTATTTTGAAACTGTAATTACAATGTTTTGAACTTCCTTTTTCTGCCTTCCAAACTCTTTTGTATATCCCTTCCTACTCTCTTTCAAATACATGACCTTTTTTTAACTAACTGCCATCAGATACCTATGACCATACGGAATACATGCTCATAGCACTAAATACAACACATCAGTCAGTATGATGTTATGTGTATATGAGCTGACCTGATCATTTGGCACTGGTGTGCTTTTTACGAACTGGGGAAGACTACTTCTTCTACTGTCTGCTTTCCTCAAGTTATAGTCCATTGTGTAGTGTTGAGGCTATGTGAGATGTTTTCTCTTCATTTGGGCATGCTGCTTGCTGTCACCCTTGTTCAATTCAGTCACATGGAGGAGACCTTATAGACGTAGCTTCTGTCGTAATTAGACGTGATTTCACAGCAGACTCTCAGATCTCCTGGTTCTCAACAAGGTTTGTAGGCACTCTTCCTCAATGTTCCCCTGAGCACTGGAGTAGCGCATTTTATAGATGTATCCGTTGGGACTGGGGTCCACAAATCTGATTTTTTTGGTTGTGGATTTGTGTAGTGTTCTCTGTTACAAAAAGAAGATTCCCCGATGAAGAGCAGTGAAGGCCATTATTCATATAGATTTTAAAGAAATCCATTCAGCCAAGAAATAACTTCATAAACTCTATGCTACATTATAGCACTCAGGATATAGGTGATGCCCCCACATTTGATAGCTTTATAAATACAAATTCTAAGTTTGTGGTTATATTTTTCTATAGTTAGATTGATAACTGTAACACAAATGAACTTTGGGTCACAAATGATAGCAACAAATATTTAAAGATATAAAAATCATAAAACATAAATATCATTTGAGCTTATAGAAAACATGAATTATTTATATATGCTATGGTAAATTATGATTCATTACACTAACTCTTAAACATTAAAAACTGTAACTTTTGTCGTTTAATTTGCTGAGGAGATTCTGCTTATTCTTTGCTGGAAGAAAATTGAATATGAGCAATGATTTACATTGCCTCCTTTATTACCCAGTATATGACCGCTATGTGTCAACATGTGCTGAAATACATTTGTATACAAATACCTAATGCCTGTTATAAATCCAAGATCGCTGTATCTGGAAGTCAATTAAATAAACTGAGTGAATACCAAATTTGCTTATTTGTTTGCAGTTGTAATTTAGAACAGTTATTATATGGTGGGCAATTTCAGCACAGTGACAAGGATAAATATAATGTTAGCAGATTCTTGAAATGTACTTTTCCTGAGAACTAGATGATGTAGGTCAATGGTTAAAGTTTTCTAGAGCTGCAAACACTAACTGGGGAGAAATATCAACAACCATTCACAAGTTTGATCTCTCACTCTTTCATAAGTTTATGATTGCTTCTATACACAAAAAAGAAAATAAACAAGGAACATGTATCATTTCTGTATAATATTATCACTGGTATATTTCATTTGATAAAGCAACAATTAAAATAACTCCTTGACACCTACTAACTTTCTTCACATGGGTTTTTCCATCAGCTGAGTCTATTGTTTCATTTCATTCTCTTTTCTCTAAACTTAACTATTTTTTTAACCTTTCATACTGTGTGTGATCTAAATTTTAGGATATTCCATGATAAGAGACCTTAAAAGCACTGTATCCCTAATTAAATATTAAGTGCCATAATATCTATGTTTAATAAGAACACTTACACGGAAGTGAGAAACATTGAAATCTGAGATGATCATGTAATTTATTCAAGCGATAAGTTGACTTTTTTTAACGTGCTAAGGTACTGACTTTTAAGCATTCATATTATTCAGTGTGTTTTAAAGTTTATCTGTCATTATCCTTAGGCCTTTGAAAAATTAAAATCATCTAACTTCAAATGTATTAAAATAGTATGCAGAATATAAGATTAAACTTAAAATATATATACTGTATTAAAATATGTAATTGATTTTATTATGGCTAGAAAGAAAATCTGCCCTTCTCCAAACATAAATCAAACTTCCTATTTTGCCATTCATGTGTGCCAAGGTGGTCTTAAGTATGTTTGTAATACAAGTGATGTGTACCATCTTGAACAATGGTACACGTACAGGAAGTGATGGCTTTTTAAAGTAGGAGTAATGTTGTGTATGTAAAATAATTCAAGAAACATTTTATTATATCCTGGGATTTATAAATACTGTCATGCATGTCTAAGTAGGTCACTTTCTAAAGACAATCTGATGTTCAGTTCTCATAGTGGATGCGTACATAGCTACAAGAGAGTGAGTGCTTACTTGTTTCGAAGACATTAGTTTCTGATCTTACACTCAAATGTATCATTTAGTGTCCTCTAATTATGCTTAATATTTACTAATTTGTTCAAAGAAATCTTTGCATTTCCATTATTGGTTATACTATCTGTCATATTTCTGTTAAAACTTTTTAATTGAAAAAAGTGGTTTATATATCTGTAAGATTTAGTCAAATAGGGGCTGGAGAGATGGCTCAGTGGTTAAGCGCACTGGCTTCTCTTCTGAAGGTCATGCGTTCAATTCATAGCAACCACTTAGTGGCTCACAACCACCTGTAATTGGGTCTAATACCCTCGTCTGGTGTGTCTGAAGACAGTGAGAGTGGCAGTGTACTCGTATATACAGAAGATAAATACATGAAAATCTTTATAAGTTTAAACAAATAATCCTGTGACCCAGCTAATTTTTGTGTGATTTCATCAATGGCTTTTATTATATTGTACAATGATGTTTATAAAATACATATAATCTGTTATTTTCTCATAAGAAGGTTACCATTTCACTCAGACCATCTTTATAAATCCATTAACTTCAAACTTGCATACTTCAGCCTCCATTATAAAGCAATTCTGAATATACCTAGAATATTGAAATCCTGGGCTTGTCCACCTTATATATCCATCTTATATAGCAATAAGACAGAATTTATGTTTTACTTATAGCATTTCACAAGGCTTGACATTGTATTATATTTTAAGGTTTGATAATTATTATAGTACTACAGAGTAGTTTAGTTTGATCTTTAGCAAGAAATTAATAAAAAAAATAATCTAGCCACCATTTCAAATTAATGATGCTTCATAATGCCAAATCCCAGAAAGTGTAGGTGATATCTATTGTCAGAGGTAACTATGACATATAAAATTACTTGATTGACCCTGTCAGAGTTTGACTAGAGTCAGTTTGAATGTGAGTCATGTTTTTCCAGATTTCAGTACCTGGCTGATTGCTGGAAATTTAGCTCTTGTGGTTGGCAAAGGCCTGATGGCCAACAATGGACACTTGATTTACAATGCTATATTCACAGAGTAAAAGCATAACTGGTGTCAAAAATAGAGCCACTTTGGGCCGAACTTACCAATCTACTACAGAAACTGCGCTTAGGAAAATATATTTCAATTCTACACCATAAAAGCATGTGACAGACGAGAAAAAGAGGATTATTTTTCTTTTCGTGTTGTGTCTCTATATGTGGTTGGTAATCAGCATAATTGTTAGATGAAGAATAAGTAATTAATATGACATTCATACTGCAAAGGAAATTTTTTTCATTTTATAACTATGTGGTACTAGTCCCTGAAATTATCTTTAAAAAAAGGATCATAAATAGAGTACACCTTCAATTATAACTAAATACGTGATTATAATTGTAAAGGGCTCATTTCTTATGACATAGACTGTTGAACTTTTGTGAGACTTGTGGTGTAAGAACCCATCTTTTACACACACACACACACCCACATACACACACACACACACACACACACATATATATATATATTAGATACTTTATTTACATTTCAATTGTTATCCTCGTTTCCAGCGTCTCCTCCAAAAACACCCTATCGCATCTCCCCCCCCTGATCACCAACCCACCCATCCTTTTTTTAATCAACAGAGTTTATTGAGGAGATACAATTTCTATGTAATATAAAGGTTCTCTTCTCGCCTTATGGAAATGCTACCTTTTCCGAAGCTCCCTGTACTTACAACTATGTCATCTAAATCAGGAAGTTGTTAAGATTGTCATGTAATTAATATTTGTTCTTAAAGTTAAATATTAATACAGCACTTGACAGTCTTCAGACATGCAGAGTGAAATGGCAGGCACGCTGATTTTATTAATAATTAAAACTACATGAGCTTGGAGTTTAAACACTTCGCACAGTTTACTTCAGAAGCTAAATCAAGTCTATTCTAGAAGCCGTCATGTATTCACCATATCCCCACAGGCAAAGCAGAAGCAGGCAATAAAATCCTCCTAAAATTCTCCAAGTGTCATGTTGTTCATGAACTATGATTCAAAATTCAAACTCAAAGCTCTGAGTGAATTATAGTACCAGTCATTTTCTGCTACCATAGTTATTGTTTTATAAAAAGATACTTCTAATAGTAAAATATGTGCATATACTTGCTCAAATAATGACAACTGGAAAAATAACATTTTATGATGTACTTTTACATATTTTTTATTTCTTTAAGAGTGTGCGAAGTCTTTGATCTGGTTTACTGGCAAACACTTGGGGTGATATAAAAATTGTACCTTCATTTATAGGCAAGGTCACTTGATTTCTTGTTCAGGTACCATGTTGCCTGTTTCTTAAACACATTGTGTTGAATACACATAGTTCTCTGTGTAAACAAACTAAAGTGTAAAGAGAGGGTTTTCCTTTAAAAAAAAATGTATAGCGCTACGAGGCTTTGCATGATTACCAATTCACTGTTTCTGCCTTGACAGATTCAACCAAAATATGACAGCAAGTGTGTGGTATAGCCATTGACTAGGTGCCACATCTCACACAATGACGTGTACTCTTGGGTTCTCATGTTTTTCAGATTGTTAATAGCAGGCAAACACCAAAATCTGGGCAGTTTATTGAAGCATTTACTTTCTTCAAGCAAGCTACTTTCTTTTATGTTATCTAAAATCATTGTGTATCACGGCAGTGTTCTATTCTAAGCAAATATAGGATCATTTTTCATGACCTGAGCCTAACACCTAGTCAATTTATTTTACTTTTGAATTTCAATCACAGGATAAGCAGTAGGTTTTTTTTTTTTCAGTAAATAGGCAGTGAAAATGTAATTCTTGATATGCAAATATTGACATAAGAACCCCCACCTCCACATGTTTAGGCTTAACTTCCTACTCTTGGAAAGAAAGGAAAAAGAAAAAGAAATTACACAGAAGCACACCTTTCTTAATAAAGACTACATTTCCATCTTCTAAATTTAATATGTGTTCCTACACCCTGAAATAGACTTTCCTGAGATACTAGGAAGGACAATTCTTACTATCATCCACTATGTTTGGGTTTCATTTGGTATTTAATATTTGATACAGCCTCCAGCTGAGCAAGTATAACAGGAAAAGCTATCTCCTACCTTAGTAGAAGTTTATCATGTTAGGAAGCATTTGGAGTGAAAACATTGGCAATGATAATGACAGAAGCAACAACAAGAACAGTAGCAGAAGCTGCAGCAACAGCAGCAGCAGCAGCAGCAGCAGCAGCAGAAACAACACCAGCACCAGCAGCACCACCACCACCAGCAGCAGCAGCAGAAACAACACCAGCACCAGCAACAACAACAACCAAAAGAGAAAAAGAGTTACTGTTTTGTCCTTGGAATGCTAAGCTCCTATTTTCTGTGTAGAGAGCTTTATTTAAGCTTGACCCCATTAAATTGGATAAGAATTCTTTGCACATAGATCCTCATGAATATCTGGTCTATTTATATTAATGAGACTCACTCAGAATATCTATTGCTGAATGTTTAATTCTGTCAGCATTTTAGGTTAAAAATGGGTGAAACTGTTTAAGGAGAAAAAAAATAGTCACCACTCATTTTTCACTATGGTACACTTTCAGAATCATTTGGATTAAAGTTGATCTTAAATATTTAATGATAACTTATAAGCTTTGTACATATACACTATCGTTTACTGGCTCTAAATTAAGCATAACTTATATTCTATTATTAAATACTTTACCTTCTTTTTCAGTAACTTTTTCTAACAAAATAAAATGAGAGAGAGAGAGAAAGAAAGAAAGAAAAAGAAAGAAAGAGAGATGTGTGAGTATCTGACTGCAGTTTCTCAGATATAGAAAAGAAAGTTTTATGGTTACATACAATGAAAAATATGTGTAATAGACACTTGTAAGTGCGTGGGAAGTATAGAGTTGCCATAGACTGAACAGATGCAAGGGTGTGTCTGACTGTCAATGTGATTAATGTATCTTTGTAGTCCCCTTTGGGACAAACTTCTGTAAGTAGGGCAAATTCTTCAGATCACCTGCTCTATATAATTATGAATGGAATATTTCAGATGAAGAGTAAACAGAGCTATAAATAGAATCACTTTCCAATGAAGGTGTGTGTCTTGTTTATCAGCATAGATTGAAAAGTAAAATTTACCATATCTGTAGCCTAGTCAGTTCTTCATAAAAACCATTGCAAAAATTAATTCTGTCTACAGTAAGATTGTGTGTAGCCATATGCGGACTTCTTAAAGAAAGAAGGCCAGTGTAACATTTATGAATTGGTAAACCTGTGAGTGGTTACTCCTAAAGTTTATATGGTGGTTGATGAATAAGAACTGTACTGGGAAGTATACCTTAAACAAAAATTTCATTATGAACACTATCTATGAAAACATTCTCCATTCTTTAAAACATTTTCAAGTAAGTTTTTCATATTTTGCTTTTCATAGTAATTGGATACCTAGGGTTTTGATATGCTTCTTATTTTAAAATAGATTAAAGTATTTAATTCCACGATTAAGAATAAGTTGAAAGTGGTGAAACTCTTATTTGTTGAGTATGTATGTTAACAATTTTATATTTAGTATATTGACTTAGTATTTGTGTTTGGCATATACACACATACACACACACATACACACACCACACACACATACACACCACACATACACACACACACATATACACACACGCACATACACACCACACACACACACATCAACTGAGGACATAAAGATTAGACTCTGTTAGTAATAACCAGGAGACAATTTGTGCAAGGTTTTGAATTTTACATTTAGTCTGAATAATTATATTTTATTTTATGTCAAGATATAAATTATAAATATTAACTTGGAGCAAGTTTCAATATCATGAAACATTAACACCAATTTTACCTCTATAAAACATTTGTTTTGAAATATTATACAGCGATGATTTAAGAAATAATTTCAGTCCTTGTACATCTCCATGGCTCTGCCAACTGTCACTCCAAATGGGTAATTAGAAACCAGAGACATGCAGATAAATGGAATTCATAGTGCTTCAAGTAAAACTCTTCTGTGGGATTCCATTTTCTTCACTACAAAACCATTCCTGGAGCTGCCAACCTCTAACAACATGTGACAGGATCGAGTTTAACCTTCTTTTTCTTTCCCTGCTAGTTTCTGGTAGGGGTTATTATTGAACGAGGGAAAAAAAGAACTAGAACAAAAGGCTGGCAGCATTTCAGAGTTTAAATGCCAAGTGCTCTGTGACCAAATTACTTCTAGAAAAAAAGGGAGATAAATAACTGTCACTCAAAAGTTCTTTCCTCTTCCTGTGTTAGATCACAAGGCAACACCTAGCAAAGGCAGCAAATGACTCTGGGTAAATCCACAGTCATTTATCCATCTGTTCTTCTATTTATTCTTTTGTTATTTTGTAGTGAATGTTCAACAGGATTCAAGAGATAGAAGATTTAAAAATGGTTTTCTTTCTCATTGAATAAAAAGAGCAAATCTATCAGAAATGTAAATTGTTGATAGGTAAAAAGTGAATATGAAGAAAATATGTGCACAGAGTGATAAGAATTTAATCCTCTTTCATATGTTATATCACTAAGTGGCCACAACCTAAGGAATTAACAAATTCATAGCATTGAGCTTGAAATCGGTGGTTCTCAACCTTCCTAATGTTGAGACAGTTTAATAAATTTCTCATCTTGTGGTGACCCCCCGCCAAATTAAAATACT